>NC_090928.1:827697931-828000961 GCF_040938575.1 Ambystoma mexicanum | reverse complement strand
TCGCAGACAATGCCCAGGCAAGGCAGGAGGGGCATGAACACCCTGCTTCCCTGAGGCAGGCCATAGAGGCAAGCACCACAAGACTGTGCGAGGAGGTGTCTGCACTGAGGCAGGTCCTCTCATGCATTGCCGATTGCATGGAGGCTGAGTGTCCAGCCCCCAGACTGGAGCAAGCTGCCACCCCTTCTTCTTCAAGCTCCACCCAAACCAGCCCCTACACTGGTCAGTGCACACCTTGCGCCGCTCGGACATGGCGTCACCAGGGGCAGGAAGTGGAAGGATGTAGATGGGGCAGCCTGATTAAGGCAATAGACACACACACATGAAGCATTTGCTTGGACACCATGTGTGGGGGAGTTGTGGGAGGAGGGGGAGAAGATTTGTGGGGTGTAGGGTTAGAGCACTTACATTTTTCTTGACAGTTTAATACACCCGTTGTGTGAAAAAAGAATCTTGTGTGGACATTCCTTATTGCATGTGTGTCATTTATTAATATACAGTGCATAGTGTACATGTACTCCCACACCCAGTGCCCTCTGTCCCACTTTCATGTCACCCACTGCACCCATGTGTGTTAGAAATATTGTACAATCACTGACTGGCACACAGCACGCCCCTCCTGTGCATCAGCACCGAGATGATGTGCGCCCACATCTTCTTCATCCCCTTCATCACCAGGTGGTTGCTGTTCAATGTCAGGGGGCAGGGGCACGTTCCGTCGGATACACATGTTGTGCAGCATGACACATGCCATGATGATCTTGGCCACATTCTCTTGCCTGTAGAGGAGTGCCCACCAAACCGGCTAAGGCAGCAAAACCTTGCCTTTAACAGGCCAAAGTTCTACTCGATGACCACAAGGGTACGGGTATGTGCACGATTGTAGTCCTCCTCATGCCTGTTCTGCGGATTTCGGACAGGGGTGAGGAGCCACGGCTTCAAGGGATAGCCACTATTACCTGCAAGAAAGGAAATTAAAGGTATATGTTAGTCGATTCATGATGGACAGCTGTACTTGTCACACATGCCTATTGAGAATTGATGGCCACATGCACATGTCCCTGGTTGTATGCACACATTTCTCATGCCCTCTATGTGTTCTGTGCCATGGACTTATGGTGTGTGTTCCATCTTCAAGCTGATACAAGGTGTACACTGCCTTGATGTTGCTCATGGATTGTGGACGCCTACCGCTGTGTTTGTGTTGAATATGTGATCAGTAGTTTTCTGTATGATTTACCAAATGGCAGCGCTGGCAGTACTCTCTGCATTATTTGCCATTTAGCGCTGATTATTCCCATGGTGACATGCTGCACTCCTGTGGTGGTGGAGGCCCTGTGACAGGCAGTGAATTCCCTTGGTGGTTTTGTTCAGTGCCCTCCCATGGATGCTTGTCCTGTCTGGTGATTTTCTCTAGACAGCTATATAATGAATATTCACAGCATGTTGCTGGATGGTGTTACGGTGGGTGAGGTACGAGGATGGGTGGTGCACATGTTGTGGGATGTGGGGTGGTTTTCAGTTTGGCATGTTGTGATGGGTGTCCACCTTACTTCATTCCTATGGGATTTGGTTGTCATGTTCAGTTTGAGATGCTATGGGGCACAGTGTTTTGTGATGTGCAAATCATGCTGTCACATCATCAATGACACCATGCTGATGTGTGCATCTGTCCCCCAATTTCACTACCATGTTCCTGTCATGCAATTTACCAAGCAGCCAGGCATGTCATCCTGCATGTCGCTCCATGTAGCATGGTAGCGTGGAGTTCCGCAGGAACATTGAGTCATGATTTGATCCGGGATATCAGGCACAACAATGTGTGATGATTTTGCTGGTGTCACATACCATCTGCACATTGATGGAGTGGTATTGCTTGGGGTTCCGGTACACCACCTCCATGGCATGCAGGGCCACCAACTATACAATTTGACATGCCTGCCAGTGCATGGAAGTCAACTTTTGTATCAAAAATCTCCTGGGGAGTTTGTGGTAGGGATATGTAGTCCCTTTTGTGCTTCAGGAGGGCATCCAGCACTTGGTTCAGAATGCGAGAAAATAAGGGTTGTGATATGCCATGCATGTGCCCCACTGTGTGCTGGTAGGTGCCTATGGCAAGGAAGTGGAGCACCGACACTACCTTCAGTAGATGGGGGATTGCGGTGCATATTTCAATGATGCTGACAATGTCATTGTGTATCATATCCACAATGGTGGTGATGGTGTCCCGGTCCAGACGGTACAGGGTGTGGATCTGCTCAGGGCTTAGGTTGAATGGACTGGCTCAGATGCAAAGGAATTGGGGACTGCCTGCATGGTACCACTGGCTGCACTGGTGGGGCATGCTCGCCCTGTCTCACCCTCCTTCTTCTCCTGTGTCTCCTCTGTGGTGCCTGCTGTTGTTGTTGTTGCTGGTGTGGCAATGCAAGCATGTCCTCCAGCCCCAGTATTGCTACTACTAGTGGAATCATTTTGGTGTGGGAAGGGGTGTGGTGTGTGGGTGTGCTCCTTTTTTGTCGGCCCAGACTCCATTGCATCCACCTGTGCTGATTGTGTTCACCTGTGGCAGTTGGGGACACTGCACATAGCAGTTTATGGGTGCTTCACAATGCCGGTTTTGCCGGCATGCTTGTATCCCCTATTAGCGCCCTCATGATGCCGGTATTTGCATGTCCGTCTGACTTGTGTTCTCCTGTTAGCGGCATCCCGGTATTGCCGGCCTGAAGGCCCGTGTGCCCCCGCCCTTGCCGCTAGTAGCGTCACTGTTATTAGCGGTGCCTCTAATATCGGGTTCTTAGGTTGGAATAGCCCGGGGCGGTATGCGATGCCAGTAATCCTTTACTGGCATTGTTTTTCCATTACCTCCAACCTCCTCATGACCCTCTATATCTAAATAGTGTGATAGGTGATTAACTACTTGCATTTCAATGGGATTTCACGTGCACCTCAATCCAAACCATTTTGTCATGGGTACCAGGCAGGTAGATGGGGCAAGTTGGGTGGAGGCTTGGCAGGCCTAGAATAGGCACACAAGAAGCCCATAGCAGATACCTTTTTTGTCATTGCTTCCTGGTGTTTGTAGTAACTTCCTGGTTACCACTTCCTGTTGCCAAACAGGAGGTGCATGACAATTCATGAGCTCTCTAGTGTTTGGATGTGGTTGGCTATATAAGCCACACCCAAGATCCTTCCGGTGCTTTGTGTTGCTTACTGTGAGCTGCATCAGCAACACACTCAATGTGCTTCAGATCAACCTGTTTCTGCTTACCTGCTCTGGATCATTCTGCTTCTGTTTACCTGCTCTGCTTCTGTTTACCTGCTCCGGATCATCTTGCTTCTGCTTAACTGCTCCGGATCATCCCGTATCTGCTTACCTGCTCCGGATCATCCTGCGTCTGCTTACCTGCTTCAGTTCTACCCCGTGCTTTCTCCACACCGCAGCCTTCTCCGGTCAAGAGGATAATCCTACACCGGCACCTGTAAGTGCAAAAAAGAACTTTGTTTTCGTGCGCACTTCCATAACGCTGCGCATACTCACCGAATCTTCTCACTACGCTGGAATCCAGGTCAGTGGTCCGAGCGCTCAAAGCCCTGCAAAAGAAAGAAGAGATATTATTAATTGCGCTTGCTCCAATAACGTGGAGACATTATTCACTGTGCACTCTCTAATAACGCTGTGCATACTCACCTCAGTTTCAATTTACCAGACCACCAAGTCTCCAGAAGCGCTGAACCCAATTTCGAGGCACTAGCACTCCATAAACGATTCCCGCAAGGGAAAGGAGAGACATTACCAGGTGCGCTCGAACCAGTGACGCTGCGCATACCTACCAGCGGCAGACTTCTACACGCAGCGCTACTCACCCAAAACATACCTTGGCAAATAAGGACAATACGGACAATTCCAGACACTCAATATCCACCGCGCAACATTCACTTTGTGGAAGGACTATTTAGCTAGTGAAGAAACTGGCACATTGGACACTCTGCCTCGCTGTGACGGCACATAACAGCGTGTGGCATCAGAACTCAGTCAACTGATATTGGCACCACCTCTATGAGTGAATCGCGCCCCTCCGAGAGCAGGATGGAGAGCACACCTTACTAAAACTCAAGGGGCCTCATTACGAGTCCGGCGGTAACCGAGGCGGTAAAACCGCCTGGTTACCGCCGGACTCATATTACCATTCCGCCTCCGTGATTCCCCGAATTATGGGGCATTACAACCCCGGTGACCCAGGAATTCCAGAGGCGGAATGGTGTAAATCCCCATTCCCATCGAGTCCTTTAGGACTCGATGGGAATGGGGATCATGGAAACACCAGCACCATCTTGTGATGGTGTCGGTGTTTCCTCATCCGCCTGCAGGCGGGCAGTGTTAAATCCGCCAGGTCAGACCTGGCGGGATTGACGCCTCCACCTGCAGGAGTCGTGATCACCCGGTGGGTTTACTGCCACCGTTGTTTCCATACTGAGTGAGCTGTAATGAGGCCCAAGGTGTTCCTGCGGGCGAAACAGGGGAAGTGAAATCTCGGGTCAAAGGAGGCTTATCCATCGCTCCTGCAGAGACACAGGTGAGTGTGACACATTTCTCATGTTTAACTACACTCTATTCATTGGCACATATCTTGGCAGTGATGGTTTCATAGGAAATTAAAAAAAAAACAAATCTTGATCACAGAATTATGGTTCGTTTAAACCCAGATCCCTGCTGAAACCAAAAGGTGAAGGAGTATTCAGAATACATTTTTAAACAAAATACTTTACTCAATCTAACTGTTAAACAAAATTTAGACAGAAGAAACATTCCTAACTTGGGAATAGACAACACCTGACTGCATCTTCTATGATGTTGGGTTTGTTGTTAAAACTTGCAAATGCATGGGTGATTCAGGATTTTTGGATAGCTTTTGAAATGCTAGCACTGTTAGAACTGACCCACTTAATATTTCCAAGGAGTTAGGCTCACCTTGACAACACCAGTTCAATGTGTTCACTAATGAATATAATTTTATTGACTATAACAGACACGTGTAAGAAGCCACTTTATTACAGGTTAGCTGTGAAATGTCTAATATATACTGAGATCCCCAATTGCAGAAGAAAGTCAAAATGCAATGGTGCTGTCTAGGTTATTTTAAATATAAATCACAAAGCCCATGTACTTTGACTATTGCCATTTATTTAGTGATGTAACATTTAAACCGGTCTCCAAAAATATGTTTAAATGCTAGTTGGGATTTCATTAATTCTCTGAAAACCTGTGTAAAACCACCTGTGGCATAGGTATTCAATTATTGTGTCTGGCTTTCAAATGCCCAGGACAGGGTGAAGGCAGTTCTTCAGGATGTATCCCTTTTGTCTGTGCACCTGTTACAAAAACTCTCACAGATTTTCTAGTTCTTGATTTCGGAAATACCTCTACATTCAGTCCATTCTAGGTCAGGCCTTTCAAATATTTTTCACCATCAGCTACATCCAGTAGACATTTGGGGGCCGATTCATGGAACAAATGTGCGCCGAAAATCTACGCGCAAGCAGGCGCAAGCAGGCGCAAGCAGGCGCAAGCGGAAAAAAAGAGGCGCACGCGCACGCGTGCGATTCATGGAAGTCCCTGCGCGTGTCTTCCTCGGGATGTGCGCCAAACCCGTGCATGGCGCACACGTCACTGCAACATCCCGAAAGACGTGCGCGACGCGCACAGTGAAAGCGCACAACCTCTGCGCATACACTAGAAAGTGGGCGGAACACGGGGCGTAACGCGCGGAATGGGGAACAACTTGCGAAAACAAGGGCGTAACTGGGGATGTACTGCAGGGAAGCAGAGGGAACGCCCACACGCACCCGAACCACACGTATTCATGGAACCGAATAGGGCAAAGCCACGCACAGCGAAAGACATGCACAAGCCGATACACGTCCGCCACACGAAGGCAGGCGGTAGCGTCCCTGCGCATTACAAAAGTGGCAACATACAGCAATTGTGCGAGCGGGGCACGTGTATTTTGGGGGTTCGCGTGAATTTACTCACTCGATCGTGCCTGGGGGAGCGGGCTACGTGTATTTCAGGGGTTCGCGTGAACTTTCTCACGCGATCGGGCCTGGGGGAGCGGGCTACGTGTATTTCAGGGGTTCGCGTGAACTTCTTCACGCGATCGGGCCTGGGGGAGCGGGCTACGTGTATTTCAGGGGTGCGCGAGAAATGCTACACGCGATTGGCCTGGGTACATGTATTACAGGGGTGCGCGAGAAAATCTACACGCGATTGGGCTGGGTACGTGGATTTCAGGGGTGCGCGAGAAATGCTACACGCGATTGGCCTGGGTACGTGTATTACAGGGGTGCGCGAGAAAATCTACACGCGATTGGTCTGGGTACGTGGATTTCAGGGGTGCGCAAGAAATGCTACACGCGATTGGCCTGGGTACGTGTATTACAGGGGTGCGTGAGAAAATCTACACGCGATTGGGCTGGGTACGTGGATTTCAGGGGTGCGCGAGAAATGCTACACGCGATTGGCCTAGGTACGTGCATTCCGGGGGTGTGCGAGAAATTCTACACGCGATTGGCCTGGGTACGTGTATTACAGGGGTGCGCGAGAAATCCTACACGCGATTGGGCCTGTGCGAGTGGGGCAGTGTATTACGTGGGTGTGCGGGAAGTTGAAGAGGTGAATTGCCAGTGTTGGTCCTCCCAGGTCTCCCCTCTACCCCCTCCACGACCTCTGCAGGCAGCCGACACCACAGGGGACTACCCTGCACCCCTGGTCATGTCCCGCAGGCAGCCCATCCACCATGGGCATGCCCCCCAGCCAAGCCACATGTCCCCTTGCACCCCCACCCCCCAGCACCGTGGGGCACCTGCCAGCAGGCTCCCATCCATGTCCCCTTGCACCCCCACCCTCCAGCAGGCCCCCACTCATGTCCCCCTGCACCCCCACCCCCCAGCGCTGTGGGGCACCTGCCAGCAGGCCCCCAACCATGTCCCCTTGCACCCCCACCCCCCAGCACTGTGGGGCACCTGCCAGCAGGCCCCCAACCATGTCCCCTTGCACCCCCACCCCCGAGCAGGCCCCCACTCATGTCCCCCTGCCCCCAGGTCCTGACGAAACGCAATCATGGCAGTAATGGGCAGCATACCCAGCACAAACACCCAGCCAAGGATTGCATCCACCCACATAGTAGATGCAATTACATGATACAACCCCAATGGCAAGTATGTAAATGAACACATGTCCGTCACACACACATACACAATGGGTGCAAGTGAATGTCAAAACCCATATCATGACATGCATGAAACCAATGAGAAAATACCACACATGTAAGTAATAAATATATGTATTAAAGATGAAAATGAAGTAAAGAAATAAAACACACAACAATGGGGATGACAAAACAAATGGTCCATGTCCGAGAACTAATAGAAAAAATCAAAAAACAAAGGAATCCAAAAACTAATGTAGTCCAAAGCAAAATAATGGGGGGAAAAAATAAGGAAAAACCATTGCCTCATGGTGAACACAAATATAAATCGAACAAATGTTTTCCAAACATCAAACTATGTACAAGAATATCCCAGGGTCCATGAGCCCAACACCATAAATGAAACCTACTACTACTAACTGATAAAAAAATATATACAGAAAAGTGGCCATTGTCCGAGTGGTCCAAAAAAAACTTAAAAAATAAAGGAAACCTAACACTAACTAACTAAAGAACTATATACAATGGCAGCGGGCAAGTCCTGCGGCTCACTCTGTGATGTTGTCGGCCAGGGCATCATCGAACTCCATGTCGATGTCCCGGAGGCGGGACTCTGTCCTGGCCCCGAGGTCTCGCAGGGACAACCCCGTGTCCACCTCAAACTCCCTGCGAGCTTCCTCGAGGCACTCAGCCCGCCTCAACGCCCGACGCATGGAGAACTCCGCCCTGACCATGGTGAGCCGCTCCTCTTCCGCCCGCTGCCGCTCCGCACCTATCCGCTGGACCAACTGCTCCCACACGGAAGACACTGCCATCCCAGGGTTCTCCTGCCCTCCGGCCGATGCCTGCCCCTCTGATCTTGATGGCCCCGAGCCATGATGCCTCCCACGTCGAGCCTGCTGCTGCCTCCGACGCCACTGCCTCTGCCAGCACGACGGCATCCAGGCTGATGGAATCCACCGATGCCGTTGTGCACGTGCCCTGCCAGATGATGCCGGCACATCCTCCATCTGCAGGGGGACAGTTGCTGGTGTGTCCACCCCTGCTGGACCTTCGACTCCCGACTGTGGCAGGGATGGGGTCCCCACCGGGCTGGCTGCGTTGGTCGGGGCAGGTCCACAGGGGGCCCTGGTGGCATCTGGGCCGGAAGACGGCATGGAGCACGACTGGCGCATAGCCTCCACAGAGGAGGAGAGGGTCGCCAGAAGGCCACACACATGTAGGAAACCCCCGACCATGGCGGCTCCCAAATGGTTCACGTACGCACGGTGCTCTTCGTGATGATGTGCATGCTCCTCCCGGGAAGCATGCACCTCATCACGAATGCCAGCCGTGCGCAACGCGACACCAATCAGGACCCTCTCCACACGGCCAGGGGTCCCCTCGTCCGCAGGTAGAGGAGTGTCAGATGACATGGACATCTCCCCTACCTGCGGACGGGCCTGGGATGGGGCATCCCTGCTGGTGCATGGTGGTGCAGTCACAGTGTCAGGGACAGTGACATGCACAGGCACCTCCACGGCGACCTGTGCTGCCTCCTGCCCCTGGCCCTGGACTGCACCACTTGCACCAGCGGGGATGCCCCCACCAGGCCCCATGTGTGGCTCAGTAGCGGCCTCCTCCCCCTCTGTGGAAACCACCAACCTGGATGTTTCCACGCCGTCTTCCGCCGGTGCAAGCCCCTGTGGCGGCTCACCCACCCCTTCCGCTGCAGCCGTGGCGGCATCCCCGCCGCTCTGCTCCACAGCGCCTTCTCCACCCTCTTCTTCACTTGCCACTGTGTAGAGGGAGACATAGAACACAAGCATCAGGGTACTGTACAATGGTCCCCTAGACAGGAAGCAACAGCAGATGAGTGGCACTGTCATACATCACTTCCATCATGTCCCTCCACAACACATGGGTCAGTGCAGGCAAAACACATACAGTAACAGGCATGGCGCATGCCATGGACATTGGCATACATGACCAAGGGACTCATGATTCATACAATGTTGGTTTTAAACTTACATGCATCATGGGTCTTGCCATCACATGCACACACATCACCGTAGTTCCATCCATCTGGCCTCGTACACCACAGACGCAGTGGATACAAGGATGACTAGGCTGCATCAGTGAATCTGAACATTGTCACAGACATGTGTCATACATCCATGGCATTTACAAGTCACAGACACGCAGGTCAGACACACACACATGGACACCATACGTGTACATGGGACCAGCACCCATCCCTCACCCCCACCCATGTCCAGGAACAGAGACTGCCATGCTTCCATGTGTCCATTCACACATCACTGTACTCACATGCCTGACCATGATGTCCCTGCACACACACATACGTACATGGCCTATGTCACACATACAGGCAGGTATCAGACAACCAGCACACTGCAACATGCCCTGTCTCACACAGCAATGCTTGGCCACTTACCGGCCAACTCCAGATGGGTCTGCCTCCGAAGGATCTGGGCGTGGAGCGCTGGGTCTACGCGTTCCAGGACCCTCATCTGGATGTCATTCAGGCGTGCCCGGCCCCCCTCCACGAGGTGCCGGGCCTTATTGTGGGTCCTGGACCTCAAGTCCTCCCAGCGCTTCTTGATGTGCTTGATGTCGCGGGTTGCCACCCCCTCCGCATTGATGGCAACCACTACATCGTCCCAGATCCTCTCCCGTCCTTCCTTGTTGGCGCGTGGTCTTCCGAAGAGGGCATCATAATGCCCCAGGACATGCTCCACCAGGACACCAACTTCCTTCTCACTGAAGCTGGTGGCCCTCTGCCTCTCTGGCTGGGGGTCGCCACTGGTCTCAGATGGTGCTTGCCCCGACATGGCGACCCCCGAGGCAGGCGTGGGTGGGCAACTGGGTCCTGGGGCTGGGCTGTGGAGCGATGGTATCCCAGTCGGGAGTCTACTGTTCCAGCAGGGGTGGACACAGCAACTGGACCCCTGCAGATGGCTGATGTGCAGGCACCAAATGGCAGGGCACGGTGGCAGCAGGCAGGCAGGCAGGCAGGCAGCAGCAGATGGCACGTGGGAGGCTGCTCGGGGCACTGGGGGGCAGTGATTCGGCCTTCTGGGCAGGAGCGTGGTCTTCCGTGTGTATTTGCGTGGCCAGCTTGATACGGAGTGATTTGGCACGTGAAAAATCTGCACGTCAGCGTGTAATTCGAGGAAAGGCCCTTAGCGCGTAAGCGCGTCTGCACGCATACGCATTTTCATTGGACCAAAGGCCCTCAGCGCGTGAGCGCGTCTGTGACGTGACGTGCGAGGGTGTATCCCTCATTGCACGTGATGACAGAACACACGTGGATTTCAACCAATCGCGTGTGTAACTTCCCGCGCACCCCTGAAATACACGCACCCAGGCTATTCGCGTGTGGAACTTCCCGCGCACCCCTGAAATACACGCGCCCAGGCTATTCGCGTGTGGAACTTCCCGCGCACCCCTGAAATACACGCGCCCAGGCTATTCGCGTGTGGAACTTCCCGCGCACCCCTGAAATACACGCGCCCTGCTGAAATCGCGTGTAAAACTTCCCGCGCACCCCTGAAATACACGCGCCCTGCTGAAATCGCGTGTAAAACTTCCCGCGCACCCCTGAAATACACGCGCCCTGCTGAAATCGCGTGTAAAACTTCCCGCGCACCCCTGAAATACACGCGCCCAGGCTATTCGCATGTAAAACTTCCCGCGCACCCCTGGAATACACGTAGCCCACTCCCCCAGGCCCGATCGCGTGAGAAACTTCACGTGAACCCCTGAAATACACGTAGCCCGCTTGCCGTGCTGGTACAGGGTTAGCGCAGCCCTTTGCGCTGGATTGGGGATTTTGATGGCTTTTCCCTGCGCGGAAGGCGTTCTTGGGGGCGTAACTGGCGCTGCTGCAAGGTCGCTGCGCCACTGTGCGCCACGGCTGGTTTTGGTGGCTGGAATCCATGAATACGCTGTGCGCGGAAATGGGTTTTGGCGCACACGGCTGGCGCAGGGATTCGCACGCGCACACTGTGCGCCAGCCGCGTGCACCACTTGTGCACTGAATTCTATGAATCCCCCTTAATCTACTTCTCTTCTTTCAGGATATATCTGACTGGCTCACCTCACTCACTTGCCTATTTTCTGATGTATTTGAAATGAAATACTGAGAAAACTCCCATATTCCTATTGGTTAGTGCATTTGATTTGTCTTTAGATATAAGGGAAAATTACACCTTACAGACCCACTACTTTGATATTGGTCATTGTTCATTCAAAGGCTGGGTACAGGGGTGTCTGTTTAAATGATGTTGTGCTTTCCTAACAGGCCCTCCCCTCCCCTCAGCCTCACCAAATTAATTTAAGCAGAGTACCTCCACAAGTTCAAAAATCTAGGTCATATGTATCTCACGGTTTATGCATTCACATGTTCATAGTTCTTTCACTGTGTTCATAGCTTCCATCTGTCACATTTATCCAGAATGCTCTTTTGCACAGTTGCAGTTCTAATATATAGGTTACAAAGCTTCACTTGATGTCAGTAATGTACTAACGTATGGCGCAGCATAAGGACACAATAAGGCACACATTATTGTTTTACGTTTGGAGGCCGAAATAGCGAATTTTAGTTCCACATCTTAAGAAGATATAAACTCCTTTTTAATCGTATTGAAAAATCAGTTAGCAAAATATCAATTTCATTTTCTGAAGCACTTCTCTATTTCCTGCCTCTAATGTGACATTGGATAAAAAGGCTATCGGATCTGCTTTAAATAGCCATTTGAAATGTGGAATTACATTAGCCATGAGCTTATTATACTTCGCGTGACCAGCATGTAAACTTAAGATGATTGATTAGGTTCGACCAGCTCTGCCACTCATAGTATAACATTAAATATAAAGTTAACCTTTCAAGAAAACTGAATATGAACAATTAACACATCATGGGTTCAAGTTAATGTGTACATGTTTAAGCATGTGACTGTAGGTAAAGCTATTTATGAAAGCACCTGTTGGTGTTGGCATGTCACCAGATCCCTTTTCAGAAAATGAGCCTTCACAGATAGATATGTTTGCCTTAAACAGAAACTTTACATTTGTAAATACTTTTGGCTAGATACTCAAAAAAATTGTTTGGGACACAAGGGGAGATGCGCTAGCCTTCTAAAAGCCCATCTCTATGAAATGTTTTGCCAGCACCCACAATCAGTTTGTAGCCTGTCTTACATTAGTGTTGGGAGCATGCTCCCAACACTAATATATCCTAAAATGTACAGGTCACTTTCAAGGATAAAGTGACCTGCACAGTTCAGTAATGAGGGCAAACAGAGTAAGTGCAACCCCTACACTTTGTTTCATTTGTGCTCATTTATGAGAATATGGCCCTTGGGGTTTTTCTTTGAGAAGCAGTGTTCTTTACAGAACACTGTTTTTCAAAATAAATACATACATTTGTTTTGGCGTTGAATATGGCTATTGTACTTGAAGTTACATAATATAAACTTAGAGCATGCATACACCTATGTGCATTTAATATGGAAATTGAAAAAATGTTTTAATTTTTGATGCCTTTGATGAGTACTCTGAACTCTCTATATTCTGCAAGAGTAATGCACCATGAGGAAAGTGTTCGACAAGGCTGTTACTTAATGTACCTCCCGGAGTCCAGTTGATGGGGGATCGTTTGGGCCTGCTTAACACTCAGCACCCATGGTAACCCCGTGAAGGAGATTCAAGCAGAGAATGGTGTGTTAAGGGGCTGCATGTCCCATGGCGACCTGTCATCATGGAAACATCAATGCAAGCAGTAATGAGGAAAATCTCAATCCTGCAGTGGTACTCAAACCTCTTAGACACAGCCTGGACTGGGCCGTCAAGCCACAACATTCAGTACAGACACAAATGTGTATTAAACGCAGGAAGAACAGGACGCAGAAGCATACTTACGTGGTGGGTCAACAGGTGCAGAAGAACATCAGGGCAGACAAGGCATGCACGATGCAGGACAGCACCAATGTGCTTTCCCGTTTGTGTAAGATCCAAGATGGCACGAACTACTTCATCGTCCTTTTAACCTTCCTAGACCCTCATTAGAGAGACCCGAGTCAGTACCCAATAAACCAATCTGCCTTCAACATTCAAATCTTGGATAAAGGAAAACAAAGAGAGGGCAGTATCTGGCCTTGCTCCCGAGAAACAAAAGGAGAGGCAGTGGGAGGAGGAATAATGAGTGACTGCGACGTAGTGGAGTCCAGGGAGACTGAGGCAAGGACTTGTTGCATGTGCTAAAAACCTAGAGAAGAGGTGAGAGAAATATTCAAAGCACACAGAGATCTTCTACTGTTAAAGAGAGATGAGGCATGTGACCCAAGAGAAAGACACACAGTGGGCTCAGACATATATTCATAAGCATTCTTCCCAGAAAACCCAAGACAGGAGATAATAATATCAGGATGAAGAACAGTTCTCTTGTGTTTTTAGCCCTTGGATTTGAATGGGCTGTGCAGAGGCTGCACCATGAAAAATAACCTTGAGGGAAGAATCAACTACCTTGATGTTAGCCAAAAGGGACTAGGTTCAACTGTTAACTTTCTGGGAATTGGAAGTGCTACAGCCCAGGATGTCTGCCTTGAACCAAATACAATGTAGTTTTTATTGTATTTGATTTTATTTGTAAATGCTGAGAACCGAAATTAAGTATGTATCTTAAAGGAAATACAATGGGAGAGAGGTATCGAACCCTGCACCCTTGAAACACAAGGCGAGCCAGAGGTAGGACGAATAATGAGTGACTGCTATGGGGTGGAGTCCAGTCAGACTCCCAAGTGTTCCCAAGTGTTTAAAGTGGAGAATGAAGCATTTCACCCATAATTCTGTGACCTAAGAACAGAGGTGAAACACTTAGAAACAAATAAGGGCTGAGGAAAAAGAGTATCAGCCACTCAAGTAAGAGCAAAAGCAGACCTGTGGCCTGGGCTGGGCACTTAGAATACCAGAACCAGAACGCAACCTGCTGAAAACCAGGACTGTAACGCTTGAATAAAGACACTAAAATACTGGGAACTCAACCTGAGAGCATGACCCACTTTGTCTTAACATAGAGAACAGTTGAGGGATCCAAATGTTTCCCAGATCACTGTGTGAGGGGACAGGGCCATCTCAAAGACACAGATCTGAGAATACAGCTCATACAGGATGGGAGGGAGAAGATAGTCCAATGTGGACTTCAGGATAGTGCCGACAGAGAAAGGCATAAGGTGAAAATAGAGAGGGCAAGGTGAAACCAGACTGTGACTAACCTATTTGAGAACTTGCTGCATCTTATGCTTAGAGATGGACTTATGAAGGTTAGGAACTGTGTTTAATTTTGTTTTTCGGAAAATCAATTAAACCTTTTGTTGTAGCATAGGGAAGTGACAAGAATAGGGACGGATTATGTTTAGATTGTCTGTAACCTTTGTTGGCTATCATTTGGGAATCTTCACATGTAGAAGACGGTGTCTCAAGGCAGACAAGGAAAATCTGAAGTTAGGGAAACCTACCCAGAATAGAGAATAGGTAGTTGCCAAAAGCATACCACTACCTTTCAGTATCTTGGCATTCCCACATTTATAAAAGTATATTATTTCTCCATTCATACAAGAGACACATAGGCATTTATCTACTTTCATGTGTTAAATAAAACACATTAAGAGGGTAATTCATAGAATTTAGCGCACAAGTGGCGCACGCAGCTGGTGCACAGTGTGCGCGTGCGAATCTCTGCGCCAGCCACGTGCGCTAAAATCCATTTCCGCGTATTCATGGATTTTAGCTACCAAAACCAGCCATGGCGCACATTGGTGCAGCGACCCTGCAGCAGCGCCAGTTACGCCCCCAAGTACAACCCTCATGCAAGGAAAAGCCATCAAAATCCCCAATCCAGCGCAAAGGGCTGCGCTAACCCTGTACCAGTATACAGGGCCGCCACACAGCACACGGCAAGTGGGGAACGTGTATTACTGGGGTTTGCGGGAAGTTTCACACACAATCGGAGCGTGGTACGTGTATTTCGGGTGCAGGCATAAAAGTATCACACGTGATCACAGCGGGGTACGTGTAATTTGGGGGTGCACGGGAAGTTTCACACGCGATAGGCCCTGTGCGAGTGGGGTGCGTGTATTCCTGGGGTGCGCAGGAGTTTTAACACGCGATCGGAGCAGGGTACGTGTAATTCGTGGGTGCGCGGGAAGTTTCACACGCGATTGGCCCTGTGCGAGTGAGGTACGTGTGTTCCTGGGGTGCGCGGGAGGTTTCACACGCGATCGGAGCGGGGTACGTGTAAATCGGGGGTGCGCTGGAAGTTTCACACGCGATGAAACGTGTATTTCGGGTGCAGGCCCTGTGCGAGTGGGGTACATGTATTACTGGGGTTTGCGGGAAGTTTCACACGCGGTTGGCCCTGTGCGAGTGGGGTGTGTGTATTCCTGGGGTTCGCGGGAAGTTTCACACGCGATCAGAGTGGAGTACGTGTAATTCGGGGTTGCGCGGGAAGTTTCACACATGGTTGGCCCTGTTCGAGTGGGGTACATGGAATTCGGAGTTGTGCGGGAAGTTTCACACGCGATTGGCCCTGTGCGAGTGGGGTACATGTATAACTGGGGTGCGCGGGAAGTTTCACACGCGATTTTGCTGTCAGAGTGGGGTACGTGAATTTCGGGGGTGCGCGGGGAGTCCTACCCGTGAATTGGCAGTGTGGGTCCTCCCAGGTGTTCCCTCTACACCCTCCACAGCCCCTGCAGGCAGCCCACACCACAGGAGACTACCCTGCACCCCTGGTCATGTCCCGCAGGCAGCCCATCCACGATGGGCATGCCCCCCCAGCCAAGCCACATGTCACCTTGCACTACTGATCACCAACTCATGTCCCCCAGCACCCCCACGCCCCAGCAGTGAGGGTCACCTGGCAGCAGGCCCCCACTCATGTCCCACTCATGTTCCCTTTCACCCCCACCACCCAGCAGTCAGGGGCACCTGCCAGCAGGCCCCCACTCATGTCCCACTCATGTCCCCCTGCACATCCACCCCCCAGCAGTCAGGGGCACCTGCCAGCAGGCCCCCACACATGTCCCCCTGCACCCCTACCCCCCAGCAGTCAGGGTCACCTGCCAGCAGACCCCCATTCATGTCCCACTCATGTCCCCCTGCACCTCCAACCCCCAGCAGTCAAGGGCACCTGCCAGCAGGCCCCCACTCATGTCCCCCTGCACTCCCACCCCCCAGCAGTCAGGGGCACCTGCCAGCAGGCCCCCACTCATTTCCCCCACTCATGTCCCACTCATGTCCCCCCAGCCACTCACCCCCCAGCAGTGACATGCCGATCTCATGACACAAACCAAAAGTCAACTATGTACATCAACACATGTCAGTCACACACACACACACACACACAGGTTGCCATTCAATAAGTAAACCCACTTTTTGACATGCATGAACCCAATGAGCGAATCCCACATATTGAAGTAAAATATCAAAATGTATTAATATGAAAATCAATGTAAAGAAATTAAAGCATAAAATGATGGCAACCATAAAATGAAATGCAAGTCCAATAAAAAAAACTAATGAAATGCAGAAGAAATCCAAAGTAATCCAAAAGAAACATTTCCAAAAGTCTCTGTCCACCAAACCAAATCCAAATTAAACGCAAAAAGGAAAATCCATTCATCCATGGTGAAATGAAATTCAAAAGTCTAAATAAATCCAACGTCCAATTATGTACAATCCATTTTCAAGGGTCCATGAGCCCAACAAAATAAATGAAACCTATCTAATAACCTACCTAACAAAAAACATATATACAAAAGTATGGGGCATAGTCTGAAAGCCCCAAAATAAAGAAAAACGAAAAGGAAACCTAACACTACAAACTATTTACAATGGCGGCGGGCAAGTCCTGCGGCTCACTCAGTGATGTAGTTGGCCAGGGCATCATCGAACTCCATGTCTATTTGCCGGAGGCGGGCCTCTGTCCTGGCCCGAGGTCTCGCAGGGAGGCACTCATGGCCTGTTGCAACTCCCTGCAAGTTGCCTCGATGCACTCTGCCCGCCTCAACACCCGACTCATGGAGAACTCTGCCCTGACCATGGTGAGCCATGCCTCTTCCGCCCGCCGCCTCTCTGCACCTATCTGCTGGCCCAACCGCTGCCACACGGAAGACACTCCCATTCCTGGGTCCTCCTGCCCTCCGGCCGATGCCTGCCCCTCCGATGTTGATGGCCCCGAGCCATCATTGCTCCCACCTAGAGCCTGATCCTGCTGCTGCTGCTGTCCATGTGCCCTGTCCGAAGGTGCCTGCACATCCTCCATCAGCTGGTCTCCTGTTGTGGTGTCCACCCTTGCTGGACTGCTGACTCCCGACTGTGGCAGCGATGTGAGCTCCACCAAGCTGGCTGTGTTGGTTGGGCCAGGTCCACAGGGGGCCCTGGTGGAATCTGGGCCGGAAGACGGTGGGGAGAACGACTGGCACATAGTCTCCACAGAGGAGGAGAGGTCCACCAGAGTGCGCGACACATGTAGGAACCCACCAACCAGGGCCCCTCCCAGCAGTGCCACGTCACGACGCTGCTCTTCGTGATGGCGTGCGTTCTCCACCCAGGAAGAACGCACGTCATCACGAATGACGTGCGTGCGCAATGCAACACCAACCAGGACGGAGCCCATACGGTCGTGGGACCCCTCGTCCTCAGGTAGTGGAGAGGCAGATGACATGGCACTCTCCCCTACCTGCGGATGGGCCTGGGACGGGGCATCCCTGCTGGTGCATGGTGGTGCAGTCACAGGGTCAAGGACAGCGACATGCACAGGCCCCTCCGTCGTGCCCTGTGCTGCCTCCTGACCCTGGACTGCACCACTTGCACCAGTGGTACTACCCCCACCAGGCCCCATGTGTGGCTCAGTAGCGGGCTCCTCCTCCTCTGTGGAGACCACCAACCTGGATGTCTCCACACCGTCTTCCGCCATTGGAAGCCCCTGTGGGGGCTCACCCGGCCCTTCCGCTACAGCCGTAGTGGCAGACGCAGCACCAGCCCCCTCGCTCCCGGATGATGGAAATTCCTGTGAGGGTGGCTGGGCCTTGCGTTGCCGCCCGGTGGAGGCATCCCCGCCGCTTGGCTCCACAGCGCTGTCTCCGCCCTCTTCTTCACTTGACGCTGCATAGAGGGAGACATAGAACACAAGCATCAGGGTACAGTACAAAATTTCCCTACACAGGAAGCAAAAACACATGAGTGGCACTGTCAAATGTCACTTCCATCCTGTCCCTCCACAACACATGGGTGAATGCACGCAACAAACATGCAGAAACATTCCCGGCGCTGCAATCAACATCAGCATTCATGTACAAGGGACTCTGTTTACCAAGATGTTGCATTCAAAGCCACATCCATCCATGGCGTTTCAAAGTCACACACACACTTCTCAGACACACACACACATGTGCACCATACATGTACATGACATCAGCACCCATCCCTCACCCCCCCCCTCCATGTCCAGGAGCAGGGACTGGCATGCTTTCATGTGTGCATTCCGCATACAGCTCTCCGTGTTGCATTGTAACACATGCACCAACCATGTGGTTCACACATTACTGGTCTCACATGCGTGACCATGATGTCCCTGCACACACACATCCATACATGGCCTATGTCACACATACAGGCAAGTATCAGACTACCAGCACACTGCAACATGCCCTATCTCACACACCAATGCTTGGCCACTTACCGCTCAGCTCCAGACGGGTCTGCCTCCGCAGGATCTGGGCATGGAGCACTGGGCCTACGCGTTCCAGGACCCTCATCTGGATGTTACTCATGCGTGCCCGCGTGCTCCACGAGGCGCCGGGCCTTTATGAGGGTCCTGGACCTGAAGTCCTCCCAGCGCTTCTTGACGTGCTTGATGTCGTGGGTTGCCACCCCCTCCGCATTGATGTCAACCACTACGTCGTCCCAGATCCTCTCCCGTCCTTCCTTGTTGGCGCGTGATGTTCCGAAGAGGGCATCATAATGCCCCAGGACATGCTCCACCAGGACACCAACTTCCTTCTGACTGAAGCTGGTGGCCCTCTGCCTCTCTGGCTGGGGGTCGCCAGTGGTCTCAGATGGTGTTTGCCCCGACATGACGACCCCCGAGGCAGGCGTGGGTGGGCAACTGGGTCCTGGGGCTGGGCTTTGGAGCAATGGTATCCCAGTCAGGAGTCTTCTGTTCCAGCCGGGATGGACACAGCAACTGGACCCCTGCAGGCACCAAATAGCAGGGCACGTGGGCAGCAGGCAGTCAGGCAGCAGCAGATGGCAGGTGGGAGAGTGCTCGGGGCTCTGAGGGGCAGGAAAATGGCCTTCAGGGCAGGAGCATGGTCTTCCGTGTGTTTTCGCGTGGCCAGCTTGATACAGAGTGATTTGGCACGTGAAAAAATTGCATGTCAGCGTGTAATTCGAGGAAAGACCATTAGCACGTAAGTGCGTCAGCACACGTATGTGTTTTCATTGGACCAAAGGTCCTTAGCGCATAAGCACGTCTGTTACGTGACGCGCGCAGGAGTTTCCCTCGTGGGCTAAGTGGTTCATGGCACTTGAAAAAACTGCACGTTTGTGTGTGAATGCGTGTAATCTGAGGAAAGGGCCTACGCGTCTGTGACGTGACACGCGCGCCTTTCCCTCAGCGTGGGTGCATGTGTGTACGTCCGAGTGTCAGCTCGTGTAATTGGAGTAAAGGGGATTAGCGCGTACACGCGTAAGTGACGTTTTACGTGTGGGCCAGTTTAAAAGGTACGTGTATGACGCCATTTCTTTGTACGTGCTTTTCGTGGAGAGCGAGTGGGTGAATTCTGTACTTCTTGTCGGTTCACACGCGATTACTTCACAGCGTTTCAAGTTCGTACTCCCTGTTACCCCTGACAGCGTTCTTTTTTTCTGGTTGGACCTGTTTCCACATACAGCGTTCACTTCTTCTTTTGTCCTGTCTCCTCAGACAGCATACAATTTTTCTTTTGGCAGGGGTGTTGCCAACGCGCACACCTGCGTCTTTTTCACATTCTTTTTCCAGGCAGACGGTGAGCACGCACGTATTTACCAACTGTGCTTGCCCCGTGTGTCGCGTACCCCTTCAGAGGTCATTGTAGACTGCGTGTATTACGCATATGCTTTTTTTTGTGTTTCTGGGTGCCACAGCGTAGTGTGGGTTAATTTTTTTATGCACGTGGTCTACGAGGGGTTGCGTGCACGTTATTTTTTGATTTTGGGCTGCCTGTACATTGCATGACCTGTCATCTTCCCCCAGGGGTCACAGACAGCCTTGTTAGAGCACTAGGGTACGAATTCCATCTTGTACCCGACCCCTTTCACCCCCAATTGCCCAGGACAATAGTTTACTGCTACTCCCATACGCACAACAAAAGCAGTGCCATGGTTGGGATGCGACCAAGCGGTAAGGGAGGCAAAGGTGGCCGACCTTCAAAAGGTGGGTGTGGTGGGCACGGTAGGGGATGTGGCAGGGATTTGCAGGGTGCCCCTAGACCCCCATGTGTGGAGGACAAATCAGGGACCCCCACCCCCCCATCGTTGAGGGAAACGTGGCTGACACCATCCCATCTCAGCCCTTGTTGGACCAGCCCATTGGGGCACCTGACCTGGCACAGGATGACTCCCAGGCTGACTTCCAGGTCAGCAAGTCTAGGCCACGTGTGGCGGTGCAAGTTGGTGTCACCAAGCCACGTGGATCTCGGGCAGCTATGTCATCTGCTGTCCCAAGTAGGCAGGGTGGGGAGGCTCCACGGGCAGCTGCAGCTCCATCCACCCCAGCTCCCAGTCAGGACAGTGTCGATCCAGGTCCATCAAACTGACGTTCCCCCTGCCAACATCACACTTCTGCCAATGCCTGCACCAAGGCCTATGGTCATTGTGCATTTGCACACTCCTACTACCCAGTCCACCGGTGCTTCTGTCCCTACTAACCAGAGCAGCGTAAGCCACTCAGGCTCCGCTCCACCTTTGAAAAAGAGGAAGAAGGGGGCTCAGGCACACCAGGCTGAGACCCCAGACACGGCTACACACCCCGGCACATCAAGGAAGCCTAGCTTTAATGACCCGGAACTTGATGCACTTGTGAGCTATGTGTCGGCACATAGCCGTAAAATGTTGGTGACTGCAGGGTGCAAGACCACACCTGGTCAACGTAGGGCACACTGGCAGACCACCGCGGACCGCATAAGTGCCCTTGGATTTGTGAGGCGCACAGCTGATGATTGCTACAAGCAGTGGAATGACCTGAAACGCAGAGCAAAGAACAAGCTGGCCTCAAATCATGCCGCTACTCTGGTGACTGGCGGTGGGTCTCCACAAGAGGACAACGAACTCACTGAACATGAGTCTGTTGCTGGGACCTTCGTCACAGAGGAACAGATCCAAGGTGTGGGAGATCTACCTGATTACGATGCATTGTCCGGTGAGTGCCCATGCGTGTGTGTGTAATCCATATGTATGTTGTTTGGGTGACGGGTTCTGATTGAGTGCCAGGTGAGGGTGTGTACTCCTGAGTGTTAGGGTCACCCATTTACTTCCTCCCATACATTCACGTGCCTTGGATTTGGGTATGACTGTATCCCTTCTGCCCACAGTTGCCAATTAGGCCCACATATCTTGCAACTACATTGTTCAGATTTTGTAAGTGTTCATTCAGGTTGATTGTTTCCACTCTCCCATTTTTGCTACGCATTATTCTGCCCTATTGCAACATATGTGATATGCTTCGATCATTGTTTACAGCCCACACTGGGCCACTATTTTTACCTGGTTATGTTAATGATTACACCATTCAGGCCGATGGAGTATCGGGCTGCAGACATTTTTTATTAGGGCCTGTTTGCATCTGGAAGATGACAGATGTTTCCTGTAATGTTAAAGTGACCAACCATTGATAAGCCCACAATGACTGTGTTATTGGACACTGGATGTGTTTCAGTGTGTGGCGCATGCATATTTTGCAACACTATTCAGCATCAATCTTCGCATCATGTCGATGTGACATGGATGTGTGACAGTACTCATTCCCTGACATATTGCTGTAGTTTTATAATGAACTGTGACTATGCTACTTGACATCTGTGTGGTGGCATGTGTCATGTATGTGTATTGGACATGCCTGATGTGTGATGCCAATGCTACCCAACATGCTGCAAATGTGTTGCATATCCATCTTGCTCTCCCCAGTGTCTGCCTTTTTGACTCTACTTCCAACTCTTTGACAGTGCATGCATGGCTGGGTTATAGTCATGTGGGACATGTGTCATTCATGTACTGGATCTCTGGCTTGTTACGGCCTATGTGTGTGCTATGGTGCTCATGCCTGTTTCCATTTGTTGTCTTTCATGTTTTTGCAGGTGATGATGCACTTGGTGCTGTTGAGGTTGAGGAAATGGTGCAGACCCAGAAGGAATCTCAGGCACGACCGGGCACCAGTGGGGGATGTGAGGTGGGTGAAAAACCAATGTTACCGCAGACCATACTGTCCAGGGGTGCCTCTGGGTGCACCTCCCCAGACCTCTATTCAGGTGCTGAGTCGGATGATGAGACTTATGTGCAGTTGCAGGTAAGTGTTTCTGGCAGGGGTACTGTTCTGTCCAACCCACCTGGACCAGGGGTAGAACCCTCTGTGGGGATGTCAGTGTAGGTAGGTCTGCCTTTGGGGTTACGGATGCAGGGTCACACTCCACAGCATCTGATCCTGTTCCTGGGCCAGTAGATCAGAGGGGGAATGCAGTCCTGCAGCCTCAGGCAGTGCCAGCACAGCAAGGTGCAGACCGCCTTGCCCCAAACAGGTGTGGTCCCCGTTGACGCAGTGGCTGTGCACCACCAGGCAATACTGTATGGGAAAACTCCATGTACGGCATGGAAACCCAACACGCAGCATCAGTAGAAATGATGGCTCAGGCAATGGAGAGGGTGGCCACTTCCATTATCCCCCCTGAAAGGCAGATGGAGCAACAACAGCAGGTAACAGACTCCATTTGCCAATCACACAGGGAAGACATGTTGGCGTCCAACAGGGACAGAGGGGCAGCACTGGAGACGCTGCACCATTCCATATCAATAGAGTCCCAGGGACACAGGGAAGCCCTGATGGTAGAACTCCATAACCTCAGGCAGAGTCTGCTTGAACTTGAGGCTTCCCGAAATGTTAGGGCAGAACAGCAGCTGGAGCAGCTCACAAGTTCGCTCTCAGCTGAGCTGCATGTAACACGTGAGGAGATCCGGGCATCACGCGAGGCCATGCGTGCAGAAATGCAGGCAACCCGTGATGTGCTGCATGGGGATCTCCACACTTTAATCCTCCAGAAACAGACCTTCCAGACCCGCATGCTTGCTGCCATGGAGGACCATACCAGGGCTTTGCATGGGCTGCCTCCCATAGTGCCACCGCCTCCTGATGCAGCAGCAGAGGATGAGCAGAGCGACAGCAGTTCTCCCACAATGGCATTGCCTTGCAGGCCATGAGCCCAAGGAGGTTTTTTTTTTTTTGCAAGATCCACGCAGGTGGGTGTTGGTGTGCACCCTGTCCTCGAACCTCCAAGGTGGCCTCCCCCACACCACCTGGCCCACACATGGCAATTTTTTGATTTTTGATTTTTTTTTTACAGTGTGTTGCTTTGTGTGGCTCCCGTGGGCATCCACTGTATTCCGGCTGGGCACATGCAGACTTATCCTGAGTTTGGGTTAGATGCCTGGGTTCGTGAGACACACACCCCTCCTGATTCCCATTTCCATGGGCTTGCAAAGGGTGTGGCCAAGTGACAGTGAATTACACAGTGACGTTGGGCTCCCATGAGCTGTGTGGGCAGTCTGTAGTCAATACTGTGTAGACATCCCTAGTGAATATTGTTGTTGTATTGTACACTGCATGGTGTACTGATATGTGCTTGTGCATCCATGTCTTCCTCCTAATCTGCAGGTTCCTTCCTCATGTCTTCACAAGGCCGTCTACTTTGCAGATGCAGTTCATGTTATATGCAGTACACTGAGACATTTGCGTGGCAGCAATACTCTACAGTTGTAAGGGGTCGATGTGCTGGCGTATTCAGGTTGTAAGACTACCACTACTTGAACTTAGTACTGTCATGTGTTTGCATTTTTCCATGGTGTGTTGCACCATTGTGTTGGTGGTAAGTATTTGGTAATGTGTGCTGTTAGTTATACATTACTGGGAGCATATTGTGTGTGGGCAGTTTCCATTAGGGACAGTGTACTTTGTGACACTTGTGTCAGGTCTTGTGCATTGCTTTGTTTGCTTTCACATTGCATGACATGCCATGGTGTGTTTGGTGGTGGAGCTGGGGAGGGGTTGGGTGACATGGCGCTTTTCTCATGTTGTATTTAGCAAGGGGCTAATGAATTTCGCAGCACAGATGTATTTCTTTTGATGACACAGCATTGTTGGTGTTTGGGTAGATAGGGATGCACATAATGTAACACTTCCAGGTGACCAATCTCAGGATGGTATGGTTGTGACAGTTGAGTGTCCCTTATGTCATCATCATTGATTGTCAGCTGGTATGTGCCAGGCTTGTGTGCACTCCACAGGGGTGTGATTTTATGTGAAGTAATTAGCCACCAGCTGCGTACGGGCTGCCTCACCACGTGCTCTTTCCCCTCCCATGCACAGCGGCCGTGCATGTGGTTGGGGATGTGGGGGCACCACCATGTCCACCAGCAGGCCCCGGAGTGTTGCAATGTTGTGCAGGACACATGCTGCCACTATGATTCTGCACACTACTGGGGGAGCATATAACAGCAAAGCGGTAAAGGGAGCGAAAGCGTGACTTGAGCACTCCGAATGTGCGCTCCACTATGCTCCGGGTTGCAATATGGGCTATGTTGTATCTTACCTCGGGTGGCGTGGTGGAGTTCCGAATTGGCGTCATCATGTGGGTGCTCAGAGGGTAGGCACTGTCCCCTGGGGAGGAGGTGATGGGTATTATTAGTGGGGTTGTGACATTACTCAGTATCTGACATGCATGCATGTGCAGTGGCATTTCTACTCACCAAGCAGCCATGTATTGCCATGCCGCCCAGCTTCTAGGTCCCGGTTTAGGGTTGACATTCTGTAAATGAAACTGTCGTGGGTGGACCCTGGATAGTTGTCAAATACTGAGTTGAAGGATTCCCTTGGCATCACATACTACCTGCATGTTGATGGAATGCCAGTGCTTGCGGTTTCTATAGATGTGCTCAGATGCCCTGGGGGGACGTAGCGCCACATGGGTGCAATCAATGGCACCTAGCACTTTGGGGAATTGTGCCACCCCATAGAAATCCTGGACGGTAGCCTGCCTTTCTGCAGGTGTTCTGGGCAGGTATATGTGCGTGTGGACTGATGGGCGTGCAGTCATGATGGCCAACACCTGGTGTAGGCAGCGTGACTGCGTGGCCTGTGACACCCCCCCACTATAGCACTTGACCGCTGAAATGATCCAGTGGCCAAGAAGTGCAGTACATTGAGGACCTTCTCGAGGGGGCTGAGTGCTTGGGAGCACAGGGTGGGTGATGTGAGGTCATCCACCCACTCACTCACCAGGTTGAGTATTATGTGAGGTGGAAACCTGTACCTCCCATACACCTGGTCATCAGGGATCCCAAAAAGGCTGGTTCTGGGTGTAAAAATTCTGGGCCTGACTATCCTCCTCCTCCTCCTGCGGTATCCCATGACCACTGCTGCTAGGAACGGTATATTCATCTTGGCGTCTGAGCTTGTTTGTTTTTTGCACGCACTTTTATGCTGCTCGGGTCCACGTACGCCTGCTTCCTGCTGGCATGTGTGTTTCCGGATTAGCGCGTCTTTTTTGGTGCACACATTAGCCCCATTCGATTCCATGAATACGTGTTGTAGACACGCGTGTGGGCGTTCCGTGCATTTGCCTCCTGTACTTCCCCTGTGACGGCCACATTTTCACGCGTTGTTCCCCATTCCACGTGTTACGCCCCCTGTTCCACCTACTTTTGTTGTGTTTGCTGCGCTATGTGCGCTTTCACTGTGCGCTTAGCGCACGCTGTTTGGAGACGTGTGCGCCAGTGTGCGCCACACAGAATTTTAGCGCACATCCAGGGATTTACACGCACATGGACTTCCATGAATCGCTGTGCGCGGGTTTCGCTGCGATTTTCACACTTGCACTGCGATTCGCACGCTTTCGCCGAAAATTTCAGCGCACATTAATTCCATGAATCGGCCTCTAAGATTGAACATATCATTGGGTCCCAAGTCTCTCACTGCTCAACATTCCACAGTGCCCATCTGTACATGTCATTTCATTTCAAGTTTAATGCTTTTTATATTTGTGGAGAAACACCCTAGCTGCCAGGTAGAGGTTTTCTACAATCGATGCAAATTAATGAGAAAAACACATGCCATAATTTCATTGTCTTGTAGTTTCTAGTACTAGGAAGGAGAGAATCCAAGTTAACACCCTGCCTTATGCAAACATCTGTGACATTACTTGTCAGTGAGGAGAAGAAGTGCATTGTTTTGAGGCAGGCAGGAGATGCAACTGTGTGTGTTCTCTTTTGTTGTGAGACAACAGCTGACAGCAGAGAATAAGTCTGGTCATTCTTTAAATCTACTTCTCTTCTTTTGTAATCTTATCAGACTGGCACTCTCGAAACCATAGAAATTCAGCCAATATAAATTACAGCGACAGATGTTTTATGGTGAGAGTAAATACTTGTCAGTTGCAGAAAAAAAGTCTTACAATTATTTGTTTGAAGTTGATTGATTTCTTTTAGTGACTATTTTTTTGTGGTTAGAGAAAACACATGTAGCTGAGAATATATTGTATAATTATTGAGAGGTAGCAAGATGTTGCATTCAATGGCTGTAATTTGTTTGCAATGTGTGTGCCATAATGTAGTCATTACTAGTACTATTGCGGTGAATCCCTGTAACCACCTTGCACTCAGTGAGAAGAAGAAACACATTGATGTGTGAAGACAGGCTCAAGATTACATTCAGAATTAGTATTCAGTGTAATTGAGTGCTTCATCTTTCTGTGGCCAGAAAATCTACGTGTTGCTTGCATGACAATAATCCTAGAATTCTTTGGTGGTAGGACAAGATTATATTACGTGGCAATAGACCAGTGTTGATTAAGTTCTGGTGATAATGAATCCTTGCTGCTTCCATAGAAATGTGTGTTATTCTTTGGATTTAGAAGAGTGTATTCATTAGCTGTAATATAGTGTGTTATCTTTTGACGTGACTCGTGCAGAGACCAATTCTTATAATTCATTTGTGGTAGTAGGCTCTTACATTCAGTTGCTGTAGGTCAGCAGGCAACACAAGTGCAACACAAGTGCAATCAAGTAGTAGAGAGCAGAGTAGACCATTGATAACCATGTTTGACATAAAGGCACTTGGCATTTCCTATAATTGAGAAGGGGAACATCACAGAATTGTTACTAGTCAGTCTGAAGATAACATTCCATGACTTTGAATCACAGACTTGTATATGTTTTGTGAGAACAAATGTGTATTGCATGCATGGAAATAGTTGAGTACTGTTTTGAAGTTAGGAGGAGATATTATTTAGTGGATTTCAATCAATGTGCCATACTTTTGCAGTGAGAGAAACAGTTATTTTGTATAGTAAATGTCTTACAAATCTAAGATAGTAGAAGCAGATTATTTTCAATTGCTGTACACCAGTGTGGGTGGGTTACTTGATTTGGTATGCCAATCATCATCTCATTGGCAAACGATTGTATGTCTCAACATTTTCTTTACCCCTGAATTGTGTGCCTTAAAATGGCATAAGGAGCGTTATAGCAAGAAGGCTAACACTCACATTCTTAAAGGACATTAGGACTTATTTAAGCACATGTTTCAAAAAGGTTATTAATGTAAAACCTATGATTATTTAAATCAAGTTATTAAACATCACAATATTTTCACGTTAATAAGTACACTAGTAGAAAAGTTGTTTTATACAAAAATGTTTCATTCATAGCGTTTGAACACATGCATTATAACCAGGTGCAATGTATGATCAAATGTCTACACATTTTCTGGAAATATAAAAGATCAATAATACACCAAAACATTCAAAAGACAATATATTTTCCAAAACAACAAATATGTGTACTTTTGACAGAAGGGTAATTGACATTGGTAGACATCCTGTACTGTAGTTTCTCTCCTAAGGTGTCCTCTATTATTTCCTAATGTTCATCCCTTCTATTTTACAGTTTTCAATATTTATGATAACAGTGACATATGTGTACATATGCTTCCGGTGAACATCCACTCTTCTCCACTCTATCTGCTAGCAATATTTTTGTCCCCCATCTTGCCTGAATTTTCAATCGTTAAACTGAAACACCCTCTGCCTTTTCATATTGGTACTCATGTCTGACCCTGTGTAAGATAAAACACACTGTTTGTCAACTGCAGCTACAGACAACAATTGGACATTTCGAGTACTGAAACTGCATAAAATAAATTACAATAGATACTGTCATATATTTTTGATAACTGTGTTTAATTTGATATATTCTAGTAACGTAAAAGGTGTCCCTTAATGGGGAGATTTTGAGGGATGGAACGAGGGGGGTGGAATAGCGAAGGAAAACACAAGGATGAAACATAAAACAAACTGAATTAAATTATAAAGAAACATATATTTACAAGTATTTTTTTTAAAAAGGGTGCGGGGGAATTACCACTTAAAAAAAAAAACTAATGATGGCAGGCAATCTCGTGTTGTCAGAGTAACTTCTGCCATTCGTTATATGTGGCCTCTTTCTTGACTACCCATTCACAGCATTTTTTACACATGACTTTCATCATGGTTAGATCGGGTGTTGGTAAGAGAGGGGCTTGTGTAGTGGATACCACTGCTGATGTTGAGGCCTAATTTCCAGTTGGAGTTTTTGATGCACTGGTGGATGGGGGTTCTTTGGGTTGTGTTGATCGCCATCTATGCAAGGAATGGGCCCCATGCATTTTCCTTTTACGATGTTTGTGTGCTTTTTGATATTCATCATCCAGGTCATCCAAATGGACTCTCACTAGATGGTTGATCATTATTGATGTTTGTAGGCTTTGAGACAGAACATCAGAAGGCCCACGGCATAGAGTCTTATTACAGAAGGTGCAGAGTACATCCTCTGCCTCTTTTCTGTAGCAGTGTTCCTTCATTTTGAAGAAGTGTCAACTGTCAGCTGTTTTTTTCATTCCGGTGTGCTTTTTCTTTGGTGGAGATGGATTGTTGATCCAAATTATGACATTGATACTGCTTGTGCTCTCGTTTTCAGACATGTTGGAATGTTTTAGTAGGAAGGAAAAATTCAAACTTTCAAAAAGACAAGACAAAAAAGAAAATGCTGCATAAAATAAAAAATAAAAATAAAAGAAAGAAAAAAAGTAAAACAAACAAAAAATACACAAATTGAAAAAATTACAGTACAAAGCCAAATAGGAATAGGGCAAAGGTGTGTAAAAAGGATCAGGAATTTAAGGGTAAAATGCCAAAAGTGTTTGTAGTGGCTGAGAATCCCTTTCACTTGCAAGCATAGAAAGCAAGGATAAATGTGAACTTGGATTTCTTGGGTGTGCTGATTATTCATGTCTACAGAGTACCGTGCCGTCTGATTGGGCAGTCTTGTACACGCGGATGTTATCAAACAGCGTGGGTGTAGCCGTGTCAATACATCTCAACATTTCATTGGATCGTTTGTGGTCCCCGTTGACGCAGTGGCTGTGCACCACCAGGCAATACTGTATGGGAAAACTCCATGTACGGCATGGAAACCCAACACGCAGCATCAGTAGAAATGATGGCTCAGGCAATGGAGAGGGTGGCCACTTCCATTATCCCCCCTGAAAGGCAGATGGAGCAACAACAGCAGGTAACAGACTCCATTTGCCAATCACACAGGGAAGACATGTTGGCGTCCAACAGGGACAGAGGGGCAGCACTGGAGACGCTGCACCATTCCATATCAATAGAGTCCCAGGGACACAGGGAAGCCCTGATGGTAGAACTCCATATCCTCAGGCAGAGTCTGCTTGAACTTGAGGCTTCCCGAAATGTTAGGGCAGAACAGCACGTGTCAACAAACGATTTCATTGGATCGTTTGTTGACACGTGTAATGTGTAGGAATGGAGCCAGAGCGACCCACCTTAACTATAGGGCGCTGACTGCCAACCTGTAATATATATATTCAAGGAACAACTTTATTTGAAGGATGTTATGGTGAGAACTTAATGCAACAAAACCCTGGAAATTCAGCTAAAGCAACCTTAACTTCATGCCTCCAGTTGTGCAGACTATGACCACAATGATGATATCACAGATCACATCAATTATGACATCACTAATTGCATTATAACAGTAACTGCAATTAAGCATGGCCTTCAACCATGCTCAGTGTGCATGGCCAAATATACTTTAACACATGAATGGGTACTAGGCATGGCCTTCAACTATTGACAGTGGTCACAATCTTAATCCATGTGCACTAACAGGCTACCAACCATAGATTTTGGGCTTTACCAATGGATACAGCTTTCAACCAGATTAGGCACTAGCCATGGACGTTAGCACAATGCTGGACACTGGCCACAATCTTTGTCTGTGCCCACTATATATTCTAACATATAAATGGGCCACTAGCCATGGCCTTTGAACTTGAGCAGTTTATACATCTTTTGGCCATGCCCACTGTATATTTTAAAATAATAAAAAGCAATAATCGATTACTTTCGGCCATGCCCACTCTGTATTACACAACACTAACCAGCCACTAGCCATGGTTTTCAACACAATATTAGCCAGTGCCACAGCTTTCGGCTGTGCTGACTGTATATTCTGAAATATTAATGGGCACTAGCTTTGGCCTTTAGCCATGGCCACTGACTACAGCTTTCAACGTTGTCCACTGTATATTTTAAAACAGTGACTGGCTACTAGGCATGGCTTTTAACCATACACATTGGTATTTTTGAAAACTAACTGACCACTGGCTATGTTCTTCGGTGCTGGCCAGTAACTCCAGCCTTTGTCATGGCCAAGTCCACAGCCTAAATTGTTATTAAGGTAATCAAAGTTTTCACAAGCTAACTTATACATTATGTTATGTCTAATTCCATTATTGATTTAATCTGTCATATGCATTGCCATTAGTGTTGTTAACAATGATGTGATTTGTAATGTCATAATTTTTTCCCATGCAACATGTAATTAGTGATGTCATCAGTGATGTGATCTGTGATGTCATCATTGTGGTTATAGTTTGCGAAACAGGGGTTGCAAAGTTAAGGTGGCTTTAGCTGAATTTCCCTGGTTTTGTAGCATTAACTGCTCACCTCAAACTTTTTTCTTGAATATATATATATATATATATATATATATATATATATATATATATATATATATATATATATATATACATATATATATATATATATATATATATATATATATATATATATATATATATATATATATATATATATTACATGGACACGGTAGCGTCCATGTAGTTATGGTTAAGTTGGTGTTTCCATAGGAAGAGCATTGGGTGGCTTATAACTTCGCTTCCTCTGGACGAATCGTCACCAAACTTTTCAAAAAAAGTATATGGCCCACTTTTTTTTTGCAAAGTTTGGAGAGGTTTGGTCCAGGGGGGGCAAAGTTATAGGGGGGTTCCAAACATTTTTTTGTTTTTTTGTGCACGCCTACAGCCCAAACCGCTGGACGGATTTACACCGAATTTGCGGCAGGAGTGGGGGCTTGCTCCCGAAAGCGTGCTTTTGCAAATTTGGTGTAAATCCGTTCAGTAGTTTTTTTAAATGACCAAAATGTAAGGCAAAAAAATTAGTGATATCTTTGTTCGCTTCGCGGACGGACTTCCCGGTTTGCTCCGCGGACAGTGCCCTGATTGGCCAGGCGGCTTGCATGATGTCCGCGAACATGCAACGTGTTCGCTGATTGGACGGCATGGGGCGTGGAGCGCGTCAGATTTTTTGTGCCGCCCGCAATCTTGCATTCGCCGACGACCGCGGACAGCGCGGTGAAACTTGGATTGAAAATTGTATTTAGTGGAGTGTGTTGGTGTGTAAGAGTGTTTGGGGAGGGTGGGGGAGTATGAGATAGGTTCAATGTTCTGTTTTTTTTATGTGCTAGACGCTTTTGTTGTGTTCGATTTTTCTGCGGACAACACGGCTGTTCTGAAATGTTCGTAAATAAACAGAATCGATTCGGTGTCAAGTTGAAAGTGTTCTAAGAAGACTCGTGGGGTCCTGGAATGTTAGCAGGGGGTGTCCTGAAGACGCTGTCTGTATTGTTCGTTGTCAAGCTGAAAGTGTTCTAAGAACACTTGCGGTGTCCTGAAATGTTCGTACATAAAGAAAATGGGGGTGTTCTGAGGACGTTGTCAGTATTTTTCGCTGGCAAGTTGAATGTGTTCTAAGAACACTCGCGGTGTCCTGAAATGTTCGAAAATAAACAAAATGGGGGTGTTCTGAGGATGTTCTCCATATTGTGTGCATGCTTAGCTGTATCCAATGAGGGAATGGCACAGAGAGTGAAGTGGAAATGGTAGAAGGGCTGTCTAAGAGTTACGCGGTCCGTGGATAGGGCGTGCTACATCCAGGGTTTTCCAGCAAATCCAGCATGGAAAAAAGACTGTAGGGATCAGCCAATCAGATGTTGAGGTTGTGGATTTATGTTCAAAGAGACTGTGTGTAGTGAAGATGGCAGAAGTGGAGAAAGTCAGGGTGTTGGTGCTTGGAGATATGTTTGTGCATGGTTTACAACCGTATGCTCAATGCAGGCATGTTGCAAAGAATGTTGATGTTAAAGGAGTGGAGGTGGTGTGGGGCACTGTGCCTGATTGCAATGTACAGGGAATTGTACAAGTTTGTGAAGATATGGGCAGGATAAACAGTCCCCATGTGGTAGTTTTGCACTATGGTGCTTTCCATTTGGGCTATGTCAGTGCCCCTACTGTGTTGGCAGATTTGGAACACTTGTTTCAAGCAGTAATGAACATCCTTCCAAATGCCAAAGTATTTTTTTCTGGATTAGCACTTAGGGCAATATGGGACAATATTTCTGTTTTTTGTCCTCAGCAAAACAATGCTAGGTGTGTAATCAACCGAAGCATGTGTGCCTTCATGCTTAGAGCTGGTATGTTCTTCTGTAATAATGAGAATATTGATTCCAGTAATGCTGTTTATTTTAAAGAAGATGGCATTTCCTTATCTTTTATGGGAAATGTCATTCTGTTTTGAAATGTAAGGGTTGCTTTGGAGAAGGTTATGTGAAGATTTTAGGAGTAAAGTAAGAAAAAAAAAATACAAAATATCAGGTGTCTGTCAAGCATCTGCAAAAAAAAAAAGAATTGTCTCTTTTCAGAGCCAACCTCAAAGGGGAAATGGGGCACACTATTTAAATTTACATTCACCACCCTCAGATTTTCGATATGTCCACGGACATGGCGGTAGTCCGCGGACATCGAAATCACTAGCTAGGGGTTCAGTATGTTCTATGTTACATGTATATAAAGTCGGGGATATTATGGTTAAGTTGTGCTAATAAAAACCTATGAAATTCAATGAAAAAACTTTGTTAAAAGGGACGTTATGGTTAAGTTGCGCTACTAAAAACCTATCAAATTCAGTAAAAAAACTTTGTTAAAGGGACGTTATGGTTCAAAGTAAAACTGAAAAACCCCTGAAATTCGGCAGTTATGGTAAGATAAGCAACCATAACTCGCGCAGCCGTGCACTGTTAACACTAACACCCAGGACATCAAAGATGACATCACAAATGTCATTGATGACATCACTGATGACATCACATGTGCATTTACTTTTCATGAAAACTCTGTAGGAGGGATTCTTATAATGTTGACCAAAAAGTGTGAAGGATCATTTGAATAAATATCATGAGCTAATTAGTGAATGGTCCTAAGGCTTGTGCGAACCGTGTTATCTGCAATGAGTGCAAAATGATACTCAGTTGCGGGAAGCGAGGTTAATACAGCTTTGGGACCACGACCATGAAGCGACACCTGAGGTCATTTCACTCTGGGGCTATTCTACTTCATCCTCTGTTTCTGATCCTGTCACCACAAGTCCCACCTCTGAGGGACAACGTCTTCCTCAAGCTGCCTCACAGGCCATACAGAATTCTGATGACCCTTACCTTTTGAGGGTCACAGTTGTATGTATGTACTGTGACACAGTACTCTGCAGGGGGGAGAGACTTTGCAGTCCTTTTGAGACTATCATCTCAGAGCATGAGAAGACCTGCTCACTACCCAAATAAAACCCACTCTACATCTTCCGCTCTCAGCTCGCCCTTTCTTATCCCTGTGGTTGGTGTCCTCCCCTTTTACCCTCCTTTCCCCTCCTCTCCTAGTGTGTTGTGTATAAAAAAACAAAAAAAAACAAAATTACAAAAATCAAAAAAAAATAAGGCTCTTTTCAGAGCCGCCTTTCACAGTCAAAAAATGGAAGTGAAAATAAATGAAGGAGGGCCCTTTGTATTTTTTAGAAGTCGGCGGACATTCCGCAGACTTCTAAAAAATTGGGTTGCTACCCTATCATAACTATTGCAATTTTATCTGGTAGGAAGTGGTGGCTCTGAACTCTGAAAAGAGCCTTTGGGAGGTGTTTGTATGTCAAAAATTCTAAATACTTAACACCTACTTCAAAATGGATGCTGTAATTGTAAAAAAGGTCGTAATGCATTTTGTACATTTCTCAAAAAAATCTGATTGCCAGCATAAGTAAGATGGATTCCATCTCTGTGAAAAATGTATGTACTACGAAACATATTTTCATTGTGAAAATAGGACATGCCAAAATCTCTCAGAAAGGCACAAACAGCCTTATTAACATTGCGCCTTGCTTTTTCCATTTGTGGACCAAATGAAGAAGAACGCAGCCACATTTGTCTCTGTGCAATCCGTGAAAATATTACTTGAGAATTAGGGAACATGTCCATGACCTTCCCAAGTCCTTCTTTCATAGAAAATTGCAAAGAAATTCCAGACACATGTCCTCAACTGTTCCCTCCACAACGAATTACAATTATGTATGGATGTTGCTCTGTCTCCAAACTAGCACAAAGAGGTAGCAAGTCCAACCGATTCATTCAACGTACTCCATGCCAGTGTACTTCCACATGTGGAAATCCAAGATCTACAGCTACTCCACAGCTTTCTGCATGCACCTTCAACCAATGTATCCATGAATCTCCCAAAATCCAAACAATCTGTTTTCTGAAACACACAGCCATAGCTATCTGTTGTTCTCTCACAAAAAGAGTATCTGAGAAACTCTCTCCTGGCACAACACACTCACTAAACTTTCCTGACCAATCCCTTTCAGTGCTCATTCTCATGTGCATGACTTCTGAACCCAAAAATCCCCGGATGTAACACCCGATGTCCGCGAACTACCGCCATGTCCGCGGACATAACGTAACATGAACAGCCCTTCTACCATTTCCACTTCACTTTCTGTGCCATTCCCTCATTGGATGTAGCTAAGAAGTCACATGACCATCCACCAATCACATTCAAGACCTCTACATCTAACTGCATCATCATAGATAAGCACTGCAAATGTACAGTGAATCTCTCTGAGTACAAGTGTCATATCATTGGCAAGCACCATCTACAAGAAATACTGTACAAGTCTCCAAGATTTCTACTTGCAGCTCCATGCATAACCAAATGCATGAACACAAACTACAGGTATGCATATTTTCTGTACAATACATGAACACATTTTCAAACTGAATTAATATTTTTGTTTTATTTCTTTATTTATTCAATTACTTTAATTTAAGCATGACATTGAGACACTATTACATGGAAGACCTTAGTTACAGAAATAGTGGTATTCAGTGGTACATTATGAATTTCACAAACATAGTAAATATATTTTGTTTGCTAAAGTCAATGTCTAAATTAAAAACAGTGCTATATACAAACAAAATTACTAATTTGTTTCTTTTACAATTGCAGTGAAGATCATTCTCCTGAAAAGAAGCACCCGAATTTGAAGAACAAAGAAGAACTAAGAATTAACCTGTTAATTAAAAAAAAAAGTAAGTAGAATATCACAATAATCTTTGTATTATTACTGAAACACACTGTAAAGTTAAATCATGCTACTTCTGTGCCTAAAAATAGAGATTGTGCACCATTCTTTCCAAAAATCCCCATGTCTTAAACAGCGATTTACATACAGAATGGCCCACAAACTCCTATTTTTGGACACACAAATTACCCAACTCAACCGCTACAATTTGGATATTATAGAACAAACATCTGTTTTAATTGTGAACATTAGATTTACTATTTGTACTTCTCCACACCACTAGCTTACTTTTTTCTGTCATCTGAACCCCAGTTTAGTAGCATATATATTCAAGAATACCCATCCCTACTAATTGTAGTTCCCAATGCACAATCACACACCATTACATACATCTTTATCATCTTAATCAAACACTCATGCACACATACATTGCAGAACACCCCAACCCATACCTTCTTTATTTTTTACAACAGACCCTAAAGAATGCCTACCAAAAGTCAAGTCCGTAGAAAGCAACGCAGAAGTAGAGCAAATGAAAATAAAAGTGTCCAACATAAGCATCCATATGTAGCGAAATCTGTAAAAGAAGTTGAAACAAAACAGCTAATACAGTCATTTAGTGAAACAAAAGAAGTTTCAAGTGGAAAAACTTTGCATCCTCTATCAAAATGTAAAACAAACCAGAAAACAATTAACAAAAAATCAGCTATCACTACAGATAAAACTGCTTCTATAAATCTTGATGAAGTTCAAAGTAAGCATACCAAGAAAAGTATTTTAGCCAAAATGTTCCGTCACAGAGTGCTTCAAAATCTTATAAAAACAGGAGAGAAACCAGGTTCAACCCTCAAAACCTATCGTAGGAAATTAATCTTAGAAGCGTTGATAGACAGTGCAATTCTTCTCAAAAGAAAGTTATTTATTTTAGTGATAAACAAAATGAAACCACTAACAAAACTAATAACTAAATTACAAAAAAGACTTCTCAATAAACGAAATGTCAACGGAAAGAACTTCTTAAGTATATGCGGAGGTGAATGGAATCACACTACGACACAGAACCATACTTTAATGAAGAAGCGTACAAACAAAAGCAAACAAATACAATTGCCATACATAGCAGTGGTCGAGGTTATGAAAAAGTGAATAATACCATAATGGAACAAGAAGTATTCCTTACAAAAATATGTCCTGAAAACTTAGAATTACCCCTCCATTCAACTGAATCAGAACATCTAGTGTACAAATGGCCATGCACGTCAATGTGTAACATTCCCAAACATTTTTTCAAGTCTTTACGCCAATTCCTCAATCAATATGTAAAAAGCAAAGACAAAATCAAAATTAAACTACTGCAAAATATGGATACCTGTCCAGTGCGCAAGTACACAGGACTACAAGGACTTTCATTGGCCTGCATTACAGGACCTACTTGTAAAACTACCTTCCGTGATATCAAAAGGATATCAACACATGATTCAACTATAAGAAATCTAGTCTATACACTGTACTATGCTAAAAGTGCTGCTTTAGCACTAGCAAATTTAAATAACATTCTTCTACATGATACAGCAAAAGACCTACTTGAAGAAATTGACTATATCCAGAAAAAATATTTTGGAAGTGAAAGCCACTTACAGAATGAAATAGCTTTAAACCAAATTAGCAACAATTCTACACATGGCAACCTTTTACTAAACGCATACAAAAAATAAATAATACAATTTAAAAGTACATCAGCTGAAGTACCACACCATGTGTGTGTATGTTGCCGCAGAACTTTTGATAAAAGTAACACAAAAACTGTAGACCTATCATACAAAATAGAAGACAATGAAGATTCTAAATGGTTTGAATTAGCTCTCTACCTTGTAGCAGAAAACAAATACGAAATAACTGACCCCTTAATACTTTGCAGTTACTGCACTAGAAAACTTGTTAACAACCAAACTTCTTCACATGTTATCACAAATGATTTGGAATTATACCCACTACCAAAACCACTACAACAACTTAATTTATATGAGGGCATCATAATTCAAACAGTACACCCATTTCAAGCAATAATATGCCTTCAATCAAAAACAGCAAAATTACCTCCCTCTGAATTGGTAAAAGACATTCGTGGAAAAGTAGTTTATTTACCATTAGATCTAAAAGAAAATGTGCATAATCTAGGAGTGCAACGTCCAATGCAACAATCTTTAATTATCTTGGTAAATGGAGTACCTACAAAAGACAAAAAAATTAGGCAACAACTGGTAGATTTACATAAAGTTAGAGAAGCCCTGCAATATCTCAAAGAGAATAATGATTATTACAAAGAAATTAATATTGAAGAAAACTTGAAAGATACAACTGAAATAATTCAAGAGACACAAGAAACTGGTCAATTTGAGCTCCTAGATCCTGCTACAATAGCAAACACTTTCGACCATTATACAATTCGCCCATTGCACTCTAATGACACCATAGAAGATGCACTGGAAACGTACCAAATGTGTCAAACAAAAGAATCACCAATCAGCATATGGGAAAAAAGTATAGAAGCACGTGCTTTTCCTCTACTCTTTGCTACTGGCAAAGGAGGAAGTTATGATGATAGACCTGTTCAAATATCAGCATCAGAATATTGCTCATTACGAATGTATTCTGAAGATCCCAGATTTGGACTAAATGTGGAATACATATTTCACCTACTCTTTGAAAGTGAACTAGCAACTTTATGTTACGGAGTTGCACACATATTAAAATCAGGATCACACTTTCAAAATATGACAGACACACAATTATTACAAAAAGTTCAACAAAAAGGTGAGGTTTTACAGGCAAATCTTACAAATCTATTAGCAAATATGCGAGGTACTAAAGAGTACTGGTTTCGACGCCATGGAGATGTACGTTGTATGATCAGAAACCTTAGCCCACCCACTTGGTCTGTTACATTAAGTTGCGCAGAATATGCATGGGAAGATTTACATGCTTAGCTACGCATATCAAACGAAAACAAAACAAACATAGATATACTAACACCTGGAGAACTTTGTTCTCAGGATCCTGTTAATGTTTCTAGATATTTTCACCATCGCTGCATTGCTATGCTACATTTTATTTGTAATAAAACTGTTCCTCCCCTTGGAGAAGTGCAACACTTCTTTTGGAGAAAAGAATACCAAGCCAGAGGAGCGCCACATGTCCACATGCTTTTATGGATTAAAGATGCTCCTAAATTTGGTCAAGACAGTGGTGCCACTGTTTTACAGTTTATTGAAAAATATGTCACTTGTGAAATTCCATCAGAATCCACAAATAGTGATCTCCATGCAAAAATCTTACAATTCCAAAGACACAAATGTGGCAAATATTGTCGTCGCAAATACAAAAACAAAGGGAAATACTACACCAAATGCCGATTTGGTTTCCCTAGATCAGTTACAAATACAGGTCAAGTGAACAACCTCATGTCTTCAGTTAGACATAGGCCCTCATTACGACCTTGGCGGAGGACCATGGTGCTATTAGCACCATGGTCCATGGCACTAAGGGTGCAATTCCGCCATGGTGGTTGGCGGACTTACCGCCCCATTCCGACCTTGGCGGGGCGGTAAGTCCCCAATCCCCATTTACCCTTCCCCTTTCCCATTGTTGCCCCATAGGGCATAATGGGAGTGGGGAAGGCGTTAATTACGCCACCGTAAATTACGGTGGCGTAATTAACAACAAGGTCCCTTAGCGCCATGGATTTTAACACCTGCTAAAAGCAGGTGTTATATCCGCCATGGCGCTAAGGGAACTCGTACTCAGGCGGTAAGGGTCGGCGATGTTTACGCCGGCGTAAACCCCTTACCGCCTGGGTCCTAATGAGGCCCATAGTGTTAAAGGTAAGTCACTTAAAAATACATATTGCATAAAAAGAAAAGAAGAAGAAAAATATATCAATGATTACAATGCAATCATTGCCCACTTGTGGAATGCAAACGTAGGTGTGCAGTACATTGCAGACAATTCTACTACAGTTGCACGATATGTCACAGCATACTTAACCAAATCAGAAAAGACAGAGCTCCAAGACCTCTGGAATGACCTGTCATCAGACAAAACAGTATCTCAGAAATGATACAGCTTGGGCATAAAAATGATGTCCCATAGAGAATGTGAATCCTATGAAGCAGCTGATCTATTAACTGGTACTGCATGGTATGGTAAATCTGCAAATATAGTATGGCTAAGTCTTGGTCCAGCTAAATCTAGAAAAAGAGTTCTAAAATCATACGAAGATATAGAAACAATAGCCAAACATGATCCCAACAGCCAAGACATTTTAAAAAACAATTTATTGGACACATACTACCCAAACAGGAGTACCACTTTGGAAACCATGTGTCTATACCACATAGCCCAAAACTACACATACAAAAATAATATAAAACCTGATGAGCAAAACCGTAAATACAAAGTGACAAACTGTGATGGCAGCTTAGTAAAACTCACCAAACCAAATTTAATTAATCATATCAAATTGTCATTAAAGACTCCTCAACATAAAGAAATATATTACATGTCCCTGCTACACCTCTTCAAACCATGGAGAAAAGAAGAAGAAATACTAGATACTTATGACTCATATGAAGACACTTTGAAAGCCAATGAAAGCAGTATAACTGATGTAAACTTTGCACAGTACAAAACAATGTTCCACAATGAACAGCAACACGAAGAGGAACTCCAGGCCCAACTAGATAAGGACACTCCTGACAGTAGTCATTCTTCTGTCACAGGAAGCCAAGAACCACTGGGAGACCCACTAATAACAAATGAGGCAGAATTAGCTATGATAGAAGTAGAAAACACCATGTGTCACTATGAAGATAAAGAAGACTTAACTACACTACAATCAAAACTAAACAAAGAGCAACGTATCATTTTTCAAGAAATAAAAGAAATTGCACATGGTGTGCAACATGAAAACAAAGAATGCACCTGCCAAAATTACAAACCTATACTATTGTATGTCAGTGGTGAAGCTGGTTCTGGCAAAATATTCCTAATCAAAATCATCAGTAAGTTCCTTCAACAATTGACAAACAACAAACTGTCAGCTGTTGTCACTGCCCCACAGGTTTAGCTGCCTACAACATAGGTGGTGTCACTTTACACCGATTACTACTCCTGCCAGTAGAACACCAAAACAAGTTAGATTATTACAAACTTTCTGCAGCAGCTGCAATGGAAGTACGCAGAGTATTGAAACAAATGAAAATGCTACTAATAGATGAAGTGAGCATGGTGTCCAACCTAATGTTGGCTTTGATTCACCTCAGATTACAAGAAGTACTCAAAACAAAATATGAAGAGCTCTTTGCAGGAAAACACATCATTGTTTTCGGAGATCTTCTTCAATTGACATCTGTAAAAGGTGAGCCTATTTTTAAAACATTAGGACACAAACTCTGCCGTAAAATTGTTGGCAGCATTGGAAATGTCAACCTTTGGCAACATTTCCAATACAGAGAATTAACAGAAAACCAACGCCAATCTGCAGATCTCACTTATGCCAACATCTTAAAAAGTATCAGAGTTGGTATACTTTCTAGAGAAGCAGAAGCAATATTGAAAACCCGACACATTCATGCACTTTATGGTGATAATGCATGTGTTACAGATGTTATGGAACAATTAGCCCACAAAAATGTCAATTGTATGGCCTTAATGCCAACTCTTGCAAGCTGTTTCAAATTCAATGAAATAATGTTAAGCAAAGAAATGCAACCAATTATGGAAATTAGCGCCACAGACAAACTAGATGTACCTGGAATGACACTACCCATGTGTGACCAAGCCACAGCAAGACTAAATAGTTTAGAAAAATCAATCTCAAACACAGCAGGCTTGGAAAAGATATTAAAATTATCCTTAAATTGCAGAGTAATGCTTAAACGTAACCTTGACGTGGACCAAGGACTAGTTAATGGAGCACTGGGTACAGTTGTTGGCTTTCAAACATACCCACATGACAACAAAATTCAGTTTGTCAATATTCTCTTTGACAAACTTTCAGAAGTAAAAAGAATAGAACGCTCAACAGCTCGATTCCTTCTCTTCAAAGACATGTATGTACGCAGAGAACAATTTTCTCTAACTCTTGCATACGCAGTCACCATTCATAAATCACAAGGTCTTACTCTAGACAAAGCAATGATAGACATTGGTAACACAGTCTTTAAAGAAGACATGAGCTACGTAGCACTGTCACGCCTACGTACAATTGACGGTCTATTTCTAATAAACTTTGATGCAAGTAAAGTAAACGCTGATATTCCTTGCATTTTAGAATACAATAGACTTTGTTCACTATACACCCCCCATCTACCAACATATCCTGTTCCACAAAAAGGAACATGTTCTAAAAGAAAACTATATCAAACAGAAATGCAACAGGATGTCACTGCAAATCCTCCAAAGAGACTAAAAGAAACTAAAACTTCATCAAGTACCACAAGCAAAAAAGAATCAATTAGGGAAAGTAAACCAGGTACTTCTTTAAAGAAGGAAGACAAACTCCAAAAAAGCAGTTAGATACAGAACTACCTGGACCATTTAAATTCTCAAATATAGTTGGTTTAAGTTGCTACGCAAATGTAGCAATGAATATTCTATTTCAATTACCACCAATTGTTGACAACATTTACTTACACAGTACAGACCCATTGTGTTTGCAAATGTTGGTACTTCACAGAAATGCAGCAAACAATCCTGACAACACGTATAGTGTTTATGGAATAAGACAACAATTGGACTACTGTGCTGGAATGGTGAAATTCACTATAAACTCACAGGAAGATCCACAAGAATTTCTAATGTACTTACTATTAGTACTGGAAAACAAAAACATACCTATAAATGAAATCTTCCAGATGTCATACATGTGGAAACATACATGCACTCTCTGCAACAATGTGACACAAGAACAAATCCCCAATGAGCGCTTTATCTATATATCAATACCTAATTCTGAATCCGTTCCATTTCAGCAACTTGTACAAAATGCAAACCACAGTAGATTATGTTCTACCTGCAATTCGGATAATCGCTCCACATTACTAATACAAACACATAGTAAATATGTAATACTAATGCTTCTACGTTACAATGCAGATGGTACGAAAAACAACTGCAAGCTGACTGGATTCACACATGGTCAAATATCACTTGGTAGGAAAACCTTCACAACAATAGGTATAATCTACCACGCAGGAACCACAACCAACTCAGGGCACTACACTGCATATATAAAAAAAAATGTGGATGGTTAGAATGTAATGATAGTACCGTTAATCTAAAGCAGAGATTACCAGATAATCTTACAAACGCATATTTAATGTTCTTAAAACCAAAATTTGATAACTGAACTGTACTTAAACCTTAAGTACACTTGTAGTAAAAAAATATAAATTGTCACAATATTTCAAAGATTCTACAACAACTAATCAGATAAATTAATACCACTCAAATAGAGCAAAAAATAGAGAGTTAGAATACGCCAATTGGTATCTAACTGTCCCAAAATTTACAAATATTCAAACAGATAAATCAATACCACGAAATTATATCAAAACATAAACAGTTAGAATATGCCTACTAGTATCTAACTGGGCCAAAATTTTACAATATCCAAACAAATACCCAATATTTTAGTGCTCACAAAAACTGAAACAATCCAATGCATAAAGCATTAGGCAGAAAGAACAAGTAAACGCGTAAAAGAAACAAATAAATAAACTGTAGCATAACAGAAAAAAGGTATTTTTTTTAATCCAACATGGATTTTTTTTCTCCCACAGACCCAATGATTTTAGCAACAAACATAGAGGTGTCGATTCATGGAATTAATGTGCGCCGAAAATTCCCGCGCAGAGGTGCCAAAACGTGCAAATCGCAGTGCAAGTGCGAAAATCGCAGTGCAAGTGCGAAAATCGCAGGGAAACCAGCGCACATCGATTCATGGAAGTCCGTGCGCGAGAAAAACATTGGATGTGCGCTGAAAAAGAGCGCCGCACACGTCGGCGCATAGGTCATCCAACAGCGTGCGCCACGGCCACTGCGAAATCGCACATAGCGCGGCCCACATCACAAAAGTAGGCGGAACACGGGGCATAACACTCGGAATGGGGAACAACGCGTGAAAATATGGGCGTCACGCAGGAAGTACAGGAGGCAAGTGCGTGGAACGCCCACACGCTCGCCTACAACCCATATTCATGGAATCGAATAGGGCAAACCAGCGCACGGTGAAAGACGCGCACAGGGCCAAACAAGTACGCCACAAGAAAGCAGGCGGTAGCGTCCCTGCGCCTGAAATAAATGTGCACCAAAATGTGCGCTAACAAAAAGCACCCATATACAGCCATGATGAATGGTCCATACAGTGGCCCTCTAGGACAAATGAGGTGCAAAGGGGTACCGACAAACACGGACACCCGCTGTGTGAAAAATAGCATGTGCGTGTGTTTCTGAGTGCGCAGGAAGTTCAACACGCGATTGGCCTGGATACGTGTACTTCGGGGTGCGCGGGAAGTTCCACATGCGATTAGCCTGGGTACGTGTACTTCGGGGTGCGCGGGAAGTTCCACACGCGATTAGCCTGGGTACGTGTGTTTCGGGGTGCGCGGGAAGTTCCACACGCAATTGGCTTGGGTATGTGTGTTTCGGGATGCGCTGGAAGTTCCACACGTGATTGGCCTGGGTACGTGTACTTCTGGGTGCTCGGGAAGTCCCACACGCAATTTCAGCAGGGTACGTGTATTCCGAGGTGCGCGGGAAGATTCACACGCAATTCCAGCAGGGTACATGTATTTCAGTGGTGCCGGGGAATGCTACACGTGATTTGGCCATGTGTGTCCTCCCAGGTGTTCCCTCTAGACCCTGCACGGCCCCTGCAGGCAGCCCACACCACAGGGGACTACCCTGCACCCCTGCTCATGTCTCACAGGCAACCCATCCACCATGGCCATGCCCCCCAGCCAACCCACATGTCACCTTGCACTACTGATCACCAACACATGTCTCCCAGCACCCCCACCCCCCAGCACTGTGGGGCACCCTCCACCAGGCCCCCACACATGTCCAACTCATGTCTCCCATCACCCCCACCCCCCAGCAGTGCAGGGCACCCTCCACCAGGACCCCACTCATGTCTCCCTGCACCCCCACCCCCCACCAGTCAGGGGCACCCTCCACCAGGCCCCCACTCATGTCTCCCATCACCCCCACCCCCCAGCAGTGCAGGGCACCCTCCACAAGGCCCCCACTCATGTCCAACACATGTCTCCCATCTCCCCCACCCCCCAGCATCCAGGGGCATCCTCCACCAGGCCCCCACTCATGTCCCCCTGCACCCCCAACCCCCAGCATTCAGGGGCACCCTCCACCAGGCCCCCACTCATGTCTCCCATCACCCCCACCCCCCAGCAGTGCAGGGTACCCTCCACCAGGCCCCCACTCATGTCCCCCTGCACCCCCAACCCCCAGCATCCAGGGGCACCCTCCACCAGGCCCCCACTCATGTCTCCCATCACCCCACCCCCCAGCAGTGCAGGGCACCCTCCACCAGGCCCCCACTCATGTCCCCCTGCACCCCCACCCCCAGCAGTGCAGGGCACCCTCCACAAGGCCCCCACTCATGTCCAACTCATGTCTCCCATCACCCCCACCCCCCAGCAGTGCAGGGCACCCTCCACCAGGCCCCCACTCATGTTCCCCTGCACCCCCACCCACCAGCATCCAGAGGCACTCTCCACCAGGCCCCCACTCATGTTTCCCATCACTCCACCCCCCAGAAGTCAGGGGCACCCTCCACCAGGCCCCCACTCATGCCCCCCTGCACCCCCACCCACCAGCATCCAGGGGCACCCTCCACCAGGCCCCCACTCATGTCTCCCATCACCCCACCCCCCAGCAGTGCAGAGCACCCTCCACCAGGCCCCCACACATGTCTCCCAGCACCCCCAACCCCCCAGCAGTGCAGGGCACCCTCCACCAGGCCCCCACTCATGTCTCCCATCACCCCCACACCCCAGCAGTGCAGGGCACCCTCCACCAGGCCCCCACACATGTCTCCCAGCACCCCCACCCCCCAGCATCCAGGGGCACCCTCCAGCAGGCCCCCACGCATGTCTCCCATCACCCCCACCCCTCAGCAGTGTAGGGCACCCTCCACCAGGCCCCCACTCATGTCCCCCTGCACCCCCACCCACCAGCATCCAGGGGCACCCTCCACCCCGGCCCAACTCATGTCTCCCATCACCCCCAACCCCCAACAGTGCAGGGCACCCTCCACCAGGCCCCCACTCATGTCCAACTCATGTCTCCCATCACCCCCACCCCCCAGCAGTGCAGGGCACCCTCCACCAGGCCCCCACTCATGTCCCCCTGCACCCCCACCCACCAGCATCCAGGGCCACCCTCCACCAGGCCCCCACTCATGTCTCCCATCACCCCCACCCCCCAGCAGTGCAGGGCACCCTCCACCAGGCCCCCACTCATGTCCAACTCATGTCTCTATCACCCCCACCCCAACAAGCATCCAGGGGCACCCTCCACCAGGCCCCCACTCAGGTCCAACTCATGTCTCCCACCACCCGCACCCCCCAGCAGTGCAGGGTACCCTCCACCAGGCCCCCACACATGTCTCCCAGCACCCCCACCCCTCAGCAGTGTAGGGCACCCTCCACCAGGCCCCCACTCATGTCCCCCTGCACCCCCACCCACCAGCATCCAGGGGCACCCTCCACCCCGCCCCCACTCATGTCTCCCATCACCCCCAACAGTGCAGGGCACCCTCCACCAGGCCCCCACTCATGTCCCCCTGCACCCCCACCCACCAGCATCCAGGGGCACCCTCCACCCCGCCCCCACTCATGTCTCCCATCACCCCAACCCCCAACAGTGCAGGGCACCCTCCACCAGGCCCCCACTCATGTTCAACTCATGTCTCCCATCACCCCCACCCCCCAGCAGTGCAGGGCACCCTCCACCAGGCCCCCACACATGTCCCCCTGCACCCCCACCCACCAGCATCCAGGGCCACCCTCCACCAGGCCCCCACTCATGTCTCCCATCACCCCCACCCCCCAGCAGTGCAGGGCACCCTCCACCAGGCCCCCACTCATGTCCAACTCATGTCTCTATCACCCCCACCCCAACAAGCATCCAGGGGCACCCTCCACCAGGCCCCCACTCAGGTCCAACTCATGTCTCCCACCACCCGCACCCCCCAGCAGTGCAGGGTACCCTCCACCAGGCCCCCACACATGTCTCCCAGCACCCCCACCCCCCAGCAGTGCAGGGCACCCTCCACCAGGCCCCCACTTATGTCCAACTCATGTCTCCCATCACGCCCACCCCCCCCCAGTGCAGGGCACCCTCCACCAGGCCCCCACTCATGTCCAAATCATGTCTCCCACCACCCCCACCCCCCAGCAGTGCAGGGCACCCTCCACCAGGCCCCCACTCATGTCTCCCATCACACCCACTGCACAGCATCCAGGGGCACCCTCCACCAGGCCCCAACTCATGTCTCCCACCACCCCACCCCCCAGCAGTGCAGGGCACCCTCCACCAGGCCCCCACTCATGTCTCCCATCACTCCCACCCCCCAGCATCCAGGGGCACCCTCCACCAGGCCCCCACTCATGTCTCCTCCACCCCCACCCCCCAGCAGTGCAGGGCACCCCCCACCAGGCCCCCACTCATGTCTCCCACCACCCCCACCCCCCAGCAGTGCAGGGCACCCTCTACCAGGCCCCCACTCATGTCTCCCATCACCCCCACCCCCCAGCATCCAGGGGCACCCTCCACCAGGCCCGCACTCATGTCTCCCACCACCCCACCCCCCAGCAGTGCAGGGCTCCCTCCACCAGGCCCCCAATCATGTCTCCCACCACACCCAGCCCCCAGCAGTGCAGGGCACCCTCCACCAGGCCCCCACTCATGTCCAACTCATGTCTCCCACCACCCCCACCCCCCAGCAGTGCAAGGCACCCTCCACCAGGCCCCCACTCATGTCCCCCTGCACCCCCACCCACCAGCATCCAGGGGCACCCTCCACCAGGCCCCCAACAATGTCTCCCTGTACCCCCAACCCCCAGCATCCAGGGGCACCCTCCACCAGGCCCCCACTATTGTCTCCCATCACCCCCACCCCCCAGCAGTGCATGGCAACCTCCACCAGGCCCCCACTCATGTCCCCCTGCACCCCCACCCACCAGCATCCAGGGGCACCCTCCACCAGGCCCCCACTCATGTCTCCCATCACCCCCTCCGCCCAGCAGTGCAGGGCACCCTCCACCAGGCCCCCACTCATGTCCCCCTGCACCCCCACCTACCAGCATCCAGGGGCACCCTCCACCAGGCCCCCACTCATGTCTCCCTGCACCCCCAACCCCCAGCATCCATGGGAACCCTCCACCAGGCCCCCACTCATGTTCCCCATCACCCCCACCCCTCAGCAGTGCAGGGCACCCTCCACCAGGCCCCCACTCATGTCCACCTCATGTCTCTATCACCCCAACCCCCCAGCATCCAGGGGCACCCTCCACCAGGCCCCCACTCATGTCCAACTCATGTCTCCCACCACCCCCACCCCCCAGCAGTGCAGGGTACCCTCCACCAGGCCCCCACACATGTCTCCCAGCACCCCCACCCCCCAGCAGTGCAGGGCACCCTCCACCAGGCCCCCACTCATGTCCAACTCATGTCTCCCATCACGCCCACCCCCCAGCAGTGCAGGGCACCCTCCACCAAGCCCCCACTCATGTCCAACTCATGTCTCCCACCACCCCCACCCCCCAGCAGTGCAGGGCACCCTCCATCAGGCCCCCACTCATGTCTCCCATCACACCCACCGCACAGCATCCAGGGGCACCCTCCACGAGGCCCCCACTCATGTCTCCCACCACCCCCACCCCCCAGCAGTGCAGGGCACCCTCCACCAGGCCCCCACTCATGTCCAACTCATGTCTCCCACCACCCCACCCCCCAGCAGTGCAGGGCACCCTCCACCAGGCCCCCACTCATGTCTCCCATCACTCCCACCCCCCAGCATCCAGGGGCACCCTCCACCAGGCCCCCACTCATGTCTCCTCCACCCCCACCCCCCAGCAGTGCAGGGCACCCTCCACCATGCCCCCACTCATGTCTCCCACCACCCCCCACCCCCCAGCAGTGCAGGGAACCCTCTACCAGGCCCCCACTCATGTCTCCCATCACCCCCACCCCCCAGCATCCAGGGGCACCCTCCACCAGGCCCCCACTCATGTCTCCCACCACCCCACCCCCCAGCAGTGCAGGGCACCCTCCACCAGGCCCCCACTCATGTCTCCCACCACCCCCACCCCCCAGCAGTGCAGGGCACCCTCCACCAGGCCCCCACTCATGTCCATCTCATATCTCCCACCACCCCCACCCCTCAGCAGTGCAGGGCACCCTCCACCAGGCCCCCACTCATGTCCCCCTGCACCCCCACCCACCAGCATCCAGGGGCACCCTCCATCAGGCCCCCAACCATGTCATCCTGCACCCCCAACCCCCAGCATCCAGGGGCACCCTCCACCAGGCCCCCACTATTGTCTCCCATCACCCCCACCCCCCAGCAGTGCAGGGCAACCTCCACCAGGCCCCCGCTCATGTCCCCCTGCATCCCCACCCACCAGCATCCAGGGGCACCCTCCACCAGGCCCCCACTCATGTCTCCCATCACCCCCACCCCCCAGCAGTCAGGGGCACCCTCCACCAGCCCCCCACTCATGTCTCCCATCACCCCCTCCGCCCAGCAGTGCAGGGCACCCTCCACCAGGCCCCCACTCATGTCCCCCTGCACCCCCACCCACCAGCATCCAGGGGCACCCTCCACCAGGCCCCCACTCATGTCTCCCTGCACCCCCAACTCCCAGCATCCAGGGGCACCCTCCACCAGGCCCCCACTCATGTCTCCCATCACCCCCACCCCCCAGCAGTGCAGGGCACCCTCCACCAGGCCCCCACTCATGTCCCCCTGCACCCCCACCAACCAGCAGTCAGGGGCACCCTCCACCAGGCCCCCACTCATGTTTCCCATCACCCCCACCCCCCAGCAGTGCAGGGCACCCTCCACCAGGCCCCCACACATGTCCCCCTGCACCCCCACCCCTCAGCATTCAGGGGCACCCTCCACCCGCCCCCCACTCATGTCTCCCATCACCCCCACCCCCCAGCAGTGCAGGGCACCCTCCACCAGGCCCCCACTCATGTCCCCCTGCACCCCCACCCACCAGCATCCAGGGGCACCCTCCACCAGGCCCCCACTCATGTCTCCCATCACCCCCACCCCCCAGCAGTGCAGGGCATCCTCCACCAGGCCCCCACTCATGTCCAACTCATGTGTCCCATCACCCCCACCCCCCAGCAGTGCAGGGCACCCTCCACCAGGCCCCCACTCATGTCCCCCTGCACCCCCACCCACCAGCATCCAGGGGCACCCTCCACCAGGCCCCCACTCATGTCTCCCATCACCCCCACCCACCAGCATCCAGGGGCACCCTTCACCTGGGCCCCACTCCTGTCTCCCAGCACCCCCACCCACCAGCCGTGCGATTTGCCTGGGTATGTGTATTCCTGGGGTGCGCAGGTAGTCTCACATGCGATACCAGCAGGCTACATGTATTATGGGGCTCGTGGGAAGTTCCACACGCGATTGCCCTGGGTACGTGTATTTCGTGGTGCGTGTGAAGTTTCACACGCGATTTTGCAGGATACGTGTATTTCGGTGTGTGTGTGAAGTTCCACATGCGACTGGGCCTGTGAGAGTGGGGTACGTGTATTCCAGGGGTGGTCGTGAATATTTACTCGCGACTGGGCCTGGGAGAGCGTGTTACGTGTATTCCTGGGGTGGGTAGGAAGATTCACACGGTTGCCTACAACGCGCCGAAAAATAAATGGTCCAATCCTGAAACATGTACTCCAGCATGAATCAGGCGTACATCGACCCGCGCAGCATAAAAGTGCACGCAAGCAACAAACAAGCTCAGACGCCAGGATGAATATACCGTTCCTAGTAGCAGTGGCCGTGGGTTACCAAAGGAGGAGGAGGTGGATAGTGAGGGCCCGAATTTTCACTCCCAGAACCAGCCTTTTTGGGATGCCTGATGACCAGGTGTATGGGAGGTACAGGTTTCCACCACACATAATACTGGACCTGGTCAGTGAGTGGGAGGATGACCTCACATCACCCACCCTGTGCTCCCAAGCACTCAGCCCCCTGGAGAAGGTCCTTAATGTACTGCACTTCTTGGCCACTGGATCATTTCAGCGGACAAGTGCCATAGTGGGTGGTGTGTCACAGGCCACGCAGTCACGCTGCCTACACCAGGTCTTGAACATCATCACTGCACACCCATCAGTCCGCAGGCACATATACCTGCCCAGGACACCTGCAGAAAGGCAGGCTGCCACCCTTGATTTCTACAGTGTGGCACAATTCCCCAAAGTGCTAGGTGACATTGACTGCACCCATGTGGCACTGCGTCCCCCCAGGGCATCTGAGCACATCTATAGGAACTGCAAGCACTGGCATTCCATCAAGGTGGAGGTAGAATGTAATGCCAAGGGAATCATCACCTCAATATATGCCAACTATCCAGGGTCCACCCACGACAGCTTCATTTACCGAATGTCTACCTTAAGCCGGGACCTAGAAGCTGGGCGGCATGGCGATACATGGCTGCTTGGTGAGTATGAATGCCACTGCACATGCATGCATGTCAGATGCAGAGTTATGTCACTACCCCACTAATGATACCCATCACCTCCTCACCAGTGGACAGTGCCTACCCTCTGAGCACCCACATGATGACGCCAATTCGGAACCCCATCACGCCTCCCGAGGTAAGATACAGCACAGCCCATATTGCAACCCGAGGCATAGTGGAGCGCACATTCGGAGTGCTCAAGTCACGCTTTCGCTCCCTTGACCGTTCTGGCGGGCAGCTGTTATATGCGCCCCCAGTAGTGTGCAGGATCATAGTGGCAGCATGTGTCCTGCACAATGTTGCAGCACGCCGGGGCCTGGCTGTGGACATGGTGGTGCCCCCCAACCAAATGCATGCCCGCTGTGCATGGGAGGGGAAAGGGCACGGGGTGAGGCAGCCCGTACGCAGCTGGTGGCTAATTACTTCACATAGAAATCACACCCCTGTGGAGTGCACACAGCCCTGGCACATATCATCTGATAAGCAATGATGACTCGACCTGACAATTATGACGAACAAAGGGACAGTCAACTGTCAGAACCATAGCAGCCTGAGATTGTTCATGTGGAAGTGTCAGAATGTGTGCATCCCTACCTACACAAACACCACCAATACAGTGTCATCAAAAGACACACTTCCATGCTGCAGAAATGAATACCCACTTGCAAAATACTACATGAGAACAGTGCCATGTCACCCAACTCCTCCCAGGCACGGCCACACAACACACCATGGCATGTCATGCAATGTGAGAGCAAACAAGTTAATCCCCACAACATGCCCCAAGTGTCACCAACTACAGTGTCCCTAATGGAAACTGGCCACACATGAACTGCTCACAGTAATGCAGGACCTACAACACACATTACCAAATACTTACCAAGAATACCAATCACCTACAAAACCTCCAACCTACCTTAAACATGACATTACAGACGTAAAAATTTGGTAGCCTCACTACCTGATAATGCCAGCACTTCGAACACTTCCAAGTATACAGTGTTAGCGCCACGCAAGAGTGTAGGTGTACTGCCTACAACATGGACTCTAGTTCCAAGGTAGACCGCCTTGTGAAGACATGAGAAATGGACCTGCAAATTAGGAGGATTAGATGGATGCAGAGGCACATATCAATACACCATGCAGTGTACAATACAACAACAATATGCACTATGAATGTATGCACAGTATTGACTACAGACTGCCCACACATCAAATGGGAGTCCAACGTCACCATGTACGTCAATGTCACTTGGGCACACCCTTTGCAAGCCCATGGAAACGGGAAGCAGGAGGGGTGTGTGTCACACAAACCCAAGCATCTGAACCAAATTCATGACAAGCCTGCATGTGCCCAGCCACAATACAGCGTATGCCCACGGGAGCCACACAAGGCAACACACTGCCCAAAAAGAAATAATTAAAAAAAAAAAAAAAATCAAAAATGGCCATTAATGGGCCCGAGGGGTGGGGGAGGCCTCCCAGGAGGTCCGAGGACAGGGTGCACACCAAAACCCACCTGTGTGGATCTTGCGAGAAAAAAAACACCTCCATGGGCTCATGGCCTGCACGGCTACCCTATTGTGAGAGAATCACTGCTGTCGGTCTCCTCACCCTCTGCAGCTGCATCAGGAGGTGGTGGCACTATGGGAGGCAGCCCACGCAAAGCCCTAGTCTGGTTCTCCATGGCAGCAAGCATGCGGGTGTGGAAGGTCTCATTCTGGAGGATAATTTTGCGTAGGTCCCCATGCAACAACTCACGTGATGCCCGGACCTCCGCCCTAGTTCCTGCATCTCAGCTGAGAGTGTACGTGTGAGACGCTCCAGCTGCTGTTCTGTCCTTCTGTTTGTTGAAGCCTCAAGCTCAACAAGAGTCGTCCTGATGTGAAGGAGTTCCACCGTCAGGGCTTCCCTGTGGCCCTGGGACTCTATGGAAATGGCTTCCCGCAGAGTCGCCAGTGCCACTTAGCTGTCCCTGTCGGACGCCAACATGTCCTCCCTGTGTGACTGGCAGATGGCGTCTGTTGCCTGCTGTAGTCGCTCCATCAGCCTTTCGGGGGGGACAATGGAAGTGGCCACCCTATCCATGTCCTGAGCCATCATCTCTGATGATGCTGCCTGTTGGGTTGCCATACCATATATGGAATGCTCCCATGTGGTATTGCCAGGTGGCGTACGGCCACCACGTCGGCGGGCACCACACCTGTCTGGGGCAAGGCGAACTGCGCCTTGCTGTGCTGGCACTGCCTGAGGCTGCAGGACTGCATCCCCCCTCTGTTCTGCTGGCCCAGGAACAGGATCAGATGTTGCAGAGTGTGACCCTGAATCCATAACCACCAAAGGCGTACCTGCCAACACTGACATCCCCATTGAGGGTTCTAACCCTGGTGCAGGTGGGTCGGACAGAACAGAATCCCTCCCAGGAACACTCACCTGCGACGCCACATAGGTCTCATCATCCGAAACGACACCTGAATACAGCTTGGGGGAGGTGCAGCCAGAGACACCCCTTGAGAACACGACCTGCAGCAGTTGTGGGTTCTCACCCACCACCACACCACGTCCCTCACTGGTGGTCAGTCGGGCCTGAGACCCCTCCTGGGTCTGCACCATCTCCACAACCCCAGCAGTATCAAGTGCGTCATCCCCTGCAAAGATATAAAAGAAGACAAATGGAAACAGGCATTAGCACTATGGCACACAATTAGGGCTGAGAAGCTACAGAAACAGTACTTGATTGAGTCCCACATGACTAAAACCCTCCCATGCATGCACCGTCACTGCGTGTGAAGGGGAGGCAGATGGCACACATTGATGACACCAAGATGGAAGATGAACACATTTGCTGCATGCTGCCTAGCAGTGGCATCACACATTGGCCTGTGATTGGCAGGTCAAATACACATGCCATCACACAGATGGCATGTACCCTAGCCATAAAGTGAAGAGGGAGAGGAGGGCACCAATTGTTCATTCAGTCTAGTTTGCTCATGAAATTGATTTTTTCATTGAAATGGTTCAAATGTTTAACCTGGAGCTGCCAGTCCAAAATGGTCCTATAGCACAGGGACATGTCTAAACAAATCATATCCAGGAAACAAAGCCAGTCCACTGTACCATAGCCATGTCAGACATGTGACAATAGGACTGAGATATGCCTAGTAAAAGTGGTGGTATGCAAACAATCTGCCTGAATAAACAGAGGAAAATAAGCAACAATGTTGTGGCAAGATGACACCTCAAGGGCAACTGGCGTGGTGTTGGGCTAGATGTCTAATGTTGGCAGAAGGGATACTGCTATAACCAAATGCTGCTGCGCAGAATGTATTGGATGAGGCACATGGGTGACCCAAACCACTCAGGCACATACACCCTCACCTGGCACCCAAAGAAAAGCCCTCACACACACGCCATGCACATGGATGACACACACATGCATGTGCACTCACCGGACAATGCCTCGTTATCTGCCAGTTCTCCCACCCTTGGATCTGTTCCTCCGTGACGTAGGTCCCAGCAACATGCTCATGTGGTGTGAGTTCTATGTCCTCAGCTGGAGACCCTCCTCCAGTCACTAGAGTAGCGGCATGACTTGAGGCCAGCTTATTCTTTGCCCTGCGCTTCAGGTCATTCCAGCGCTTGTAGCATTCATTAGCTGTGCGCCTCACGATTCCAAGGGCACTTATGATGTCCATGATGGTCTGCCAGTGTGCCAGACGTTGTGCAGGTGTGGTCTTGGATCCTGCAATACTCACCATTTCGCGGTCATGTGCGGACACATACTCTACAAGTGCATTCAGTTCGGCCTCATTGAAGCTGGCTTCCTTGACGGGCCGGACTGTGTAGCTGTGTCTGGGGCATCAGCCTCTACTGGACGAGCACTCTTCCTCTTCCGATTGGAAGGTGGTGGGGATCCTGAGTGTCCTACGCCGCTCTGGACACAAGGGGCAGGAGCCCCGGTGGACTCTGTACTAGGACTGTGGGATTGCACACTCAGCATGGGAGTTGGTGCAGGCATTAGCTCAAGTGTGATGGTGTCAGGGGGAATGTCAGCAGGATGGACTTGGACCGACACTGTCCTGGCTGGAGGTGTGAGAGGTGGGGTGGATGGAGCCGCAGCTGCCCCTGCAGCCTCCCCAGCCAGCCTACGCGGGGCAGCAGATGACCTAGCTGCCCCTGATCCACGTGGCCTGATGACACCAACGTGCACCGGCGCACGTGGCCTAGACCTGCTGACCTGGAAGTCAGCCATGGAGTCAACCTGTGCCAGGTCTGGTTCCACAGTGGGCTGGTCCAACAAGGGCTGAGCATGGATGGTGTCAGCCACGTTACCCTCAACCAGAGGGGGGGGCATGGGTGTCCCTGACTGGTCCTCCACACATGGGGGGCTAGGGGCACCCTGCAAGTCACGGCCACATCCCCTACCGGATCCACCACGGCCACCACTTGGGGCTCGGCCACCTTTGCCACCCTTACGGTTTGTTCGCCTCCCAGCCATGGCACTGATGTTATTGTGCATATGAGAGTCGCTGTGAACTATTGTCCTGGGAAATTGGGGGTCAAAGGGGTTGGGTACCAGATGGTAATCGTACCCTAGTGCTCTAGCAAGGCTGTATGTCACCCCTGGGGAAAGATGACGGGTCACGCAACGCACAGGCACCCCAAAAAAGGGAAGTAAGGTGCACGCAACCCCTCCTAGACCACGTGTGTGGAAAAATAAACCTGCACTACGCTGTGGTGCACACGGGGCAAGCACAGATGTTAAATACTTGCGCGACTCACCGTCTGCCAGGAACAAAAGCGTGAAAAATATGCGCGTGTGCGCGTTGGCAACACCCCCGCCAAAAGAAGAATTGTACGCTGTCTGAGGAGACAGGACAACAGTAGAGGGGAACGCTGTTTGAGGAAACAGGCCCAGGAAAAAGAGGAAAAGAGAAAAAGCTGTCAGAGGTAACAGGGAGTACGAACTTGAAATGCTGTGATGTAAATCGCGTGTGAACCGACAAGAAGTACAGATTTCACCGACTCTCTCTCCACGAAAAGCACGTACAAGGAAATGGCGTTCTACACGTACCTTTTATACACACGTCACAGACGCGCATACGCGATGAGGCCATTTCCAACAATTACACGCTTTGACACTCGGACGTGTATCTTTTTTTTACACGTGCCATTCTCTACGGCCATGCGCGTGACATCATAGCTGCGCATGGGGGCCTTTGGGCCAATGAAATCGTGTATGCGTGCAGACGCGCTTATGCGCTAAGGGCCTTTCCTTGAATTACACGCAGATATGCAGGATTTTTTTGTCGTGCCAAATCACTCCGTATCAAGCTGGCCACGCGTAAGCACACAGAAGACGACGCTCCTGCCCAGAAAGCTGATTTACTGCCCCCCAGAGCCCCGAGCATGCTCCCACCTGCCATCTGCTGCTGCCTGCTGCCCACGTGCCCTGCCATTTGCTGCCTGCACATCAGCCAGGGGTGCTGTTGCTGTGACCACCCCTGCTGGAACCTCAGACTCCCGACTGGGATTCCATCGCTCCACAGCCCAGCCCCAGGACCCAGTTGCCCACCCACTCCTGCCTCTGGGGTTGTCATGTCGGGCACTGCAACATTTGGCACCACTGACAACCCTGGCCAGAGAGGCAGAGGGGCACCAGTTTCAGTGCCAGGGAAGTTGGTGTCCTGGTGGAGCAAGTCCTGGGGCACTATGATGCCCTCTTCGCAAGTGTGCACACCGACAAGGAAGGACGGACTCGGATCTGGACGGACATCGTGACTGCCATCAACGCAGAGGGGATGGCAGTCCGCGACTTCCAACATGTCAAGAAGCGCTGGGGGGACTTCAGGTCCAGGACCCTCAACAAGGCCCGGTGCCTCTTGAAGGCAGCGGATGCTAAGGGGCGCCTGGGCCATTTGTCGGAAGATCAGATGAGGGTCCTGGAACGCAGATCCCCAGCGCTCCACGTCAAAGGTCCTTGAGAGGCAGACCCGTCTGGAGTCGAGCGGTAAGTGTACATGCATCATGATTGTAAGCTGTGCATGTGGTGATGTGCCAGTAGTGTGCAGGTTGCACATCTGTTTGTATGGGGCCGAGTATGGGTGGGGGTGTACAGGGCCGTGAGGCTAACACATGCGAGGGCTGTCATGTGTGAGACATGGATGGTGCTTGTGTGTGTAGGCTTGCATGCCAAATGCAGTTGTGTGGGCACACATGTTTGGATGAATGTGTATGTAAGTAGGCATGTTCGTGATGTCACGCATGTATGTTGTTTTCAGCTGCATGTATCAGCACTGTGTACATGTGCATGTGTGTGTATTTGACAAGGGTGCAACAGTGATGCAACATGGATGCATTTGACAGCGGGATGAGGAAGCCTGATTGGCAGATGGGACATGGATGCCCATCTGAACACTGCGACAGTTGGCTGAGGTGTACACATGCATGCAAGTGTGGTGGTGTGCGTGCATGTGTAGTGCACTCCCTGTGTTGCATGTGATGTCTGGCTCACCTTTGCCTGCTCATGCTGTTGTATGTGTATGGATGGTGCTGGCTGTTGCGATATGGCTGTGGTATGGCTCATGTGTGCAAGTTGAAATGACATGTGTGTTGCCGATTGTGATGCCATGTCTGAGGTTTGCCAATGCCACTCTTGTGCAACTGTCATGTATGTATGTGTCCATTGTACAGTGCCCTGATGCCTGTGTTTCATTTCTCCCTGTCTGCAGCGTCAACTGATGAAGAGGGTAGAGAAGGTGCTGTGGAGCACAGCGGCGGGGATCGCACCGCCAGCCGGAGACGCAAGGCCAAGCTCCCCTCCCAGGTTGTGATCTCGTCGGGGAGTGAGGAGTCCGGTGCCACGTCCCAGGCCGCAGCTGCCGGGGGGAGGTCCAAGAGGCGGAGGTCAGAGTTGGACTCCTCGGCAGCAGAAGGGGCAGCTGGGACCCCACAGGGCCCAACGGGGGAAGATGGCATGGAGTCATCCAGGTTGGTGTGGGGTTTGGTGGAGGAGGAGGCCGTGCAAGTAACAGAGACGGGGTCTGGAGGTGGGGATTCCACTGGTGCTAGTGGTGCAGTGCAGGACCAGGGACAGGAGGCAACACAGGCCGCTGCGGAGGTGCCTGTGTGCAATCCTGTCCCTGATCCTGTCACTGCATCATCTTGCACCAGCAGGGATGCCTACGTCCAGACCCATTTTCAGGCAGGGGATGAGCTCATGACAACTGGCCTTCCTCTGCCTGCGGACATGGCTATCCGGGTCCGGGTTGAGACTGTCCTGACTGGTGTGGCGTCAACGGGCCATGCGAGGTGACGTGCAGTCTTTTCATGAGGAGACTGCACGTCATCTCCAATGGCTGGTTGACTTTGTCAGCCTACTGGGACAGGTCACCCAGGCTGGATTCCTCCGTTTGATGGGGCTTGCTCAGACCCCCTCCTCAACTGAACCCCCTATGCGCCAGTTGTCCTCCGTTCCATCTTCCCACCCATTAGTCACCGGGGTGCCCTGTGGAGCTGCCTCTGACGGTGCGGCCAGGCTGGTGGAGGAGGCATCCCTGCCACAGTCGGGAGTCGGATGTCCAGCAGGGGTGGCCACATCAACGACTGCACCCCAGCCAGCGGAGGATGTGCAGGCAGCAGGAGGCAGTGCACGGGCAGATGCACAGCAGCAACAGCAACGTGGTGGGAGCCATGATGGCTCGGGGCCTTCGACATCGGAGGGGCAGGCATCGGCCGGAGGGCAGGAGGACCCAGGACGGGAAGTGTCTTCCGTGTGGCAGCGGTTGGGCCACGCCATAGATGCGGAGCGGCAGGGGGCTGAAGAGGCACGGCTCACGATGGTCAGGGCGGAGAACTCCATGCGGAGGGCCCTGAGGCGGGCCGAGTGCCTCGAGGCAATCCGCAGGGAGTTGGGGGTGAACATGGCGATGGCCCTGCGGACCCTCAGGGCCATGAGGAGGACCGCCTCCGGGACATTGAGCAGGAGTTCAATGATGCCCTGGCCCGGAACATCCCGAAGTGAGCCGTCGGACTATCCCGTTCCCCTTGTAAATAGTTCTGTAGTTAGTGTTAGGTTTCCTTTGGTTTTGCATTTTTTTTGGACCTTTTGGACAATGGGCCACATTTTTGTATATAGTTTTTTTTTTTAGGTAGTGTTATTAGATAGGTTTCATTTCTTCTGTTGGGATCATGGACCCTGGATTGTTTATCTGTATATAGTTGACTTTTGGATTTTCATTTTTTTTAATGATTTACCCATGGAGCAATGGTTTTCGATTTTAATTTTCCATTGGATTTACTTTTGTGGACTGTGACTTTGGACACCTTTCCTTTGGATTATGATTTGTGGTTTTGCATTATTTCACGGACATGCTGGTTTATTTTTTTTAAATTTCCATTATTGTTTGTTTATTTTTGATTCAATTTATGTTGCTTTTAGTACACATTTTTTCTTCAAACTTCAATGTGTAGTATCATCTCATTGGTTTCATGCATATCATGATATGGGTTTTGACATTCACTGACACCTATTGTGTGTATGTGAGGGACATGTGTTCATTTCCAAACTTGCAATTGGGGTTCTATCATGTTATTGCCATTTCTAAGTGGGTGGATGCAATACTCGGGTGGGTGTTTGGCATTTGGAGGCTGACCATAAGGGCCAGGGATCGAGATTGTGATGACATGTTGGCTGGGGGACATGAGTGGGGGCCTGGTGGAGGGTGCCCTGCACTGCTGGGGGGTGGGGGTGGTGGGAGACATGAGTTGGACATGAGTGAGGGCCTGGTGGAGGGTGCCCCTAGATGCTGGGGGGTGGGGGTGGTGGGAGACATGAGTTAGACGTGAGTGGGGGCCTGGTGGAGGGTGCCCTGCACTGCTGGGGGGTGGGGGTGGTGGGAGACATGAGTTGGACATGAGTGGGGGCCTGGTGGAGGGTGCCCTGCACTGCTGGGGGGTGGGGGTGGTGAGAGACATGAGTGGGGGCCTGGTGGAGGGTGCCCCTGGATGCTGGGGGTGTGGGGGTGGTGGGAGACATGAGTGGGGGCCTGGTGGAGGGTGCCCCTGACTGGTGGGGGGCGGGGATGCAGGGAGACATGAGTGGGGGCCTGGTGGAGGGTGCCCCTGACTGGTGGGGGGTGGGGGTGGTGGGAGACATGAATGGGGGCCTGGTGGAGGGTGCCCCTGGATGCTGGGGGGTGGGGGTGGTGGGAGACATGAGTGGGGCCTGGTAGAGGGTGCCCCTGGATGCTGGGGGTGGGGTTGATGGGAGACATGAGTTGGACATGAGTGGGGGCCTGGTGGAGGGTGCCCCTGGATGCTGGGGGGTGGGGGTGATGGGAGACATGAGTTGGACATGAGTGGGGGCCTTGTGGAGGGTGCCCTGCACTGCTGGGGGGTGGGGGTGATGGGAGACATGAGTGGGGGCCTGGTGGAGGGTGCCCCTGACTGGTGGGGGGTGGGGGTGCAGGGAGACATGAGTGGTGGCCTGGTGGAGGGTGCCCCTGACTGGTGGGGGGTGACATGAGTGGGGGCCTGGTGGAGGGTACCCCTGGATGCTGGGGGGTAGGGGTGGTGGGAGACATGAGTGGGGGCCTGGTGGAGGGTTCCCCTAGATGCTGGGGGGTGGGGGTGATGGGAGACATGAGTGGGGGCCTGGTGGAGGGTGCCCCTGACTGGTGGGGGGTGGGGGTGCAGGGGAACATGAGTGGGGGCCTGGTGGAGGGTGCCCCTGACTGGTGGGGGGTGGGGGTGGTGGGAGACATGAGTGGGGGCCTGGTGGAGGGTGCCCCTGGATGCTGGGGGGTGGGGGTGATGGGAGACATGAGTTGGACATGAGTGGGGGCCTGGTGGAGGGTGCCCTGCACTGCTGGGGGGTGGGGGTGATGGGAGACATGAGTGGGGGCCTGATGGAGGGTGCCCCTGACTGGTGGGGGGTGGGGGTGCAGGGAGACATGAGTGGTGGCCTGGTGGAGGGTGCCCCTGACTGGTGGGGGGTGGGGGTGGTGGGAGACATGAGTGGGGGCCTGGTGGAGGGTGCCCCTGGATGCTGGGGGGTGGGGGTGATGGGAGACATGAGTGGGGGTCTGGTGGAGGGTGCCCCTGACTGGTGGGGGGTGGGGGTGCAGGGGAACATGAGTGGGGGCCTGGTGGAGGGTGCCCCTGACTGGTGGGGGGTGGGGGTGCAGGGGAACATGAGTGGGGGCCTGGTGGAGGGTGCCCCTGACTATTGGGGGGTGGTGGTGCAGGGGAACATGAGTGGGGGCCTGGTGGAGGGTGCCCCTGACTGGTGGGGGGTGGGGGTGATGGGAGACATGAGTGGGGGCCTGGTGGAGGGTGCCCCTGGATGCTGGGGGGTGGGGGTAATGGGAGACAAGAGTTAGACATGAGTGGGGGCCTGGTGGAGGGTGCCCTGCACTGCTGGGGGCTGGGGGTGGTGGGAGACATGAGTGGGGGCCTGGTGGAGGGTGCCCCTGGATGCTGGGGGGTGGGGGTGGTGGGAGACATGAGTGGGGGCCTGGTGGAGGGTGCCCCTGGATGCTGTGGGGTGGGGGTGGTGGGGGACATGAGTGGGGGCCTGGTGGTGGGTGCACCTGGATGCTGGGGGGTGGGGGTGGTGGGAGACATGAATGTGGGCCTGGTGGAGGGTGCCCCTGGCGGCTGGGGGGTGGGGTGATGGGAGACATGAGTTGGACATGAGTGGGGGCCTGGTGGAGGGTGCCCTGCACTGTTGGGGGTGGGGGTGTTGGGAGACATGAGTGGGGGCCTGGTGGAGGGTGCCCCTGGATGCTGGGGGGTGGGGGTGGTGGGAGACATGAGTGGGGGCCTGGTGGAGGGTGCCCCTGGATGCTGGGGGGTGGGGGTGATGGGAGACATGAGCTGGACATGAGTGGGGGCCTGGTGGAAGGTGCCCTGCACTGCTGGGGGTTGGGGGTGATGGGAGACATGAGTGGGGGCCTGTTGGAGGGTGCCCTGCACTGCTGGGGGTGGGGGTGGTGGGAGACATGAGTGGGGGCCTGGTGGAGGGTGCCCCTGACTGGTGGGGGGTGGGGGTACAGGGAGACATGAGTGGGGGCCTGGTGGAGGGTGCCGCTGACTGGTGGGGGGTGGGGGTGGTGGGAGACATGAGTGGGGGCCTGGTGGAGGGTGCCCCTGGATGCTGGGGGGTGGGGGTGGTGGGAGACATGAGTGGGGGCCTGGTGGAGGGTGCCCCTGGATGCTGTGGGGTGGGGGTGGTGGGAGACGTGAGTGGGGGCCTGGTGGAGGGTACCCCTGGATGCTGGGGGTGGGGGTGATTAGAGACATGAGTTGACATTAGTGGGGGCCTGGTGGAGGGTGCCCTGCACTGCTGGGGGGTGGGGGTGGTAGGAGACATGTGTGGGGGCCTGGTGGAGGGTGCCCCTGGATGCTGGGGGGTGGGGTGATGGGAGACATGAGTTGGACATGAGTGGGGGCCTGGTGGAGGGTGCCCTGTACTGTTGGGGGTGGGGGTGGTGGGAGACATGAGTGGGGGCCTGGTGGGGGGTGCCCCTGGATGCTGGGGGGTGGGGGTGGTGGGAGACATGAGTGGGGGCCTGGTGGAGGGTGCCCCTGGATGCTGGGGGGTGGGGGTGATGGGAGACATGAGCTGGACATGAGTGGGGGCCTGGTGGAAGGTGCCCTGCACTGCTGGGGGTTGGGGGTGATGGGAGACATGAGTGGGGGCCTGTTGGAGGGTGCCCTGCACTGCTGGGGGTGGGGGTGGTGGGAGACATGAGTGGGGGCCTGGTGGAGGGTGCCCCTGACTGGTGGGGGGTGGGGGTACAGGGAGACATGAGTGGGGGCCTGGTGGAGGGTGCCGCTGACTGGTGGGTGGTGGGGGTGGTGGGAGACATGAGTGGGGGCCTGGTGGAGGGTGCCCCTGGATGCTGGGGGGTGGGGGTGGTGGGAGACATGAGTGGGGGCCTGGTGGAGGGTGCCCCTGGATGCTGGGGGGTGGGGGTGGTGGGAGACATGAGTGGGGGCCTGGTGGAGGGTACCCCTGGATGCTGGGGGTGGGGGTGATTAGAGACATGAGTTGGACATGAGTGGGGGCCTGGTGGAGGGTGCCCTACACTGCTGGGGGGTGGGGGTGGTGGGAGACATGTGTGGGGGCCTGGTGGAGGGTGCCCCTGGATGCTGGGGGGTGGGGTGATGGGAGACATGAGTTGGACATGAGTGGGGGCCTGGTGGAGGGTGCCCTGCACTGTTGGGGGTGGGGGTGGTGGGAGACATGAGTGGGGGCCTGGTGGAGGGTGCCCCTGGATGCTGGGGGGTGGGGGTGGTGGGAGACATGAGTGGGGGCCTGGTGGAGGGTGCCCCTGGATGCTGGGGGGTGGGGGTGATGGGAGACATGAGCTGGACATGAGTGGGGGCCTGGTGGAAGGTGCCCTGCACTGCCGGGGGTTGGGGGTGATGGGAGACATGAGTGGGGGCCTGTTGGAGGGTGCCCTGCACTGCTGGGGGTGGGGGTGGTGGGAGACATGAGTGGGGGCCTGGTGGAGGGTGCCCCTGACTGGTGGGGGGTGGGGGTACAGGGAGACATGAGTGGGGGCCTGGTGGAGGGTGCCGCTGACTGGTGGGGGGTGGGGGTGGTGGGAGACATGAGTGGGGGCCTGGTGGAGGGTGCCCCTGGATGCTGGGGGGTGGGGGCGGTGGGAGACATGAGTTGGGGCCTGGTGGAGGGTGCCCCTGGATGCTGGGAGTGGGGGTGATTAGAGACATGAGTTGGACATGAGTGGGGGCCTGGTGGAGGGTGCCCTGCACTGCTGGGGGGTGGGGGTGGTGGGAGACATGTGTGGGGGCCTGGTGGAGGGTGCCCCTGGATGCTGCGGGGTGTGGGTGGTGGGAGACATGAGTTGGGGCCGGGTGGAGGGTGCACCTGGATGCTGGGGGGTGAGGGTGGTGGGAGACATGAGTGGGGGCCTGGTGGAGGGTGCCCCTGGATGCTGGGGGGTGGGGGTGGTGGGAGACGTGAGTGGGGGCCGGGTGGAGGGTACCCCTGGATGCTGGGGGTGGGGGTGATTAGAGACATGAGTTGGACATGAGTGGGGGCCAGGTGGAGGGTGCCCTGCACTGCTGGGGGTGGGGGTGATGGTAGACATGAGTGGGGGCCTGGTGGATGGTGCCCCTGACTGGTGGGGGGTGGGGGTGCAGGGAGACATGTGTGGGAGCCTGGTGGAGGCTGCCCCTGACTGGTGGGGGGTAGGGGTGGTGGGAGACATGAGTGGGGGCCTGGTGGAGGGTGCCCCTGGATGCTGGGGGGTGGGGGTGGTGGGAGACATGAGTGGGGGCCTGGTGGAGGGTGCCCCTGGATGCTGGAGGGTGGGGGTGATGGGAGACATGAGTTGGGCATGAGTGGGGGCCTGGTGGAGGGTGCCCCTGACTGGTGGGCGGTGGGGTGCAGGGAGACATGAGTGGGGGCCTGGTGGAGGGTGCCCCTGACTAGTGGGGGGTGGGGGTGGAGGGAAACATGAGGGGGGGCCTGGTGGAGGGTGCCCCTGGATGCTGAGGTGTGGGGTTGGTGGGAGACATGAGTGGGGGCCTGGTGGAGCATGCCCCTGGATGCTGGGGGTGGGGGTGATGGGAGACATGAGTTGGACATGAGTGGGGAACTGGTGGAGGGTGCCCTGCACTGGTGGGGGGTGGGGGTTGTGGGAGACATGAGTGGGGGCCTGCTGGCGGGTGCCCCTGGATGCTGGGGGTGGGGGTGGTGGGAGACATGAGTGGGGGCCTGGTGGAGGGTGCCCCTGGATGCTGGGGGGTGGGGGTGATGGGAGACATGAGTTGGACATGAGTGGGGAACTGGTGGAGGGTGCCCTGCACTGGTGGGGGTGGGGGTTGTGGGAGACATGAGTGGGGGCCTGGTGGAGGGTACCCCTGGATGCTGGGGGGTGGGGGTGGTGGGAGACATGAGTGGGGGCCTGGTGGAGGGTGCCCCTGGATGCTGGGGGGTGGGGGTGATGGGAGACATGAGTTGGACATGAGTGGGGGCCTGGTGGAGGGTGCCCTGCACTGCTGGGGGGTGGGGGTGATGGGAGACATGAGTGGGGGCCTGGTGGAGGGTGCCCCTGGATGCTGGGGGGTGGGGGTGGTGGGAAACATGAGTGGGTGCCGGGTGGAGGGTGAACCTGGATGCTATGCTGGGGGGTGGGGGTGATGGGAGACATGAGTTGGACATGAGTGGGGGCCAGGTGGAGGGTGCCCTGCACTGCTGGGGGTGGGGGTGGTGGGAGACATGAGTGGGGGCCTGGTGGAGGGTACCCCTGGATGCTGGGGGTTTGGGTGATTAGAGACATGAGTTGGACATGAGTGGGGGTCTGGTGGAGGGTGCCCTGCACTGCTGGGGCTGGGGGTGATGGGAGACATGTGTGGGGGCCTGGTGGAGGGTGCCCCTGGATGCTGGGGGGTGGGGGTGGTGGGAGACATGAGTGGGGGCCGGGTGGAGGGTGCACCTGGATGCTGGGGGGTGGGGGTGATGGGAGACATGAGTTGGACATGAGTGGGGGCCAGGTGGAGGGTGCCCTGCACTGCTGGGGGTGGGGGTGATTGGAGACATGAGTGGGGGCCTGGTGGATGGTGCCCCTGACTGGTGGGGGTGCAGGGAGACATGTGCGGGGGCCTGGTGGAGGGTGCCCCTGACTGGTGGGGGGTAGGGGTGGTGGGAGACATGAGTGGGGGCCTGGTGGAGGGTGCCCCTGGATGCTGGGGGGTGGGGGTGGTGGGAGACATGAGTGGGGGCCTGGTGGAGGGTGCCCCTGGATGCTGGGGGGTGGGGGTGAGGGCAGACATGAGTTGGGCATGAGTGGGGGCCTGGTGGAGGGTGCCGTGCACTGCTGGGGGGTGGGGTGATGGGAGACATGAGTGGGGGCCTGGTGGAGGGTGCCCCTGACTGGTGGGGGGTGGGGTGCAGGGAGACATGAGTGGGGGCCTGGTGGAGGGTGCCCCTGACTAGTGGGGGGTGGGGGTGGAGGGAGACATGAGGGGGGGCCTGGTGGAGGTTGCCCCTGGATGCTGAGGTGTGGGGGTGGTGGGAGACATGAGTAGGGGCCTGGTGGAGGGTGCCCCTGGATGCTGGGGGGTGGGGGTGATGCGAGACATGAGTTGGACATGAGTGGGGAACTGGTGGAGGGTGCCCTGCACTGGTGGGGGGTGGGGGTTGTGGGAGACATGAGTGGGGGCCTGCTGGAGGGTGCCCCTGGATGCTGGGGGGTGGGGGTGGTGGGAGACATGAGTGGGGGCCTGTTTGAGGGTGCCCCTGGATGCTGGGGGGTGGGGGTGATTGGAGACATGAGTTGGACATGAGTTGGGAACTGGTGGAGGGTGCCCTGCACTGGTGGGGGGTGGGGGTGGTGGGAGACATGAGTGGGGGCCTGATGGAGGGTGCCCCTGGATGCTGGGGGGTGTGGGAGGTGGGAGACATGAGTGGGGCCTGGTGGAGGGTGCCGCTGGATGCTGGGGGTGGGGTGATGGGAGACATGAGTTGGACATGAGTGGGGGCCTGGTGGAGGGTGCCCTGCACTGCTGGGGGGTGGGGGTGGTGGGAGACATGAGTGGGGGCCTGGTGGAGGGTGCCCTGGATGCTGGGGGGTGGGGGTGATGGGAGACATGAGTTGGACATGAGTGGGGGCCTGGTGGAGGGTGCCCTGCACTGCTGGGGGGTGAGGGTGATGGGAGACATGAGTGGGGGCCTGGTGGAGGGTGCCCCTGACTGGTGGGGGGTGGGGGTGCAGGGAGACATGAGTGGGGGCCTGGTGGTGGGTGCCATGACTGGTGGGGGGTGGGGGTGGTAGGAGACATGAGTAGGGGCCTGGTGGAAGGTGTCCCTGGATGCTGGGGGGTAGGGGTGGTGGGAGACATGAGTGGGGGCCTGGTGGAGGTTGCCCCTGGATGGTGTGGTGTGGCGGTCATGGGAGACATGAGTTGGACATGAGTGGGGGCCTGGTGGAGGGTGCCCTGCACTGCTGGGGGGGGGGTGGGAGACATGAGTTGGACATGAGTGGGGGCCTGGTGGAGGGTGCCCCTAGATGCTGGGGGGTGGTGGGAGACATGAGTTGGGCATGAGTGGGGGCCTGGTGGAGTGTTCCCTGCACTGCTGGGGGGTGGGGTGGTGGGAGACATGAGTTGGACATTAGTGGGGGCCTGGTGGAGGGTGCCCTGCACTGCTGGGGGGTGGGGGTGGTGGGAGACATGAGTTGGACATGAGGGTACCCTGCACTGCTGGGGGGTGGTGGGAGACATGAGTTGGACATGAGTGGGGGCCTGGTGGAGGGTGCCCTTAGATGCAGGGGGGTGGGGGTGGTGGTTGACATGAGTTGGACAAGAGTGGGGGCCTGGTGGAGGGTGCCCTGCACTGCTGGGGGTGGGGGTGGTGGAAGACATGAGTGGGGGCCTGGTGGAGGGTGCCCTGCACTGCTGGGGGGTGGGGGTGATGGGAGACATGCGTGGGGTCCTGGTGGAGGGTGCCCCTGACTGGTGGGGGGTGGGGGTGCAGGGAGACATGAGTGGGGGCCTGGTGGAGGGTGCCCCTAGATGCTGGGGGGTGGGGGTGATGGGAGACATGAGTGGGGGCCTGGTGGAGGGAGCCACTGACTGGTGCGGGGTGGGGGTGCAGGGAGACATGAGTGGGGGCCTGGTGGAGGGTGCCCCTGGATGCTGGGGGGTGGGGGTGATGGGAGACATGAGTTGGACATGAGTGGGGGCCTGGTGGAGGGTGCCCTGCACTGCTGGGGGGTGGGGGTGGTGGGAGACATGAGTTGGACATGAGTGGGGGCCTGGTGGAGGGTGCCCTGCTCTGCTGGGGGGTGGGGGTGGTAGTAGACATGAGTGGGGGCCTGGTGGAGGGTGCCCCTGGATGCTGGGGGGTGGGGGTGGTGGGAGACATGAGTGGGGGCCTGGTGGAGGGGGCCCCTGACTGGTGGGGGGTGGTGGTGCAGGGAGACATGAGTGGGGGCCTGGTGGAGGGTGCCCCTGACTGGTGGGGGGTGGGGGTGGTGGGAGACATGAGTGGGGGCCTGGTGAGGGGTGCCCCTGGATGCTGGGGGATGGGGGTGGTGGGAGACATGAGTGGGGGCCTGGTGGAGGGTGCCACTGGATGCTGTGGTGGGGGTGATGGGAGACATGAGTTGTACATGAGTGGGGGCCTGGTGGAGGGTGCCCTACACTGCTGAGGGGTGGGGGTGGTGGGAGTAATGAGTGGGGGCCTGGTGGAGGGTGTCCTGCACTGCTGGGGGGTGGGGGTGATGGGAGACATGAGAGGGGGCCTGGTGGAGGGTGCCCCTGACTGGTGGGGGGTGGGGATGCAGGGAGACATGAGTGGGGGCCTGGTGGTGGGTGCCATGACTGGTGGGAGGTGGTGGTGGTAGGAGACATGAGTAGGGGCCTGGTGGAGGGTGCCCCTGGATGCTGGGGGGTAGGGGTGTTGGGAGACATGAGTGGGGGCCTGTTGGAGGTTGCCCCTGGATGGTGAGGTGTGGGGATCATGGGAGACATGAGTTGGACATGAGTGGGGGCCTGGTGGTGGGTTCCCTGCACTGCTTAGGGGTGGGGGTGGTGGGAGACATGAGTTGGACATGAGTGGGGGCCTGGTGGACGGTTCCCCTAGATGCTGGGGGGTGGGGGTGGTGGGAGACATGAGTTGGACATGAGTGGGGGCCTGGTGGAGGGTGCCCTGCACTGCTGGGGGGTGGGGGTGGTGGGAGACATGAGTTGGACATGAGTGGGGGCCTGGTGGAGGGTGCCCCTAGATGCTGGGGGGTGGGGGTGGTGGGTGACATGAGTTGGACATGAATGGGGGCCTGATGAGGGTGTCCTGCACTGCTGGGGTGTGGGGGTGGCGGGAGACATGAGTGGGGGCCTGGTGGAGGGTGCCCTGCACTGCTGGGGGGTGGGGGTGATGGGAGACATGAGTGGGGGCCTGGTGGAGGTTGCCCCTGACTGGTGCGGGGTGGGGGTGCAGGGAGACATGAGTGGGGGCCTGGTGGAGGGTGCCCCTGGGTGCTGGGGGTGGGGGTGATGGGAGACATGAGTTGGACATGAGTGGGGGCCTGGTGGAGGGTGCCCTGCACTGCTGGGGGGTGGGGGTGGTGGAAGACATGAGTGGGGGCCTGGTGGAGGGTGCCCCTGGATGCTTCTGGGTGGGGGCGGTTGGACACATGAGTGGTGGCCTGGTGGAGGGTGCCCTGCACTGCTGGGGGGCGGGGGTGGTGGGAGAGATGAGTGGGGGCCTGGTGGAGGGTGCCCCTGGATGCTGGGGTGTGGGGGTGGTGGGAGACATGAGTTGGACATGAGTGGGGGCCTGGTGGAGGGTGCCCTGCACTGCTGGGAGGTGGGGGTGGTGGGAGACATGAGTTGAACATGAGTGGGGGCCTGGTGGAGGGTGCCCCTGGATGCTGGGGGGTGGGGGCGGTGGTAGACATGATTGGGGGCCTGGTGGAGGGTGCCCCTGGATGCTGGGGGGTGGGGGTGATGGGAGACATGAGTTGGACATGAGTGGGGGCCTGGTGGAGGGTGCCCTGCACTGCTGGGGGGTGGTGGTGATGGGAGACATGAGTGGGGGCCTGGTGGAGGGTGCCCCTGACTGGTGGGGGGTGGGGGTGCAGGGAGACATGAGTGGGGGCCTGGTGGAGGGTGCCCCTAGATGCTGGGGAGTGGGGGTGTGGGAGACATGAGTGGGGGCCTGGTGGAGGGTGCTCCTGACTGGTGGGGAGTGGGGGTGGTGGGAGACATGAGTGGGGGCCTGGTGGAGGGTGCCCCTGGATGCTGGGGGGTGGGGGTGATGGGAGACATGCGTTGGACATGAGTGGGGGCCTGGTGGAGGGTGCCCTGCACTGCTGGGGGGTGGGGGTGGTGGGAGACATGAGTGGGGGCCTGGTGGAGGGTGCCCCTGGATGCTGGGGGGTGGGGGTGGTGGGAGACATGAGTGGGGGCCTGGTGGAGGGTGCCCCTGGATGCTGGGGGGTGGGGGTGATGGGAGACATGAGTTGGACATGAGTGGGGGCCTGGTGGAGGGTGCCCTGCACTGCTGTGGGGGTGGGGGTGATGGGAGACATGAGTGGGGGCCTGGTGGAGGGTGCCCCTGACTGGTGGGGGGTGGGGGTGCAGGGAGACATGAGTGGGGGCCTGGTGGAGGGTGCCCCTGACTGGTGGGGGTGGTGGGAGACATGAGTGGGGGCCTGGTGGAGGTTGCCCCTGGATGCTTCGGGGTGGGGGTTGTGGGACACATGAGTGGTGGCCTGGTGGAGGGTGCCCTGCACTGCTGGGGGGTGGGGGTGGTGGGAGAGATGAGTGGGGGCCTGGTGGAGGGTGCCCCTGCATGCTGGGGTGTGGGGGTGGTGGGAGACATGAGTTGGACATGAGTGGGGGCCTGGTGGAGGGTGCCCTGCACTGCTGGGGGTAGGGGTGGTGGGAGACATGAGTTGGACATGAGTGGGGGCCTGGTGGAGGGTGCCCCTGGATGCTGGGGGGTGGGGGTGGTGGTAGACATGAGTGGGGGCCTGGTGGAGGGTGCCCCTGGATGCTGGGGGGTGGGGGTGATGGGAGACATGAGTTGGACATGAGTGAGTGCCTGGTGGAGGGTGCCCTGCACTGCTGGGGGGTGGTGGTGATGGGAGACATGAGTGGGGGCCTGGTGGAGGGTGCCCCTGACTGGTGGGGGGTGGGGGTGCAGGGAGACATGAGTGGGGGCCTGGTGGAGGGTGCCCCTAGATGCTGGGGAGTGGGGGTGATGGGAGACATGAGTGGGGGCCTGGTGGAGGGTGCCCCTGGATGCTGGGGGGTGGGGGTGGTGGGAGACATGAGTGGGGGCCTGGTGGAGGGTGCCCCTGGATGCTGGGGGGTGTGGGTGATGGGAGACATGAGTTGGACATGAGTGGAGGCCTGGTGGAGGGTGCCGTGCACTGCTGGGGGGGTGGGGGTGATGGGAGACATGAGTGGGGGCCTGGTGGAGGGTGCCCCTGACTGGTGGGGGTTGGGGGTGCAGGGAGACATGAGTGGGGGCCTGGTGGAGGGTGCCCCTGACTGGTGGGGGGTGGGGGTGGTTGGAGACATGAGTGGGGGCCTGGTGGAGGGTGCCCCTGGATGCTTGGGCCTGGGGGTGCAGGGGGACATGCGTTGGTGGGCAGTAGTTCAAGGTGACATGTGGGTTGGCTAGGGGGCATGGGCATGGTGGATGGGCTGCCTGCGGGACATGTGCAGGGTAGGCCCCTGTGGTGTGGGCCGCCTGCAGGTGCCGTGGAGGGTGTAGAGGGTACACCTGGGAGGACCCACACATGCAATTCACGTGTGGTGCTCTCCGCGCACCCCTGTAATACACGTACCATGATGGAATCGCGTAAGATACTTCCTGCGCACCCCTGAAATACACGTACCCTGTTGCTTTTGCGTGTGATACTTCCCGCGCACCCCTGGAATACACGTACCCTGCTGCATTTGCGTGTGATACTTCCCGCGCACCCCTGGAATACACGTACCCTGATGGAATCGCGTGTGATATTTCCCGCGCACCCCTGAAATGCACGTACCCTGCTGTTTTTGCGTGTGATACTTCCCGCGCACCCCTGGAATACACGTGCCCTGATGAAATCGCGTGTGTTACTTACCACGCACCCCTGATATACACGTACCCAGGACAATCGCGTGTGAAACTTCCCGAGAACCACTGAAATACACGTTCCCCGCTTGCCGTTTGCTGTTTGGCAGCCCTGTGAACTGGTCCAGGGTTAGCGCAGCCCTTTGCAATGATTTGGGAATTTTGAAGGCTTTTCCTTGCGCAACGGCTGGTTTCAGAGGCTAAAATCCATGAATTCGCTGTGCGATGAAAAGGATTTTTCGCACGCGGCTGGCACAGTGTATCGCACGGGGACACTGTGCGCCAGCCGCGTGCGCCACTTTTGTGCGAATTTCTATGAATTACCCTGAGAAACTTTGCAAATTGCACAGTACTCTGGTTTGTAATCTACTAAATATGAGGGTCAATAAAAATAAGAAAATGTTGATTGTACAATGTAATAAGTCATTATAAAATACTAATACTAACATGCTATTTTCTTTTATTACAGAAATGAACAAGAAAAACATGGACTCCTGTTACTAAACCAAATAGTACGTATAACAAGATAAATACAACCATCGCACCATATCACACCCATACAAGCTTATAACATTGTTCCTTATAAATTAGTTATTGACCCTAAGTTAAAAGCCACTATGGGTGTGATATGCTGCAGTGGTTGTGGCTAGGGCATACACTCTTAGGTGCATGGCCAAATGGCCATGCACCCAACATTCTATACCCTGGCCACAACCACTGCAGCATATCACACCCATAGATGCAAGCATTGCAACCATTTTTATGTCCGCGGACAGGGGGAAGGTCCTAGGACACATTCAACTTGCCAGAGGACAAAACAAACAGCGTCCTCATGACACCCCCATTTTCTTTATGTACGAACATTTCAGGACACCGCGATTGTTCTTAAACTATTTTCACCATGCCAACTAACAATACAGACAACGTCTCCAGGACACCCCCTGCAAACATTCCAAGGCCCCACGAGTGTTCTTAGAACACTTTCAAGTTGATGCCGAATCCATTCTGTTTATTTACGAACATTCCAGAACAGCCGTGTTGTCCGCAGACAAATCGAACACAACAAAAGCGTCTACCACATAAATAAAATGCAACTTTGAAACTATCTCATACTCCCCCATCCTCCCCAAAGACTTCTACACACCAACACACCCTACTAAATACACATTTTGAACAAACTTTCACCGCGCTGTCTGCGGACGTCCGCAAATGCAAGATGGCGGGCGCGACAGAAAATCTGACGTGCATCACGCACCACGCCGCCCAATCAGCGAACACTTCGCATGTCCGCGGACATGACGCAAGCCGCTGGGCCAATCGGGGTGCTGTCCGCGGAGCGAACAGGGAAGTCCGTCCGCGAAGCGAATACAGATATCACTATTTTTTTGCCTTACATTTTGGTCATTTTTAAAAAAACTACTGGACGGATTTACACCAAATTTGCAAAAGCACGCTCTCGGGACCAGGCTGCCGCTCCTGCCGCAAATTTGGTGCAAATCCGTCCAGCGGTTCGGGCTGTAGCCGTGCGCAAAGTTTTTTCCCATTCAGTCTATGGGAAAAAAAAAGTTTTGGGACCCCCCTATAACTTTTCCCCCCCTGGACGAATCCTCACCAAACTTTGCAAAAAATTCAGAGTGGGCCATATACTTTTTTTGCAAAGTTCGGTGAGGATTTGTCCAGGGGGAGCGAAGTTACAAGCCATCCAATAAGTGTTCTTCCTATGGAAACACCAACTTAACCATAACTACATGGCCACTCCCCGGACATACCAAACTCTGGGCGCAGTACTGGCAATTTCACTTTACTATGATGTTGGATTTGGGTCGTTAGTAGAGCATTTGGTGAAGAGGGTATGTATTGAAGAGTTTGTGCATTGATTGTAATTATTATTTAGAATGTTAATTGAAGTGGATACGTTTTGAGGAGGATGTGTTATGTTTTTTGATTGTGGTCATTTGGTAGGTGTTTGTTTCTATGGGTGTATTATGCTGCGGTGGTTGTGGCCAGGGCCTAGAGTCTTGGAGCCATGACCAGGGCCTAGAGCGTTCGGCCATGCACCCAAGATGCACCCAAGACTCTAGGCCCTGGCCACAACCACTGCAGCATAACACACCAATGCTACCAAACATTTTGATAGTGGTAAGTATGCTGATTAGGGGATATGATTTCAAAACGGTGAGTACTGATTGGCAGTAGTGTAATAGTGTTTATAGGATAGTGAGATGATGTGCGTTAGTTTGTTTGATGGATTGTGTTCAGAATGTTGGTATTGAAGACTATAGGCATTTTGGGTTGTATTTATTGGTGAGGTGTTTGTTTGCATGGCTGTGTTATGTTGCAGTGTTTGTGAGTCTAATTATTATATACTTACTGTTTCCTTTGTTGAGGCTGTATGTTGAGTTTTGGCCTTGTCATGCAGTCAACATTGTAGTGTTTGGCAACAGGCACTGCAGCATAAGATTCCCATGGAAGCAAACATTTTGGATTATGGTCTATGGTCAGGTGTTTGCTTGAATGGGTGTGTTATACTGTGGTCTTTGTGTGTCCAATCATTATATATTTACTGTTTGACTTTCTGTGGTTGATGGCAGTTTTTTCATGACATGGGTAGTTGGAGGAGACATTTTTTTTCAATCAATGTGATAAAAGAAAAAAAAACACATGTTAGCGTAGGTAGTTTATAATGAGTATTGCATTGCATAGTAGACATTTCTGTATTTTGTCGACCCTCATAGTTAGTACTTTAGAAGTACTACAGTTCAAACCAGTGTATTGTGCAATTTGCTCAGTTCCTGAGTTTGTTCATTAAATCATTGGGTCTGTGGGGAAAAAAATCCTTACTGGATAAAAAAAATGCTATAAGTTGTAGTATAATATATTTCTTTTAATTGATTTCAGTAGGAGGAATTGAATAGGTGTATGTTTTTTATTTGGAAGTGGTGGTAGTATTGTTGCAATTAGATAGCAGTTGGTGTATTCTATTGGTTTATTTCTTTTTCTATTTTAGTGGTATTCATCTATCTGTTGGTTTGTTGTAGAATTTTGGGGCAGTTAGATACCTGTTGGTGTATTCTAACTGTTTATTTCTTGTTTCATTTTAGTGGTATTCATTTATCTGTTTGCTTGTTGCAGAATCCTGGGGCAGATAGATACCTGTTGGCATATTCTAACTGTTTATTTCTTGTTTCATTTTAGTGGTATTCATTTATCTGTTTGCTTGTTGCAGAATCTTGGGGCAGTTAGATACCTTTTGGCGTATTCTAACTGTTTATTTCTTGTTTAATTTTAGTGGAATTCATTTATCTGTTTGCTTGTTGAATAATCTTGGGGCAGTTAGATACCTGTTGGTGTATTCTAGCTGTGCATAGATTTGAAGTTGAAGTTTTGTTTATGTTCATACACAGGTTAGTTATTAAATTTTGGTTTTAAGAATATTAAGTAAGCGTTTACAAGATTTGTTGGTAATCTCTGTTTTAGAGTAATGGTAATATCATTACATTCAAACCATCCACAATTCTTTTTTATATATGCAGTGTAGTGGCCTGCATTGGTTGTGACTCCTGCGTGGTAGATTATACCCATTGTTGTGAACGTTTTCTTACCAAGTGATATTTGACCATGTGTGAATCCAGCCAGCTTGCATTTGTTTTTGGTACCATCTGCATCGTAACGTAAAAGCATTTCTATTACATATTTACTATGAGTCTGTATTTGTAAGGTGGAGCGATTATCTGAATTGCAGGTAGTACATAATCTGCTATGGTTTGCATTTCGTACAAGTTGCTGAAATTGAATGGATTCACAGTTAGGTATTGCTACATATACAAAGCGTTCATTAGAAACTTCTTCTTGTGCGTCATGGCTGCAAAGAGTGCATGTATGTATCCACATGTATGAAATCTGGAAGATTTCATTCATAGGTATATTTTTGTTTTTTAGTACTTGTAGTAAGTACATTAGAAATCCTTGTGGATCTTCTTGTGTGTTTATAGTGAATTTGACAATTCCAGCACAGTAGTCCAATTCCTGCCTCATTCCAGAAACACTGTAAGTGTTGTCAGGATTGTTAGTTGCATTTCTATGAAGGACTAACATTTGCAAACACAATTGGTCTGTCCCACATAAGTAAATGTTGTCAATAATTGGTGGCAATTGGAATAGAATATTGATTGCTACATTTGGGTAGCAATTTATACCAGTTGTATTTGAAAATTTGAATGGACCTGACAGTGCTGTCTCCAAGTCATTTGTTTCTTTAAAGAGGTAGTTGACTTTTTATGTGCAGTACATTCTTCTTTGGTTATGGTCCTTGATGAAGTAGTAGCTTCTTTTAATTTCTTTGGAGGAATTGCTGTGAGATCCTGCATAATTTGAGAGTGAAGTTGTTTTCTTTTACAAGGTTTTGCTTTTTGCGGATCAGGATAGGTTTTTAGATGGGGGAATATCAGCATTTACTTTACTTGCATCAAAGTTGATTATAAATAGTCTGTCAAGTGTGCATAAGGGTGATAGTGCTAAATGCCTCATGCCTTCTTTAAACACTGTGCTACCAATATCTATCAATGCTTTATCTAGGGTAAGACCTTGTGATTTGTGAATGGTGACTGTGTATGCTAGAGTTAGAGAAAATTGTTCTCTGCTTACATTGAAAAGAAGGAAGTGGGCTGTTGAGCCTTCTATCCTTTTAACTTCTGATAGTTTGTCAAAGAGAATATTGACAAACTTAATGTTTTTGTCATGTGTGTACGTTTGAAAGCCAACAACTGTACCAAGTGCTCCATTAACTAGTCCTTGGTCCACGTCAAGGTCACGTTTAAGCATTACTCTACAGTTTAAAGATCATTTTAATATTTTCTCCAAACCATCTGTGTTAGAGGTAGAGTGTTCTAAGGTATTTAGCCTTGCTGTGCTTGTTGAAACATGGGTAGTGTCATACCATGTACGCCCAGTTTGTCTGTGGAGCAAATTTGAAGTATTGGTTGCATTTCTTTTTTTAACATTGTTTCAGTCAATTTTGAATAGCTTGCAAGAGTTGGCATCAAGGACATACAGTTTACATTTTTGTGTGCTAATTGTTCCATGACATCAGTAGCACATGAGTTATGGCCATAGAGTGCATGGATGTGCCTGGTTTTCAATACAGATTGTGCTTCTTAAGATAGTACACCAACTCTAATACTTTTCAAAATGTTGGCGTATGTGAGGTCTGCACACTGACACGTGTTTTCAGTTAATTCTCTGTATGGGAAATGTTGCCAAATAATTAAATTAAAGAAAATCAGATGCCAGTGAGTGAAAGCAAATCTGTACTGAGTAGACAGAAACAACGACGAAGGAAGATGGGATCCAGTCATGAGCAAGAGTCACTAATAGTCATAGCTGTCAAGAGGCCCCTAGTGGCTGTGGTGAAAGGTGTTAGCTTTGCTCTTCCATGCAATGTTCCAGGATGAGTTGGAAGGAGAAATGTCTGAAGAAGGAAGAAATGAGTATCCTGTTGGTCTCAGGTCATAGGATGAATCAAATAGAGAACGGTATGGGGAAAGGAGAAACGAAGAACCTGGTGGTCTCCTTCAAAACCCATGGTAGAATTCATCTGCTAAAATCCTACACAAACACTCGAGTGCTGTGTCCGGTCCCCACTCAAAAACAACAAGTGGGTCACAAAACATCCACTTGGGGGAGAGAAGACAAGTCAGAATCCTACCTTCTTTTTACCACGTCAACTTCCTTCTTGAAATGTCAAATGTTGGTGGGTGGAAAGCCACATGACTCAATTTTCTCCTCTCTGGAAGTTAAACCTGTGTGCTATTGGCAATGTGCTTCTCAAATTGGCGACAGCCGTCTATATGCATGTTGGTATGTAATACAAGATGGAAGTTCAGAATTTTGGAGATTGCTTCGAAGTTACAGCAATGACAGGGTAATTTCAAAACCATGGAATAGATTGCAAAATAAAGCGAAGCAATAATGGAATAGGGAAGGAGAGGGGAGATATGATGGAGTGAAATATGCAGTGGAAAGTGTGAGGGATGCAATAGGAAGGCTCCTGAAGCAGTATGGAGCAGTATGGAGTTTACAGTGACAGTAGCACTCGCAGTACTGCATGGAGAACAAGATGTGATAAACTGATAAACATGGAGGCAGATTAAGGAATAACTGAAATTCAGGTACAGACTGCAAAAAAAAATTAAATTAAAATAAAATAAAAATGCAAACAGAACTGGAAATTAAAAAAAACATTGGCTATGCTGTACCATAAAATGATTCCAAGTGGAAAGGGAATCCAAGGTGAAGGTGTACAGGCTGGGCATATTGCCAGTGGAAGCATGCTGGTTGACTGTCACAGCATTAACTTCACATTGCAATGTGCCTGGTGATGAAGGAATGTTTATAAGAGAATAACATGACTCTGGTGACTGGCAGTGGGCCGGCACCTGAGGAGGAAGATCTCACTCCGCACGAGTCACTTGTTGTGGCGTTCATACCACCTGAATCGGTCGAAGGAGTGGGAGAGATGCTGGACTTTGATGCCAAATCCAGTGAGTGTTGCTGCGTGTTTGTCGAGGACATGTGTGTTTTACTTGTGTGATGTGTTGTGCATGACTGCCACTACATGTCATGTGTACATGGTTCAGATTTGCAAGTAATGCAATGCTTCACTGATGCATGGCTGCTCTGCAGGATGGTGGACATGTGGAGCAGACGGGGACAGTCCGCATCACAACACTTGCACCCTACTCACATGCCGGTCACCTGGATCCCCCTCCGGTCCATGTTTCAGCTCACTGGCCCTTCTGCATGTAGCCTGAGGTGTCCTTCCTCTCAGCACTGGGACTATGTCATTGCATGACTGACGTGCATGTGTCCTCTTGCCCCTTCACCCCGCACACCCCAATATCACCTTTGCACTGGTCTGCATCATTTTGCCATAATGCAATGGCCTGTTCATGCGTCCTGTGTACATGCTAACTTCCACCAGCCAACCTGCCAGACACATGCAGTGGGGTACATCCTTTGTACTTGATGCAGGGTGTCTCACTTGGACTGTGCAGATGTCAGATGCTCCGCAGGTACTTGAGTGCCAATTCATGCTCCATCTGCATTCCATGCATGCCCCTATGTGTCCTTGACTGGATGATCATTGTAATACGTGTCCAGGGTGACCTACATTTCATGGCATTTCATCAGCCTTCCCATGGCCACTGTGGCTCAGTCCTGCGTCCCACACGTTTAGGGTGTGACAGTCTGTGTGGGTCACAGGCCTCAGCCTGTTTCAGGACCACTGACTCTGTCCAACTGGTGTAGTGTCTTCTACAAACGTGGGTGTACTACTGAGGGCTCATCATGTGGCCTGCTTACTGTCCCATCATCATCTGCTGTGTTGTCAATTGACTCAGATGATGCAATTGATGCTAGTCAACACTGGCTGCCGATACACAGGTCTCTGGTCATACTTTTGATACCATGCAAGGCATCCCTGCATTTCCACTTAGGGGGAGGGGTGCTTTTCTTGTAGCCCTGCAACCCATTGCATGCACATTGCACGTGATGCCTGAACTTGACCTTGCACTGCCTTCACGTTTTCTGATACACATCATGAAGTTCTTGTACATGTAGATAGTGAGTAACGTACAAAGGTTCTGCACTGCATTGAGCCACTTCTCAGTGGCATAACACCCTTCTACATGCCTAAGCACAGTAGCAATGTGAAGTTCACCCGGCATTCATGGCAGGTTCTCATTTGTGTGTGACATCTATGTGTGCGTGTGTTGTGTTTTTCTAACATGTATATTGATCTTTTTTTTTCTCCTCTTTTCAGATGATGACGCAATGGAGCCGGAGGATTGTGTTGTCATGCCAGGCACAGGGTTGTTATCACTACAGCAACCCGACACACGTGGGGGTTGTGGGGTGGTAGACCACGAAAACCCACATGTGCTACAGTCCATCTTGTCTTTGGCTGGCAATGAGTCCAGCCCAGATGACCACTCTGACGTCCATGTTGAGTTGGATGTGCATCAGGTCCATACGTCAGGGGTGAGTGATTCTGATGTGGACACTTCTCTGTCCGTGACACCTGCACTGAGGGGTCAGACAGTGGTGGGACCACCGCCTGTGGTGGATCGGGATGCAGGGTCACCCTCCACACCAGTCACTGATGGGCCTGGGCCATCACGTCAACAGGGGCATGTAGTCGTGCAGCCACGGGCGGTGCCAACCCAACGAGGACAGCCGGTCCTTTGGTCCCGCAGGTGTCAAGCCCAGCAGCGTGGTGGCTGCGCGCCACAGAGGTATATTGAGTGGGAGCAAGACATGACTGCCAATTCAGAACGCCAGGGGGCAGCAATGGAAAACATCGCTGTGAGCATGGAGCGTGTGGCCCAATCCGTGCTCCCCCCTGCCAGGCAGGTGCTTCTCCAGCAGCGGGCGGCACAGTCCACAGCCCGCTCTCTCAGGCTGCGCATGGGGGGATCAGACAGAGCACGCCGGCTGAAATTTTGTCTTTGCGTCAAGTAATTGCTGCTCACGCGGAGGTACACATGGAGGCCCTGAGGGCTGAGTATGAGTCCCTCAGATCCACTCTGGGTGTCCTCTTGATGTCCCAGAGGGCGCGGTCAAAGGAGAGGTTTGCGCAGCTTGAGCATACCATCTTGGCTGAGCTACATGCTTGCCGGGAGGTGCATCAGTTGTCCAGCCAGGCCTTGCAGGAAGAACTCCATGTTACACGTGTTACCTTGCAAGAGGAATCACGCATAACACGGGAGGTTCTGCATGCAGACCCACGTGTCATCGCCGCACAGAACCAGGCTCACCCGTCCGGCAGACTTGCTGCCGATGAGGGGCAAGCTGTGGCTAGGCGTGGTCAGGCTCCTGTGCCACGTCCTCCTTTTCAGGAAGAGCCAGACTCGGACGACGAGGTATCTCCCATACAGGTCATGCCTGTGCAGGCATTGAGCCCATGGAGGTTTTTTTTTACTCAACATCATCGCATGTGTGTGTTGAGCTGCAGTCTGTACCTTTCCCCTCCTGGGTGCCCCCCCCCCCGGGTCATTTGTGGCCATTTTTGATTTTTCATTTTAGTTTAGTTAGTTTACATTCGATTTGATAGTTAGTTTAATTAGGTTATGTAGGTTTATAATTAGTTAATATAGTTTAAAATTGCTTGTCTATTGTGCTTTCATGTGACAGTGTGGAGCTTTGTGGCTTTTGAAAGCATCCACTGTCTGTTCCAGCTGGGCCCTTCAAGCTTGTCTCGTGTATGTGTTTGCAGCTTGGGGTCTTGACTCACATAGGCCACTCCTGCTTCCCTTATCCATGGGCTCGCAAGGATGGTTCGGTGTTACAGTCTATTTCACAAGGGCTTTGGACTGTCAAATCTGTGGCCTGTCTGCTGCTGTACTACTTGTGTTAACACCCCTAGTGGGGATTGTAGGGGTCTTATCAACAGCATTTCAGCATTAGAAATGGGTGGTTTCAGGAATCAGGTGTCCATTAATTGCTATGCATTGTGCTGTATGTTTATTTTCTTCAATGTACATGTGCTTGATGCACTTCATGCTGTAGGGAGTGTCTGCCACCCTTTGCCTGTCAAAGTCACACTGATGGTGGGACGGAATCTGACGTACATCTCTGACATGGTCCAGTCACAACCAGCATGAAGAGACACACACAGGTGACTTTCCTGCATACATTTTGTGTTTTGTGCCCTTTCTGCAGGAGAATGAACCGTCAGACCTCCTTTGACGGCAGACATGGGCCAGTGTACATCTGGCAGCTGGCCATGTTCGGTCGTGCAGACATGCGCATGTGTGCGCTAGCAGTGCCACAGAGCTTGTGCTCATACATCCAACAGAAGCAGACGTGTTTTCAGGAACTCCATGCAAGGTGAGCAGCACAAGGGGCAGACACCACAGCCAACCTTCCACTAGGCCTGTTGCACATGCATGCTAAGTCGCGCCAATGACGGTGAGCTTGGAAAGTTATTGGTGTTGAAGCACACAGTACAGCTAAGATGAGTTGGTGGACACATGGCAAGTTGCTTTCCAAGTTGTCAGGTGCACATGCAGGGGCTGTCGGACACATCCTCCAGTCCAGCATGCTCCATTGAAGCAGATGTATAAGCCCATTAGCGTTCAAAGCATGGACAAATTGAGCTGCGCACAGGGACACCCAGCGAGGGACAGACTGGTGTGCAGTGCATATCATTTGCATGTTCAAATTGACACATGCACTACCTCTTTTATTTGGGGGATGCCAGAACACTACTTGTACTGAAGTCGTACCTTGTTACATGTGTGTAGCTGCTTACCCAGGGACCATTGCATGATGTGTGAATCTTGACACATTGCTCTTCCATTTTCCACGCGCCCACGTGCACCTGATTTAGGGCATTGACAGTGTATGAACCATCACGGGGGGAGTCTTACGTATGGGTACGAAGCAGCAGACAAGATTGTTTGTGGAGGAGTTACTTGCTTTGGGGCATGTATGGTGGTGTGTGTGTTATGGACACACACAGATTAGTAACTCTTACTATCTTTGCAGCATTTAACTGCTCCTGTTACCGGACCTGAGAGTGCGCAGGCAGGAGGCCAGCACTCACCCCAGAGCTAAGTCTCTCTTTGACTTCCATTTGAGTCATTTGGTACAATGTGCCTGATGTACATGGTTTTTCTGATTGAGTATGTGTTATTGTGAATAGTAGATTTTTGTCTTTTCCCTACTTTCCCTTGACAATCCAACTCCCCTCTCCTGCCCCTCTTTCTGGTTATCCAGAATACCAATGCCTGTCCAGACAACATATCCCTGACCCTCCTTCCCCACCATGGTCTCAGAGGCCTGTGTAAGTTTGACCTTGCAGGCGCCCAGACCACGGAGGGAGTTGTTGGTTTGTGCCACTCCTGTGCGTGGACACCGGAGCAGTGACACTACCCATCAGTTGGTGCTGCATCATTGTATATTATGTAGCAAACATGGTACACATCCTGTTGTAGAATTGTTCAAGTGTGCTAACTTGGTTGTTCCATCATTGTGCTTGCACATGTGCTTTGAAATTTACTGCTACTTCAAGTCATCTACTGGAGACTCTTCATGTGTTTTTTGCTGCATACAGGCTTTTTGGCTGGCTTGTGTGTTTGGCTCCTTTGAGTTCTCTTCGATTTGGTATTTTTGCCAGTCAGGGTGGCCTGTGAGGGTGCTGGACACTATTTACACGCAAGGTGGTAGATGGAGACAAAGGGGTAGGGTGATCCTGTGGCCAGGTAGACTTCAAGGAAGAAGGCTACATACCCCACACACGGTTGTTCAGTAGGTCATGGTGATTTGTGAATGAGGGAGGGTGTTTGGTTGTTGGACAGTTGTCGTGGCCTGCAGTGTGATGGACACTCTGACATTGTTATTGTGTTGTCCTATGCACATGATGTGTTCTGCTGGTGAATGCCTGTTCCTGTGTTGTGTTTACCTTTCAGGTGTGAGGGGATTGGTGTGTTTTGCCATGCTGGGGTGTGCACATGGGAAATGTTCACATGTGATGCGTAGAGGACACTGATGGTCACTTGATTGGACATGCATGTATTGAGTGCATGTCCCTACTGACACACACAGTCGCACTATGCTCCACCACATGTACATCCACCCTTCCATGTCCAAATGTCCACACAGTTTGCCTTCTGGGGACCACTGTGTCCCTGCAGCACATGATCTATGACCATTTGTGGATCCTGTACATGTGTCAATTGTTTATTTATTTGGTTATTTTGTCCTTTTCATGTGATTCTAAAGGTGTGCCTCTGTCACAATGGCTGGTCACTATGCTGTGTGCTGAGCTGTGTTTTGGAGGAGATGCACACAGCACACGTATTCAGGAGTAGGGATTTTGCCTTGGCCAATTTGCATGTGAACAGGCTTTGATTGATATGTTCATGCTACTACTGTTGGAATGCATTTGGGTGTGACTTGTTTTGTGTGGGAGGTTGTTGGTCAGTCATTTCATCATATTCCATGACAGGCGTCATTGTGTGAAGGCAATTTCCATTTATCACATGTCATTTTCTGTATTATTGGTAATGTGTTGGCCTTTTCCTATTGGTTGCCATGTGATGGTGTGTCAAACAAGGGTGATGTGGTTTAGGAGGGTTTGGATGACATACCAGGGATTGTGATGGCCTGTTTTGCAGGGGTGTGTGATGTGCACCTTGCATGTGTTCCTTTTGGTCACACACGATTGTTCGTGTTTTAGTAGCTAGGGATGCACACAATGTACCACTTCCATGGCAACATTCTCAGGGTGGTAAGGTTGTGACAGTTGACTGTCTCTTTGTCATCATCGATTGTCAACCTGGTATGTGCCAGGCCTGTGTGCACTCTGCAGGGGTGGGAGTTTAGGTGAAAAATAAAGCCACAAGGTGGGTCCGGGCTGCCTCGCCATGTGCCCTATCCCCTCCCATGGGCAGCGCCTGTGCCTGTGGTTGCGGATGTGGGGGCACCACCATGTCCACCGGTACGCCCTGCCATGTTGCAACATTGTGCAGGACACATGCTGCCACAATGATCCTGCACACTACTGGGGGTGCATAGAGTAGCTGCCCACCAGAGCGGTCAAGGGAGCGGAAGCGTGACTTGAGCACTCCGAATGTGCACTCCACTATGCCCCTGGTTGCAATATGGGCAGCGTTGTATCTTACCTGGGGTGGTGTGGTGGGGTACCAGATTGGCACCATCATGTGGTCGCTCATAGGTTAGGCACTGTCCCCTGGAGAGGTGATAATGGTTGTGATTATTGGGGTTTGTGTATTTGTCTGTGTGTGACATGCATGTGCATGGGCATTTGTACTCACCTAGGAGCCATGTGTCGCCATGCTGTCCAGCTTCCAGGGCCCAGCTCAGGGCGGACATTCTGTATATCAAACTGTCATGGGTGGAGCATGGGTAGTTTGCATAGACAGAGATGATGATTCCCTTTGCATCGCATACCACCTGCACGCTGATGGAATGCCAGTGCTTGCGGTTTAGATAGATGTGCTCAGTAGCCCTAGGTGGACGTAGGCCACATGGGTGCAATCTATGGCACGGAGCACTTTGGGGAAGTGTGCCACCCTGTAAAAGTCCTGGACTATGGCCTGCCTTTCTGTGGGTGTTCTGGGCATGTATATGTGCCTGCGGACTCAAGGGCGTGCAGTCCTGTTTGCCAACACCTGGTGTAGTCAGCGTGACTGCGTGGCCTGTGAGCCCCCCCTACTATAGTCCACTGAAATGACCCAGTGGCCAAAAAATGCAGGACGTTGAGCTCCTTCTCCAAGGGGCTCATTGCTTGGGAGCAGAGGGCGTGGGATGTAAGGTCATTTTCCCACTCCCTGACCGGGTCTAGGATGATACGAGGTGGAAACCTATACCTGCCATAGACATGGTCGTCAGGCATCCCAAAAACGCTAGTCCGGGGTGAACAATGTGGGCCTTGGCTATTCTCCTCCTCCTGTGGTGTCCCACGATCAGTGCGGCGACAAATGGGGCATTCATCGTAGCTGTATATGCGTGTTTGTTGTTTGCGCGCACTTTTATACTGTGCGCGGGGACGCTTACGCCCGCCTTCCTGTGGCAGACGTGTTGACGCCTGTGTGCATCTTTTAGCGTGCGCTTGTTTCCCGTATTCGAATCCATGAATACGAATTGTTCGCATGCGTGTGGGCGTTCCGTGTATTTCCCTGCAGTACTTCCCTAGTTATGCCTTCTTTTTCACGCGTTGTTCCCCATTCCGTGTGTTATGCCCCATGACACGCCCCCTTTTTGTTGTGTGCGCCGACGTTATGCGCTTTCCCTGTGCGCATCGTGCACGGCATCGGGTTGTTGCAATGACGTGTGCGCCCGTGTGCACCACGCATGGATGTGGCGCTCAACCAGTGGAAAACACGCGCAGGCCCTTCCTTGAATCGCACACGTGCACGTGTGCTTGCTTTTTCACGCTTGCGCCAGCTTGCGCTGAGATTTTCAGCGCACGTTTGTTCCATGAATCGGCCCCTAAAAGAAGTAAGACCTAAAAAAAAAATTTAAAAAAAAAAGGAAATGTTGCCAAAGGTTGACATTTCCTATGCCACCAACAGTTTTACGGCATAGTTTGTGTCCTAAGGTTTTAAAAATAAGTTCACCTTTAACTGGTGTTAATTGAAGAAGATCTCCAAAAACTATAATGTGTTTTCCTCCAGAGTTCTTCATAGTCTTTTTTCAGGACCTCTTGTAATCTGGGGTGAATGAAGGCTAACATTAAATTGGAAAGCATGCTTACCTCATCTATTAGCAGCATTTTCATTTGTTTGAAAACTCTGCGTAGTTAAATTGCAGCTTCAGGAGAAAGTTTGTAATAGTCTAATTTGTTTTGGTGTTCTACTGGAAGGAGTAGTAATCAGTGTAAAGTGACACCACCTATGTTGTAGGCAGCTCAACCTATGGGGCCAGTTACAACAGGTGACAGTGTGGTGTTTCTCAATTGTTGGAGGAACTTGCTGATGATTTAGATTAATGTTTTGCCTGAACCAGCTTGACCACTCACGTATAGAAGTATAGGTTTGTAGTCTTGGCAGGTACAATTTTTACTTTCATGCTGCACACCATGTTCAATTTGTTTTCTTATTTCTTGGAACATTCTATGCTGCTCATTGTTTAGTTGTGATTTTAGTAGAGCAAAGTCTTCTGTAGATTGCTCATACTGAGACATGGTGTGTTCTACTTCTGTCATGGCTAATTCTGCCTCATTTGCTATTTGTGGCTGTCCAAGTGGTTCTTGGCTTCCAGTTCAGAAGGTTGACTACTGTCTGGAATGTCCACATCTAGTTGCACCTGGAGTTCTTTTTCTTGTTGCTGTTCATTGTGCAACATTGTTCTGTACTGTGTAAAGTGTACGTCTGTTATTGTGCTTTCATTGGATTTGAAAGCATCTTCATAGGAGTCACAGGTATCTAGTAAATCTTCGTCTTTTCTCCATGGTTTAAAAAGTTGTAGCAGGGACATGTAATACAGTTCTTTATGTTGAGGAGTTTTTAATCCAATTTGATATGATTAATTAAGCTTCGTTTGGTAAGTTTCACTAAGCTCCCTTCAAAATTTTCCACTATTTATCTACCTTTCTTCTCGTCTGGTTTAATATTATTTGTGTATGTCACGTTTCGGGCTATGTGGTATAGACACATGGTTTCCAAAATGGTACTCCTGTATGGGTAGTATGTGTCTAGTAAATCGTTTTTTTCAAAATATCTTCGCTGTTTGGATAATTTTTGGCTATCTGTCTTCATATGCTTTCAAAATAATTTTTCTAGATTTAGCAGGTCCAAGGCTTAACGATACTATATTTTCAGATTTTCCATACAAGTCAGTACCGGTTAAACGGTTTTATTACAAATGAAGTGTAGCATAGCAACAAAGCGGTGATGGAAATATCTTGATACATTTACAGGATCTAGAGAGTTCTCCTGGTGTTTTTATATCTATATTTGTTTTTGTTTGCTATGCATAGGAAATCGTGTAAATCATCCCATGCATATTCTGCACAACTTAATGTCACAAACCAAGTGGGTGGGCCAAGGTTTCTTATCATACAGCATACATCTCCATGATGTCGGAACCAGTATTATTTGGTACCACGCGTGTGTGCAAAATGAATTGTAATTCTTGACTGTAAAACCTACTCTTTTTCTTACACTTTTTGTAGTAATTGCATAGCTGACATATTTTGAAAATTGGTACCTGATTTCAATGTGTGTGCAACTCTGTAGCATAGAGTTGCTAGTTCACTTTCGAAGAGAAGGTGGAATCTGGGATCTTCAGAATACATTCGTAAAGAGCAGTATTCTGATTCTGTTATTTGTGTGGGTCTATTATTGTACCTTCCTCCTTTATCAATAGGAAAGATTAGAGGAAAGGCATTTGCTTCTATACTTTTTTCCCATAGGCTGATTCGAGATCCTTTGGCTTGTCACATTTGGTACATTTCAAGTGCATCTTCTATGGTATCTTTAGAGTGTAAAGGATGAATTGTATAATGGTCTAAAATACTGGATTCTGTAGCATGATCTAGAAGTTGAAATTGACCAGTTTCTGATGAGTCTTGCATTATTTCAGTGGTTTCCCTCAGGTTTTCTTCAATATTTAGTTCTTTCTAGTATTCATTGTTGTCTTTTAGATATTGCAGGGCTTGTCTAACTTTATGTAAGTCCACGAGTTGTTGCCACATTTTATTTTGTTTTTTGTAGGTACAACATGTATTAAGAAAATTAAAGATTGGTCTATTGGACGTTGCATTCCCAGAGTGTGTACATTTTCTTTGAGATCTAACGGCAAATAAACTACTTTGCCACAAATGCCTTTGAGTATTCAGAGGGAGGTAGTTTTTCTGTTTTTGGGTAAATGTGTATTATTGCTTGAAATGGGTGCACTATTTCAATAATGATGCTCTCATACAAGTTAAGTTGTTGCAGGGGTTTTGGTAGTGGGAATAGTTCCAAGTTATTTGTGATAGCACATGAAGGTGTTTGGTTGTTGTCAAGTTTTGCAGTGCAGTAACTGCAAAGTATTAAGGGCTCAGTAATTTCGTATTTGTTTTCTGCTATAAGGTAGAGAGGTAATTGGAACCACTTGGAATCTTCATTGTATTGTATTTTGTACATTTTGTCTACTTTTTTTGTGCTAATTGTATAAAAAGTCCTGCGGCAACACACCCACACATGGTTTGGTACTTCAGCAGTCTGTTCTAAAGCAATAGCATTTTGTAAGTGGCTTTCACTTTCAAAATATTTCCTCTGGATATGCTCTATTTCTTCGAGTAGTTCTTTGGCTGTACCATGTAGAAGATTGTTATTTAAATTGGATAGTGCTAAAGCAGGACTTTTGGCATAGTACAGTTCATGAACCAGATTTCTTATAGTTGTATGGTGTGTTGATATCATTTTGATATGGTAGAAGGTGCTTTTGCAAATAGGTCCAGAAATGTGGGCTAATGAATGTCCTTGTAGTCCTATGTATTTGCGCACTGGATGGGAGTCCATACTTTGTAATAGTTTTATTTTCAATTTGTCTTTGCCTTTCATGTACTGATGTAGGAACTGGCGTAATGATCTGAAAGATTTTTTGGCTATGTTACACATTGATGTGCACGGCCATTTGTAGACTGTACACATTGATTCAGTGGAATGGAGAGTTGATTATAAGTTTGTTTTGTTAGTGGTTTTATTCTGTTTAAAACTAAAATAAATAATTTCCTTTTGAGAAGGATTGCACTGTCTATGAGAGCTTCTAAGATTAATTTTCTACGGTAGGTTTTAAGGGTTGAGAGCGATTTCTCACCTGTTTTTATGAGGTTCTGAAGGACTCTGGCATACCATTTGTTTGTAAAATCATTTTTTTTGGTATGCTTACTTGTGCGTACATCGAGATTTATAGGTGCAGTGTAAGCACTAGTGGTAGCTGCAGTCTTTTTAATAACATTTTGTTTTGTTTAAAATTTTGAAAGAGGAGGCAAAGTTTCTTTACTGGAAGCTGTTTGTGTTTCGCTTAGTGACTGTATTCGCTGTTTTGTTTGAACTTTCTGTACAAATTCTGCTATAGGTGGATACTTATTTTGGACACTTTTATTTTGATTTTGTCTGCTTCTGCTTTGCATTCTACGGAGTTGATTTTTGGTAGGCATTCTTTTGGGTCAGATGGAGAAAAAAAGAAAGTGTGGGTTGGGATGTTGTGCAGTGTATGTGTGCTTTGTGCATGAGTGTCTCAGTATGATGATGGTAAGCATGTATGTAGAGGTGTGGGATTGTGCAATGGGCTTCAGGTTGGGAAGGCTATTCTTATATTTGTGTGTTATTATACTGGTGTTCAGATGAAAATACAAAGTATGCAGCTGCTGATAGGCAAGCAGTAATACTGAATCAAATTCTCCAGGGTTAATACAACTGTTTGTTCTATAATACCAGAATTCTACAGTGTTTGAGTAACAGTTAGAACATTATGGCAGTATTGCACATACATTTTTGGATGGAAAAAGTAGGTTTCTTCTGAGTTCTGGTTCGTACTTCAGATGCGGCTGGTTTTCAGGAGAGTGGTCTTCACTGCAATTGTGAAAGAAAGAAACTAGTAAATATGTATGTTAATAGCACTGATGTTAATGTAGACATGATTTTGTTATTTTTTTGCAGAAGTAGTTCTTTCTGATAACTGTGCATAGCATGTAGATACACTTTCCTTTGTCTATGTGCATTCTGTATATTTTACTTAGAATCTATCAGTTGAATGTGCTTTAGAAATGATTACAATAGTAAGAACATAGAGCACACTTGGCTTTTTAAGGCAGTTTTATTGGATGTTAGGAGATAGGAGAAATATCTATGCTTTTCCTGCTATTTATACAGGGTAAATGGCAGGAACTGTGGGGAAATGCATGCAATGTATGCATTTGTGAAGATGTGGGAAATAAAGCAGAAGGGTTTGATGGGTTCAGCAGCTTATTACTCTCCAGGATAATTGTAGGGGAGAAGGTTCAAATAAGAAAACCTGGAAAAGTGCCAATGGGACAAAGCACGTTTACCAGACTGCAGGTGATTAGCAAACTACTGGGTGATCCTGTGGTGCTTGGAGATGGGAGAGTCTGAAATAAAGTAGGGGTTGCAGTGAAGGGTGTGGTGCTTGCGTTGTAGACTGAAAGGAATGGGGGAGATGTTGTATATTTGGTTTACTACACTGTTTGTACATAGTTGTCCATGATGTGATAGACATGACTGCACCTGTGTATAGTTGAATGCTGTGGTAAATTCTAGACCGGAAAGGGCAACCAGCTGGAATGAGAGAGCTGTTTAGATTTGAAGAACAGTTGTAGAGGCAGTGGTGTTGTTTCAGCTGGGAGCCTTTCAAATGATATTGGCTATCTGTGCATGAATAAAGATGTATGTACTCATCCAGGCTGCTTGTCATTTTATAGCACACTACAAAGCATTCTCCCACAATTATACTGTTATTTCTCACATCTTTTAACATGAAATGACACTTTGTTAGACAGCTGTGTGTGTTGTGTCTGATTACTATTATAATCATTTCTAAGGGAAGTTCAAAGGATAGATTGTGTAAAATATCCAGATTGTATAGAAAGAAAACTGTATGTACATCCTATGCACTATGATGCATTAAATGCTATTATAGTTGAAATGTGGATAAATAGGTGGCAGTGGTTACACAAATGACAGAATGAATGAAGAGAATAACAGTTTGCACATTACAGTTAGTAATATGGGTAAATAAAAATTTGGAGAGCAGACAGCTTTGCAAGCGACACTTGATCATAGCAGATGGGAGGAATGACCGTAAGCTTTTTTACAGGTTATACAGGGTAAGTGGCAGTTACCCTGTTAATATGCATTTAAACAAGAGTGGTGCATGTACTGTGCAGAACATATTCATACCTGTAGTTTGTGTTAATTCATGTGGATGTGGATGAATCTGCAAGCAGAAATCTTAAATCTTGGAGAGTTTCACAGTAGTTTTTGCTGTACATGCTTTGCAATCACAGCCCAATTGTACTCAGGGTGATCAACAGTACATTTAAAGTGCTGAACTGTGATGATGGAGTTATATGTAGAGTTCTTGGATGTGATTGGTGGATGGTTGTGTGACTGCTTAACAGTAGCCAATGAGGGAATGGTGCAGAGAGTGAAGTGGAAAGGGTAGAAGGGCTGTGCCACTGTTACTTACGTGCTATGCGGACACATTGGCTGTTCGCGGACAGGGCGTGCCACATCCAGAGCTTCTGAGCATGAAATGGGAGTGTATTTTGGGGATTAGCCAATCAGGTGTTGAGGTTCTGCTTTGTATTGAGAGAGGCTGTGTGTAGTGAAGATGGCAGAGGTGGAGAAAGTCAGGGTGTTGGTGGTTGGAGATATGTTTGTGAATGGTTTGGAGCAGTATGTTGAATCTAGGAATGTTGCTAACAATTTTAACATGAAAGGAGTGGAGGTGGTGTGGTACACTGTGCCAGGTTTTAATTTTCAGGCAATGCTAGAAGTTTGTCAGGATAGGGTGACGTTTAATATTCCACATGTAGTTGTCCTGCACTGTGGTGCTTTGCATTTGGGCTATGTCAGTGCCCCACCTTTGTTGCAAGATCTGCAAAACCTGGTTCATGCAGTCATGAAAGTACTTCCAAATGCCAAGGTCATTTTTTCTGCTTTGGTACTTAGGGCAGTATGGGACAATAGTTCTGTTTTATGCCTTCAGCAAAATGTTGCTAGGTTTTTAATTTATCAAGGCATGTTCGCTTTTATGATTAGAGCTGGCATGTTCTTTTGCAATAATAAAAACATTGATTCTGGTAATGTTGTTTACTTTAAAGAAGATGGCATGTCTTTATCTTTTATGAGAAATGCCATGCTGTTTTAGAACATAAGGATTGCTTTGGAGAAGCTAATGTGAAGATATTTGGAGGAAAATAAGGAAAAACAAACAAAAAAAAGTACATAATAAAAGGTGTTTCTAAAGCATCTTCAAAAAAACACAAAAAATTGCTCTGTTCAGAGCCAACCTCAAAGGGGAAATGGGGCGCACAATTTAAATTTTCATTCCCCACTCTCAGATTTTACGATTTGTCCGCAGACACCACGGTTTTCCGCGGACAGTGCATATTGCATACAGGATTTTGAGGCTGAGAGGCATGGAAATGAGACTTAGCAGGGGAAGGGATTGGTCAATAAGGTTTACTGGGTGTGATGTGTAAGGAGAGACTTTGTCAGAACATCATTCTCCTTTTTCCTAAGAGGTGAGCAGATATCTATGTCTGTGTCTTTCAGAATGCAGATTGTCTGAATTTTGGGAGACTCGTGGATAAATAGGTTGGAGGTGCATGCAAAACACTGTGGAGTGGCTGCACATCTTGGATTCCCTCATGTGGAAGGGCACTGGCATGGAGTGCGTGAAATGAAGTGGCTGGATTTGGTACCTTGCAATTTGCAATGAAAGAAGGACTTGGGAAAGTCATTTCATGTTTCCAAGGTCCCAAGTAATAGTTTCTCGTATTGCGCAGAGACAAATGTGGCTGTGTTCTTGTTTATTTGGTCCACAAATGGAGAAAGTGAGTCGCAATGTCAACAAGGCTGTTTGTGCCTTTTTGAGAGATGTTGGCATGTCATATTTTCACAATGAAAATATGTTTCGTAGTACACACATTTTTCGCAGAGATGGAGTACATACTTATGCTGGCAATCAGATTTTTCTGCGAAATATACAATATACACTGCAACCCTTCTTGGAATTATAACAATCCTTTTTCCAGTAGGTGTTGACCATTTGAAGTTTTCGAAACACAAACAAAACCACCAAAAGGCTCTTTTCGGAGCCACCACTTCCTCCCGGAGAAGAGTGCAATGGTTTTGATAGGGCAGCACCCCGAAAATGTAAATGTCCACAGACTGTCTGCAGACTTCTAAAAATGCACAGGGCCCTGCAGCATTTCATTGGCACTTCTATTTTTGAACTGTGAAAGGCGGCTCTGAAAAGGGCCTTTTTTAGGTTTTTTTGGTTGTTTTGTATTTTCTTTTGGTTTTTCAGACATGACGCATTAGGAAAGGAAGGGGCACCAACCACGCGGATAAGAAAGGGCAGGTGGAGAGAGGAAGATGTAGGGTGGGCCTTAATCAGGTAGGTGGCAGTCCTTCTCATGCTCCCAGACCGCAGCCTCGAAAGCACTTCGAAGGTCCCCCTGTCACAGTACATACATAATACTGTGACCTTTGAAAGGTAAGGGTCTACATTATCAACTATGGCCTGAGAGGCAGCTGGAGGGATGCACTGCCCCACAGGAGTGCCTCTTGTGGTGGCAGGAGCAGAACCAGAGGATGTTGCAGAGGAACTCAACCTACTACGTTTATCGCAAGGTACAACCTTACGAATAGCCCCACCGTGGAACGACCTTAGGTGTTGCTTCTTTGAGGTAGTACCGTAGCTGTACAAACCTGGTTTGCCACGACTCAGCACCAACTGGCATTGAGTGCATCGCACCTTGTTTGCACAAGCTTTCGTTACTCCATCAACCTCCACACCCAAGACTCATGGTGAGGGCTAGTAGTAGGGACTTCCACAACCTCATCCTCATCATCCTCTTGATCCTCCTCTGCATCCTCATGCCTCTTCCCCTCTTCAGGCCCTTGGGGAGGTGGTGTTCGTGGAGGGGTTGGGGGTGGTGCTGAGACAGAAGTTGCACCAGCAGCAGCCATGGATGCCATCAGGACAGCTGTCAGGAATTTTCCAAAAGGAATTAATGCACTAGCAAAAGCAAGTCCACCAATGATCAATGTCCAGCAATTCTCTGTCTTGCTTGGAAATCCAAAAGCAGAATGAGGATAAGCTCTGGGGTGTGGCCTTTTATAGGGGTGCTGGGGCGCGCTTCGGGACATCCGCGCTGTCTGCAAACACTTTGAACACCAAAAAAGGTCTCAAAAAGTTCCAGAACGTATGTAGATCGCTAGGGACATTGTTTGGGACATGTACAAAGGTGAATTCTCTGAGGGAAATACCTTGGATTGCTCAAAGAAACATTTTTTTAATGTCTGGGGGCACACACTGTATTAGCAAACAATTACCCACGATTAGCATGGGTGCAGTCACATGATGATGTTGCAGACACGTTCACGAATGGGACATGTGTCCATAGGACACGAAACGCACAGGGTCGGGTGTACGCATGCCTGCGGGTATTCTACGGATAGTGTTCTTGTCCCCAAACTAATTAAAAGTGTGACACCCATGCGGCGGACAGGCGCGATGTTCATATAACCCAAGGGTGTAATTCGCATGCGGGTGGGTGTTCTACGGACAGAGTTCAGGTCCCCAACCAAATTAAATGTGCATCACAACTTCAAGAATTAGAATCAGAATCATTACCCTTTCACAGCTCTCTGACCCATTCTACATTGATCTGTCAACACTTTCCAACTTTTCAAGGCCTATTTTCGATTTGGTAGTCCGCGGACATTACGACTGTCCACAAATGGTTCCTCAGAAGGTAAACACCCATTAGCTGTGCTCAGTCTCAATCTGGCTGTCCAGGAGAGAGCATTTGGAAAACACCTGCTCTGTGGATTTCTAAAAACCTGCTGCAATGGCATCAACTATGGCCATCTCTGATTCCCAACCACATTACCGCCACCACCATCATCATCTGGAGGGCCTGGAGAGGGGAACAAGCACAGCGATCCAGAAGAAGAGGATCAAGAGGGAGAAGAGGATGAAGTGGAGGAAGTCCCTGTCACCAGTACTTGGAGGGAGTCATGGGTGTGTCCATTTTTTACGACCGTTGGAACTGTACCAAAGGCTTGTGCAAGTAAGGTTCAATGCACTGAGTGCAAACTTGTACTCAGTTGCAGGAAACCTGGCTGTATTCCTATGGGACTACTTCCATGAGCCGCCACACCAAACCGACCCACCCGACTGCTCTGAGAAAGGTGATACCTTACTCAGGTAAGAGTAGGTTCACTTCCACCACCCCGCCATCTTCATCTGTTCCTGTAAGCGCAAAGGATACTCTTTTGGGGCAGAGGTTCCCTGCGTAGGCATCACAGGCCATTCAGAACACTGTTGACAATTACCTTTTGAGGGTCACAGTGCTATGCATGTACTGTGAAGCACTGATCTGTAGGGGGGAGCAGTTTTGGGGTGTTTTTGAGGTTGCAGTCAAGGAGCATGAGAAACACTGCCACCTACCTGATTAAGGCCTGCCTAACATCTTCATTTCGTCAGCTGCCCCTTTTCCCCTGTGGTTGGTGTCCCTTCCCTCCCTTCCCTACCGTACCTTGCCTCTGCTGAAAAGAAAAAAAAAGAAAAAACTGAAAAACAAAAAAAGGTTCTTAGGAGCCACCTTTCACAGCTAAAAAATAGAAGTGAGGAAAAAAGTAACAGGCCCCTGTAAAGGCTGCATATTGTGTGGACAGTGCGGTAGTCCATGGACTTCTAAAAAATTCAAGACGTGGGACAATTGAAATCGTTTTAATTGTTTTGCGTTCAAATAGGGTGGCTTTTTGTGTTTTTGGCTTTTATATATTTTTGAAACTGTTTGGTTTTACAAACTGAACTAAGAAAACATTTCACTAAATTTCATTATTTCTTCTCCCTTTCACAAAAGCTGCTTCAAAGCATGTTTAATGTTTTCCATAAAAACTGATTACCCACATCAGTTAGATGTATTCCATCTAGCTGAAAAAAGTTGGACGTATCAAATTTAATGTTCTCATCATGAAATAATGTTATGCCAACATCTCGAACAAAAGCAGACACAGCTTTATTGACGTTGTGCCTCGCTCTTTCCTTTGGGCACCAAATGAACTGTAACACATCCACATCTGTCTCTGGGCAATGTGTGATTTTTTATTTTTTTTTATTAGGGATAATTTCCTTGAACTTTCCCAATGTGTCCTGTGAGAATCTCCCTGGGTTTGCCCCCTTGGATCTGTCATCCAGGTGGCCAAGACATGGCCATCACTATTGGGCAGTGTTAGTGGCACATCGATGGGTGAGACGCAGTATCCCTCTTCTTTCAACTCCTTTTCCCCACCCTAGCAAGTAGGATATATGCAAAACACTCACCCCCCCCTTTTCCGACATGAACACGTTTGCACAACACAAAAGACAATGGACTAACACCAGAGCCGTTTACCTGACATGTCCCAATGCAAGGGTCAAGCAAAGTCAGCAAATTGACTAGAATCACACACACCGGACTCCTGTTTTCCTTCCCCACAGGGATAAAAGGTGGAGACAACAGCACAATACAAGCAAGACAGACTGCACGACGTGAGAGCTAAGTCAGCGCCACAGTTCAAGAGGAGGAGAAAGATGCTGCTTCCCGAAAGGGTGACAAGGATAGAAGCAACCTTGTCCTTTCTGACTAAGGCCTGTGAAACCTCAGCAGATGGAATTATGAGACCACAAACAATAGCCAGTATGTGTTGCAGCATATGTCAACGGTACACAAGACCCTCCTCCGCTGATTACCAAGCCGGGACCAACGCTTGTCTCTCTGGTGCCAACCTTGACTCCAAAGAGAAAGAAAGCTACGCGGTTCATCACTTCTGGCGAGTCGAAGGAAGAGTTGATAAGAAGCTGAACTGTGTTTAACAAAAAGTAGCAACATGCTAATTTGAACTGTGAAAGGTTTAAAGAGCTACTGATGAAAAAGGGGGAAAACCGGCAACAGAGGAGTCCAGCACCACATGGGTGCTCACGCAGGAAACTCTGGCCGATTACCCAATGGTAGAAACTACCGTAACCAGAAGGCCTTAGGAAAAGGCAAAAGGGTGTCAAAGTGGTCATACAGGGGTCTTGTAAATCCTCTGTACAGTCGAAATTCTTTGGCCGACAGATTTGTGTGAAGCGAAGGGAAGTGAGTCCCACATGACAAGAAATGAGTGAGAAAGATACGAATGACAAGATTGGCAAGAGTGAACCCGAACGAGGGATGCCGATAAAAGGGGGTGAAGTCTAAAATCCCGTAATACAGTATATGGACAACAGTGAACCTGACTGAGGGATGTCCACAGTGAACTGTATAGTAAAGGTTGGCAAGAGTAAATATGGCCAAGGGATGCTAGCAAAAGAGGTGAGGCCTGAAGTCCCTATGAACAGTGTGTTGACAAGAATGAACCCTTGACCAAGGGATGTCCCTAGTGAACTTTAAAAAAAATGTTGGCAAGAGTGAACCCGGCAGAGGGAGGCCGACAAAAAGGGAGGAGCTGTTTAAAAACACATGAAGGTGTGTGAGTGCAAGAGGTATTGTAAGACATGGGGAAGTGGATTTTACCCCTTGGCATTTGGATCCTAGCCAGACCGATGGAGATGCAGTTGTGAAAAGTCATCACCCAAAGGCATCACCCAAAGTCCATACGGAAAAGGAACGTTTCTTTTTGTCTGTTTTGTTGAATACAACAGGCCCTCAAAGGCAAGAGTCTTTTCATTGAAAGGAGATTTGACGATCGAAGAATCTGATAGCTGGAATGGAACTGTCGGCTCATGGTGGGAAAGCTTGAGCATGTACTGTGCTCATTAGATCCACTTTGTCCTGTGCTCAAAACGTGAGGAAGGAAGACCCCTGGCAATCACATCCTGACTTATTATTTGTGAACAGTTCTTTCTTTATTGAAAACCCTATCCCACACTTGTTCTGTAATTAGCTCTAAGGGATTTGGCTATCGTTTTTTTTTTTTAGTATAGGCCTTTTACTTTGACAAGATGCCACATGGACTGTCTTATTTTTCATTTGAACGTCAGAGCTTGCTCCCATCTTAGATTTAGGGCTAGGTTAGATGTTTTTCCACCATGCATTTACAATTTATTTAACACCCTTGAACTGTTATCACTTGTATCTCTCTTTACTGTTGCCACCATGAGTTTTTTAAGTCCTTCATTGCAAACTGCAATGAAATTCCAGTCAAGTTCCCCAAACTTTTCCCACCACAATGCATGATAATAATGTCTGGATGTTTCAATTGAACCATATTTGCACACAATGGGAGCAAGTCCACCCACATCATGACTCGCACTCCATACCAGAACACAGAAAAGCCAGTAACCAAAACAGTCTCCGATCAGCCAACCATCCATGATATCTACAGTGTTTCTCTGTTTCCAGGAAAATTAATCCTAGTATGAATTTCTGGTAATTTGTAGGGTATGTATGATTTGTGTGTTTCAGTGTTCATTATTGGTTGATTTTATTGTTGCAATTGTGAGCTTGCCTGTGACAGGTTACAGTCAAAATGTGCCAGCCATTTTAATAGTTTCCTCAATATATAGTCCTCTATTTGTGTATTGATTGTGGATAGTATAAAAACCTCCATGTTGTGCAGTTTTGTCCTTTTGATTGCAGAACTCACATTGTACACATGCTCACATTGTACACATGCTGAGAGTGTAGCTGATGTGAAAGTAAGTGTCAGTAAATATTTACATTCAAGGTGTATTTGCAGTCTTATGGGTGTTAGTTATATTACCCAGTTCTATAAGAGGGTATTCATTGCCACTTTTTCCATCAGCTCTGATTAAGTGGCAGTTAATTCTTAAAGTATTTTTTAACTTTCACTAACATGGACCTACAAAATTAGATGTTTCCGTCATGTTGGCATTTATATCCAGGTATTTCATTTTTGTGTATGCTTGTTTGTGATGTTGAAGGGTTATTTGACTGGGCCTCATTCCGAGTACGGCGCTAACCAATGGCGCTATTAACGCTTGTCCATGATTGGTATTTGTGTGTAACACTTGAGGTGCCTGTTGTATTCTTTGTGATACTTGAATCACTTCTTCATGTGTTCAAAAATCTAAAATTATTTTACACAAGATATAATATAGTTTTAAATACATTTCTTGGTTGCACAGACATTTAAAAGTATTCACTTGTGAGGAATATTGTTTGATATTTAAAATATTCTTTAGTCACATTTTACATAAATACAATGAATACACTTTCTGCTGGCTGCTTATCTTCAGCAACTTAGTTTTCCTTCACCCACTCCATGTAGTTCTCCGTTCTAGTCTGGTAGGAAAAAACAGAGTTTGTCACTTCAGATGTTGTCAAGTACCTCAGAAGCTTTTCATCTTTTGAACCTATAAGAGGATGTACTTTTTTGAATGATGTTTATATGGGCAATTAAACTGTAGATTATAATGCATTATAATATTAACAATGTTTATATATAGTAAGTTGGCATTACCTGAGAGGTATGTGTGTTATAAGGAGATTTTGGAATTAAAGCGGCTATACAAATGTTCTGTTGGATACTTGAACAATTGAGGCAATTTCAGAAGGAGAGGAATATCATTACTCAGAAGATTGTGGAATAATAGAGAATTTTGGGAATGGGAGTAATATTTATTCATATATTTATTTGTAGCTCTTATATAACACTACTCGCCCGTAGGCCTCAAAGTGCAGGAAAAACAAAACAAGACGCACAAAACAAATAGCGGGCGAGGTGCATGAGGGCATGGTCTGAGCTAATAGAAACAATTGTCTAGACTAATCTGGATCTAAATTGAAGTAGGGAGTTTTTAGACCTTTCTTGAACTCACAGCAAGAATTAGCATGCCTGAGTTTAAATGGAAGTTTGTTCCAGGATAAGGGAGCCTGAAATCCAGGGTAGAGCAGCCAAAGGTTTTAAGATTGTACCTTGGTTGGAAGAGTTCGAGTGGATCATAGGACCTCAGATTACGACTTGCTGGGAGGGTAGTGAGACGGTTCATGAGATGTTGTAGTGCTTCATTGTTAACACATTTCTAATTAAGAGAAATTAACGTACACATGGCGTTATGTTTAACAGGCAGCCAATGTAGTCTCCGTCTCGCATCCATGACATGCTACCTACGAGATAGCCCATGGACAGCTCTAACTGCTCCATTTTGTGCAACCTGCAGATCCTGAAGATTGGCCTTAGATGTGTGTGGGAGTGAGGGGTTGTTTGGGACCCGCCATACATTCAGTACAGATTGGACCACTTGCTCTTCCAATGGTGGGGGATGCCTCCATTGCCCTTACGTTAACATCAGCCTTATGCTGGCATTGGCATGGATGGGGCTGTTGCAAGAGACTCTTGGCATCCATTTTGTACACCCTCGACTCCATCTTTTTTGGACTAGGTCTCACTGCGATAATACCAAAAGGCTTCTCTCCCCTGTGCAGTGCTGCGTGTACCGCGCACATTGCCCCCACGCTTTCTCACTGTGTCTGAAAGCTTCGCAGCTCCATTCTCACGCTCGAGCCGGAGGCAATTGCAACAAAAACAAATGTAACATCCCGCTCTTCCTCTGAGATCACTGTCCCGTGTGTCCGCCGGCCTGAACCAGGCCTTGCAGCTCATCCGTCTCTACAAACCTGCCCATCCCCTCTTACCCTCGCTGTTGAAAAATTACTGCCAGTATAACCTTGTGTCCCTGTAAGGTATTCTATTGATGTACCAGATACTTGACCCTGTCATGAAGCCCACCCCAGCGTGCGCCGAGCTTAAATCAGACCTCTGTCACAGTATATTGCATCCTGCAGCTAACAAACGTCAACATGCCCCCAGTCTCTTCGATAAATCCAGACCCACCCCACAATCAATAATATTACACTGGCCAAGACCCTTAACCTGGTACCCCATATAAATCCCAACAAGTGATGGTGTGATTACATATATGCAATTTATAGGTTTATGATAATTTGCTCAAAGGAGCTGTAATGACTTGTTTAGTGCATGTTCTATAGTAGTATCTCATGTTAGCTTAGTTAGCGGCCACCGTGCCTCACAGCGACCTGACCCTCACCCCCACTTGGACACAGACAGGTGGACCTTGTGACGCTCACCCTCCCGCCAACCCAGCAGCCAACCACGGAGGAGCAGCACCTATATGCACCTATACAACGCGAGCTTGTGCCCAATAATAATGAACTTTGCAACATTCATGTCTGACATCATTTATGCTGCTTTCTGCCCAATCAATTGTAAGTGTATTGTTTGCCAGAGCGCTCTCAGGCAGCAGAGTTCTCTGGATGCTAATTCTTTATAAAGAAAGACTAAATCTCACAGCCTGTTCTCTTAGTCTTATTGCCTGTTGGGGTGTGTCTCATTTATTGGTATTGCACGTGCTAAGACGGGGATGGACCTTTAAATTTGGTGACCGCCCGCAACGTGATTGGGACAGGTGCCCCGATCCCCCCTTGCTGTGCGGTGAGATCCGGGACGCCCCCCAGCAAAACCATTGCCTCTGCGGTTGACCAGTCCCTGCACACAACGAGAGGGTCCAAGGGTTCCCGTTTTCCAAATTCCCAATTAAAATCTGCTCACCGAGGCGGGCTACAGCTTGGCTGGGGTGCGGACCAGATTGTGGATAGAAAAACAAAGATGTTCCCAGTCTCACTGCGCCAAGAAATTATAATTATTTGTTTGTGCAAAGAGAAGCCTTTATTGTTTGTGCGAAGAGAAGCCTGACACGTGTTTCAAGCTGCGTACAGCTTTTCATCAGAGGCTTAAATTGCATAGTACATCATTTCCATACAAATTGGGTAAAGTGAAAAACAAAACATACACATGATTGTTTTGTGCAAAGAATTGTTACATAAAGAACATAGGCACAAGTTGTGAGCAAGCAGTCCAGGGCGCGATGCAACCACAAAAAATATAACACATGTACATCACATGTAGGAAGAGTAAAAAAGTAGAAATTAAGTTATCACAAATTAACCAATTTCATTCGTAGTAGTCTGTTGACAGACAAACAAAAAAAGAAGAAAAAGAAACAGAATTTTAGAAACAAAAGTTGGCCATAGCAGCGCAATCAAGTGCCACTTAGAAAGCTAAGTCTTAAATCAAAGACTGTAATGTATTCCAAAAATAAGTATCTTAGGTTGCAGCAATAAGAACTCCACATTTAGAGTAGGACAATGCCAGATACAGTTCTGTAGGCAGATAGATTAAGTAATTACTGGAAAGCCAATTGCAGAAAAGTGTTACCAAAACAAACCATAATGCTGTCAAAAAAATAAATAAAAACATACCTCAAAATGCCTCGCAGTTGCGGAAAGCTAATTTAGCCAAAGAAACCAGAAAGAGAAAATAAATCTCAAATTAGTATTCAAAAAACCACCAAAGTACCCATTAGATTAACTCCAATTAACTCGTGATTCAAACGGACTGTGGACAATTCCTGACTGGTTAACCAAAAAAGCCAATTAAAAGTTAAAACTACAACATGGGGAGAGCAAAATAAACAGACCTACCTCAATGACCGTTTGTTTCAGTCTATTCGTGTTACCATTGCACAATGCACGAAAGAAAGGTAGGACTAAATATACTGGAATGCAGTATAGCACAATGCATGGCCTTCCAAGTAAGACAAACAGAAAGGGGCAAAAGGGATCGCCATGTTGGGTGAACTAAACACACCTTTAGAAAAGCCTAATTTAGTGAAACCGGTCCATAAACCCACATTAGCCAAAAAATAATAAGGAGAATTTAGCAAACAATTATTACTCATGTTTTGCTGAGGAAATTTATTTTTTGTTTAAATGTATGTATTTATTTAAATATATATATATATTTATTTTTTTTAGAGACAAAATTCATTTAAAAGTAACAAGCCTCAGCTAGTCATTAATAATTGAAGTGGTATTTAAATAAACCAACAATTCTAATGCACTAAAAAGAGTGTGGGGCCTGAGTGCGCTGCTACTGAACAACATTACAAATAAAGGCACATTGCACAGAAATAATACACGTGGAACAAGAATATAATTACAGGAGGGGATCCCCCCAAGAGGATAATGAAAGGCACTTGTCAACCCCAACAGAGGAAATATGAATTATAAAAATATGGCAAACTCATGATCCGAATTAAGTCCTTCAGAAACAGTGCGATATTTACAAATTAATTTGGCCTCCAATTGTCGTAATTTTAGTGTGAGGTAACCACCGCGTGGGGATAATGACACTTTGCACAGCCCCACAAAATGAATGTCATTTTTGCAGTCCATTTGATGAGATTTTTGCCAATGATAGGCAAGGGGGTATTTGGCATCTTGGCTCCCAATGGAAGCCAGATGTTCACGAATTCTAATTTTAAGTGGGCGAATAGTGCTCCCTAAATATTTCAGGCCACAGGTGCATATAATGCAATACACTACAAACTTAGAATTGCAATTGATGAAAGACTTGATTTCATGATTACCTCGTAGCCCAAAAGAGACTGCGGATGTTTCAAATGTAAAGTTGCACATATTACAAACACCACATTTATGAAAGCCAAGGACTCTGGCGGAATTGAGCCAAGTCTTGGCTATAGAGAAGGGGCTCATAAATGATGGACTCAATACATTTTTAAGGGATGTACCTTTGCTGTAAGTCACACTGACAAAGCAAAGGTTGTTCATGTTATATGTTTATGTGTTTTATGTTTATGTGCGACAGTGTTAAATGTTGTTCTTTTAGTAAGTGCCTATGTACCTGTGAATCGAAAAGAATTAAGGTTGACCAGGAAAATTGGCAATGAGATGTGTAAGTAATATGACAAACATGTTGAATATTGGCAAATAATGAATATTCCTTTTGAAATAATTTGTGGTTTCTGCAAGGTGGTGTAAGTAAAAAGGTTGTTGAAATATTGTTAGCGCCAACGGTTAACAAAGGCTGAATAGAAGTGTCACAAAATAGAGATAGTTGACTGATTGACTGTGTGTTTAGACACAGAAAGCAAAGTGACCACAAATAAGAGTACCCATACACCATCATGGGGGGGGCAACACCATTAGCACACATTTGTCAACATCTCCCTCTGTTTAGTGAGAAAATACAGAAATATCATGATCAGTGGGTGGTGGAAATAAAAGGAGCTAGCGTAACGCCTACATGGCCGTACAGAGGGTCATTTGACAAGAAGGTATTGGATCTAGTATCCACACACTTGCTCGTGAAATACAGGGGAAAGCAATTGTAGAACAGAAGGGAAGTGCTAGATTTGTGGCAAATGTTTGAAGAAGTAGCGCCTACCGGTGAGGTAAGTAGGGACACGATAATTGAGAAAGAGAAGGTGCCAGAGGGAGGAGATGGGGCTACAGGGGGAGAATGTACAACAACAACAACAGAGAATGACCCTACTAGAATATACCCATTGATGACAAGGCCTGCAGTGGCATATAGTGAGCCCCTGTCTGTGCCAGCATGCACCACACCAACAACCCCGGCAACGCATCAGCCACCGAACCGCCCCGTATGAAAGAGGAGGGCTGTACGGGCCAACCAGTGCCCCTCCAGTGAATTTAGTGCGGTTAACAGGAGATTTAGACAGGCAGCTTGCACATGCACAATTAGAGATAACGCAGTTAAGAGTCTTGTGGGACAGAGGCCAGATGTTGCCAGGGGGAGGGAAGTACCACCATTGATGGTGGGCGCCCACACGCCTCTGCCAAGTGGCGCAGGGGGATTCACACCATCCCCGCCACCACAGCCGGTGCCAACAACAAAAGGGCAAGAACAAGAGTGGCAATCAGGTGAGTTCCTGTTTCATTTGAATGGCAAACCTGTGAGAATAATACAGCAGACAACCCTGGACAGCCAGAGAGGGGACACGCAGGAAGGAAGGGAACAAGAGGAGGAATTAGAGGAGGTATGGAGTGATTTAGATGAATATGAGGAGGGAGTGGCAGTGACGGGATCTCCACTGCCATTCCCATTCCACCAAGAAGATGAAAGGGCTGCACCAAGATGGCAGGGGAGGTTAAGAAAAAGAGTAGGAAACATGCTGGTGAGTAAAACAAGGAAGGGAACAGTAAGTATGAAAGGAGGAAAAACAAATCTGCAAATGCCCCTAATACACAAAGGAGCAGGGAGGCCCCACTACATACCATGGGCACAGATGGACAAGAATAACTTGCTGAAATAGGGGATGTGAAAAGTTTGCTGGTGTCCACTGTTGGTGATCAAGCAGACACAGTGTGAGTGAAGGCAGGATTCCTGGGAGTGACAATGAGCTGTGACCGTCATGACGGATCCCCATTTGACAACATTGGAGCACAAGTAGGGCATGCATTGCGGAAAACGTTTCCAGATATTCCAGACTCACACCTAGTGATGCAATGCACTATGGGAGAGGAGGACGAGCCTACGCAATTCATCCTCCGGGTGCAAGACCTGTGGAGAAGTGAAATGGATATGGTGTGGGACCAATCTACCGCCTTGTTCTACTTTATAATCAAAAAAGGGCTCCCAAAGGAGGTACAGAAGGCCTTGGATAAAATAGCTGGGATCGAAGATTCAGAGCATAATTGTGCACTGTTGTAGGAGGATCAAAGAAAGAGAGAAAGAGATAGCGCAGCGAAGACTGGCGGATGAGGTGAAACTAGTACAAAACAAATTAGTGAAGGTCTCAGTGCTGAATGCCGCAACATCAACTGACAGGCACAGCAAAGGAGAAGTGGGAGGGGGAAACGCACCAGCCAGAATGGCCGCAACATGGGCGCAAGTGGACAGGAGCAGTGGGATGGAGAGGAACAGTACAGAGGGCCCCAATGGCAAGGGAGGCCAGCAAGAGGACGAGGTGGGTACCAAGGACAAAGCGGGAGATTCGGAGGAATGGGAAATAGAGGATTTGGAGGACCTGGGATGAGGGGAGGACCGCAAGGGTCATGTTGGAACTGCGGAAGGTGGGGGCATTATTCAAGGGAATGCAGAATGCGACCTATGGGTTACTATCAAGGACAGCCCCCTATGGGAAATGAACAACAGTATGGTCACCCACACCCAGGTAGTCCCTATGGGTTACCTATGGGAGGGAGTTGACAGAACGAGCAATATTATAATGAGCCCCAAATGCAACAAGGGCAACAGCACCAGCAACAACCACAGCAGAGGGGTATGCAGCAACAAATTGCAAGAAAAAATACTGCAGGAAATGCAAATAATAACATTTTTGCAACATCCGCTAAGCGGTACAGCGGTGGTGGGAGATAACGTTGTTTCCGTTCCGGGAACTGAGACATATGGCGATTGGGACAGCCCACAGAAAGCACTTGCGTGTCCAGTCCTATCCACTACCCTATGTGCAGAAGAGGAACCACTAGTGGGAGCAGAGATAGGCAACAAACAGTTCATATTTATGGTAGACTCAGGATCAGAAAAATCATGCCTCATGGAAGGCCGGTTCCCGCTCTCGGGAAGAAATCTGGAAACACAAGGGTTCTCTGGAGCTGTCTTAAGAGTTCCTTGCACAAAAGATCTTGATATAACAGTGGGGGGAAAAACAATTCACGCACCTCTACTATACCACAGAGACGCGCCAATAAATTTGCTGGGAAGAGAACTCCTGAGTAAGTTAAACATGACAATCTCCTTCACTGAACGGGGAATAGTTTGTTCCACCCCAGGAGTGTGCCCTGTACGGGAAATGCTGATGATCAGCACAATGACAAACAAAGTTGCCGAAAGAGGGGTCCCAATTGACATGGACATGTTCATTTATGGTATCAAGGTGTTAGCACAGGTGGTGCCAGAGATAACAAGGAAAGAGTGGAAAGTACCCTCAGATTTTGTCTTCCAGCCCAATTGTGAATACAGATATTGTCCAAGGAACAATTTTGTCTATTGACCTAGAGGGGGTACGGGTCTCGAGCAAACGTATGGCAGTAATAGGACTGGACACACATGGGTGCGAGTGGAGAACAGTACTATGCATAGACACAAATGTAATTCTGTGCAACTTAACGGATGAAGAATTGTTCACTGACAGTGAAAGTGACATGGAAATAATAATGGAGATAAGTGTACCTTGTGATCCAGCACAGGGAAATACAAAATCCTCTTATGGCTAGTGTTAACGTGCCACCCACTATATTTGAAAAAGACATGGAGAAGGTGCTGCAAGAAATATGGACCACAGGCCCCCATGATGTAGGGTTATTACACAAAGTTACACCAATCAAAATAAAATTAAAACCAGGAGCCATACCGCCTAGAGTAAAACAGTACCCACTTTCAAAGGAGGCAGAGGAAGGAATACGAGAAACAATAAACACTCTGTTACAACAAGGGATAATAGCACCATCTAATTCACCATGTAATACAGCGATTTTTCCAATCAAAAAAACAAAGGGGGAGGCTTGGAGGATGATCCAGGACTTACGCCTGCTTAATGACATCATACAGGAAGAATTCCCATTAGTTCCTAACCCAGCATCAATATTGTGTAGCATACCTAAGGATGCCACATGTTTCACAGTAGTGGACCTGACTGTAATGACTATTGTTTAGTGCATGTTTTATGGTAGTATCTCATGTTAGCTTAGTTAGTGGCGACCCTGCCTCACAGCGACTTGACCCTCACCCCGGCTTGGACACAGACAGTTGGACCTCGTGACGCTCACCCTCCCGCCAACCCAGCAGCCACCCACGGAGGAACAGCACCTATATGCGCCTATACAACGTGAGCTTGTGTCCAATAATAATGAACTTTGCAACATTCATGTCTGACATCATTTATGGCGCTTTCTGCCCTTATAATCGATTGTAATTGAATTGCTTGCCAGAGCGCTGTCGGGCAGCAGAGTTCTCTGAATGCCAATTCTTTATAAAGAAAGACAAAATCGTGCAGCCTGTTCTCTTAGTCTCATTCCCCATTGGGGTGTGTCTCATTTATTGATATTGCACGTGCTAAGACAGGGATGGGGCTTTACAGATGTCTCAACCAACAGGCTATTGTAATAGTCGAGTCGTGAGTAGACTAAAGCAATGGCTAAGATAGATCGACTTTTTAGTGAGATATAGGGTTGAATATGGTTCAGCAGTTTAGACACATATCCACAGGATGCTTGGACTGTGGCAACATTGGGTTTCATAGAGAGTTCTGCATCCAATGTCACGCCCAATGTTTTCACCTTACTCGATACTTGAATTTGATTGCCGGCTATCGTAAAGCTCTCATATTCCGATGGCAGCTTTTTTAGTCTTTATCCAGATGCTAGGATCAAGAGTTCAGTCTTTTCAGGATTGAGAGGAAGAGAGTTTGTGATCATCCAATCCTGAATAGCAGTATAGATAGCGTTAATGGAGTCAGCATTCATATTATAACAGCCGGTTAGCTCAACAATGATTTGTGTGTCATCTGCATAATTTGTCAACTGAACACCAAGATCATCCAGCAAGGTGAGCAGTGACATAATATACACACTAAACAACAGCCGGACGATACACAACCCCTGAGGGACACCGCAGGTAGTAAGAGTAGGTACTGAGCTGACATTCTGTACAGCAACTCTTGCAATACTAGGGCCGAGAAAGGAAGGAATCCATTGAGAAGCCATATCCGAGCAGTCTGTCTGCAAATAGTGATGATGAGGTCATAGGTGATGTGTTTTCAAATCATTGGCTTAGAACGTTTTTCTGGTTCTATAATATTATGTTAGATGGACTATTTGAAGTGAGAGGTATGTGTTCAAGCTATGGGGAAATGGTTTTCACTGGTTGTACCCATTTATCTCTTTTTTGGGAAAAGAAAAGTAGTCACCCAAGGAAAGAGCATAGCCATTTTGCAAAATTGTGGGAGTTATAAAAAAAGAGAGGGGTATTTTTCTGAATGAAAATATATTTGTGGGTTATATATTGCTACAAAAACACAAAAGCTCTTTGAAGAGCCACTCAGAGAATTTTTTAAGCATCATGGAAAAAGAAACATGTTTTTGATTTCTTTTTTTCTATAGGTGCGGCTACAGGACAGCCAATGAAACATTGTGCCCTGTCAGGGGTTAAATAGCCATGGCTAGCAGCCCATCAATGGGATGTCGTACATTTATATGGCGGGTGCAGCCACGTCTACAACTCCTGTCGTAGCAGTGGGTATAGCGTTTTACATTTCTGTGCCGTAATAATATTATTTCATGCATTTTATGGTACACCATTTTACCTGTGTTTCTTATTATATGTGCTCATCTGTACCTTTTTGTTGTTTGAACCTTTACACATTGTTAATATATGTTTAAGGCCTTCTAAAGGATTTTCCTTGTACACGTGGCTAAAAGGGTGCTCTTACCCTCAGCTAGAAGTGCTCCAATCAGACATTGCACCTTTTGGCGGGCTGCTGTTGCCAGGGGTACAAATGCTGCCTTTACCCATGGCTATACATGTAAACATTTTTTGTGCAATGTTCACATGATTTTATGGAGGTTACATCAAAGAATGTATATGTCTTTCTGATTAGATATCCACACCTCAAGGCATGTGTGATTTAATATTGAAATCTTTGCAATATATGTTTTTCAATGTATTGTCGGGTACCCATAGCTATAGACAGAATTGATGAGAGCCAGGGTTAAGTAGCTACGGCTATACACAATTATGTATATATTTGGGGTTTTTTCAGTTTCAGTTGTGTCTGATCTGTGAGTCGCATTGGTTACTATTAATTTTCCAATTGAGTAGTTGGATTTGACAGGTTGTGGTAAAAATGTGTCAGCCAATTTAGTTTGCTTTCTACAGTCCTGGTTGTGTCCTATTCATTTCTGAAACGTATGACAGCCACCATTTTCTACACCTTTGTTATTCTGATTGCAGAATCCACACCATGCACATGTTGACTGTTTGGCAATTGTGAAGATCTATTCATTCTTTGGAGCAGCACTAGGTGAGTGTTTGTGTATTTTTATATATTTAATGCAGTACACTTTAGAAGTATTGTTTTTAAGGTACTGTTTTTCATATTTTACTTCTGGATTATCAGGACAATGATCAAGCAGTAGCACATGTTTTGCATTTAAAAGTTCTTTGTCACTGTTTTGTTGAAGTATTTATTTGCTAATTTGTTAATAATGTGGCATTGGAGATTTTTTTATCTTTCAGTATTTTGAAAAATAATGTGGTGCTTCTTTGTATCTAAGAAACATGTGCTCACAACTTTTAGTTGTTTGTTAGGGAAGAAAATGGATTTTAGTTTGAAACAGTAGGGTGTGCTTTCTGATGTTGGTGCAAAATAGGGCAAGATTCTCTATAAATGACTGAATAGGGACATTGGGAGTAGCAGTGTTTTAAGTTTTCATTAATCCTACAATTAGATAAAGTATGTGCCAGAGTAATGCAAGCTTTTCATGTGTAGATGAAATACCCTTCTCAGTTTTTCATACAGAAATAAATAAGATGTTTAGATGAGCTGTATTAATAGTGTAGCTTACAAAAGAGTTTATTAGAGCAATACTTATCGAAATATATTAGTTACTCAATTGGATTCAATACAGTACGTTCCAATAAATAGTGCACTAGAAAATGGGTGAGAGAAATGAATGTTAACATCAGTAATATGTCATCATTGAGTGTATTCTTGTAAGCTGCCCCGTTAAGGAAGAAGTCAGTATTGTTCTTAGCCTTACTGCTTTCATATTTTACTTCAGTGTGTTCAGGACAGTGATTAAGCAGTAGTGCATGTTATTTTATGGTTATGTTGACAACATATTTTTTGCAATTAAATGTTCTTTGTCACTGTGGCTTTGGGGATTTTTTGCATCGGTCTGTATTTCTAAAAATAATTTGTGCTTCTCTGTATCCAAGAAATACGTGTTTACAACTATTAGAAGTTGATATTAGGGAAGAAATGTGATTTTAATTTGAAGCAGTAAGGTGTGTTTTCCGATTTTGGTGGAAAATAGTGCAACATTCTCTGTAAATGACTGAATAGGGACATTGTGAGTAGCAGTGTGTTAAGTTTAATTAATCCCACAAGAAAATCAAGTATGTGTCAGAGCAATGCAAGCTTCACACGCGCAGATGAAGTACCTGTCTCAGTTTTTCACACAGTAAGACATAAGAGGTTTAGATGAGCTTTTTTAATGGTATAGTTTACAATAGGTTTTATTAGAGCAATAATTATCAAAATATATTAGCTACTAAATTGCACTCAATAAAGTAAGTTACTTTAAATAGTGCAAAAGAAGATGTGTAATGGAAATTAATGTTTACATCAGTAATATGTAATTATGGAGTGTAGTCTTGTAAGGTGCCCTCTGAAGGAAGACGTCACTATTGTTGTTAGCATTTCAATATTCTGTCAAGTGGAAAAGAGTGTTGTAGTCTATATTAGTGTTAGGATAGTATTAGCAAAGGGTTTATCAGAGGTGCTTGGGGTGAATTAGATTTAGTTTCAACTGTTTCCGACTGTGCACATTCTGTCTGATTGCATGTTTTATAAGGGGTGCAATGTCCGCTATTCGTTTGTTAATGCACATTTGTTCTTGTGTATCTTAAAGTGTAGGGGTACACTAGATAGAAGGGAGATAGAGGTGTTAAAGTACACCATGGCTAATATATGCCATTTGTATGATTCATGGTACTACTGCATGAGGCGGGGAAGCACATGTTTTTGTCAGGAAATCTCAACCAGGTGCTAGCATGGATCTTTCCATCGATCCCAATTGTCTTATTGATTTGACAAGAACAGAGTTGGAACAGAAGTTGAGGCAGGCCATCCCAAAGAGCTATGAGGTCTCCAAGCGGGCAAGGGAGAGGGTGTATGCATTCCCTATACTGGTATGTGGAAAGTCTGGAGGGGGTGTCTGTACCCCTACTCTCTATATGGCAGATGAGAGGCACAGAGGATCCCAGCCAAGATTCTCTATTTGGTATCGTGGATGAGCAATAAAGGCGTAAGATCTCAGGAGGTGATGAAGGCTGGTTCTTAAGTACAGTGTAGTCCCCAAGCACCCTTCATGGAATGTCCACTCCAGACATTGTATTAGTGGAAACACTGAGCCTCATTATAACCCAGGCAGTACGGGGTTAACGGCGCTGGTAAAGGGCCGGCGCTGTTAATCCCGTACCGCCTGATTACGAGACCCCCTCGCGTAACCCGGTCTGCACGTCTGGTTTCACCAGATGTGCAGAGCGGGTCCCGTGAGGGGAGGAGGGAGCAAACAACGGGCCGCTCATAATCGGCCCGTTGTTTGCTCCCTCTCCCATTCCCATTCAGCCCTATGGGGGCTGAATGGGAATGGGGAAGGTCCGGGCCTGGGTTCCTAGAAGGAGGAATTACTGGGCCCTCCGAACTCGGAATGGCCCGGAAATTGCTCATTCTGGGAACCCGGACCCAGACGCAATTTTGGCGGCAGCCATGCCACCAATAGTGGCATGGCTACCGCTGAGATCGTAATGAGGCCCACAGTCTTTATATAATTAAGTTTCAAGGTTATATACACAATCACAATAACACACTTTTTGCACAGTTAATCTACAATGGCAAATTTATACACAGTTATACGTGGTACCACCATTACTATCAGATTTCATTAAAGTGCATCAATTGTACTTTGGTCAAATGTCACACAAATCAATGAATACATGGAACAAACAATAGACATAGGAGGAAGCAGTTGGTTAGAACAATTGGCAGAATACTGAGCCCCTACCACCAGGCACAGTTCTGTATGAGGATCCCCCAACCTGGGAAACCTGTAAATAAAGATATATCGTACACGCCTAGTCCATATATTGTTCACAAGAGTCTCATTTCCTTCCTAATAGTTCTACAACCCCAATGTACCTGGAATAGCAGTGATAGGCCCACAGATATACGGTTGGTCTCCCATTCACTCTGCTGGGTCACACTCAGGCAACCAATCATTCAGAAGGGCATCCAGGCAGTCAGGCAGCCAATTGACTCAAAGTGCATTCAGGCCATTCTTCTCCATCCAGACACTCACAACACAGAATGTGGATTCGGACAAGCACTCTGCCATTCAGCACTACACACTGCATTCATACCAGTTTCGGGCAGGGCTGTCTCAGTCATTGTGTCAAACACCAGATACTAGACAACCATAACACGGAATGCGTATTCATCACACACTCCATTCACCCAGGTCTCACCCCATGGGCGTACCCACAACATACAGTGATTGGGAAGGCTCCAGCCAGTTTGGCTTGGACTTTCCAACAACACCATATTCGGAACATCCACCCAACAGCCAGTCAGGGGGAAGGGACTGAGTCAGGGCTTCCCGGGACTTCGGTAAAAGTAAGGTAACAGCTGATAGAAAGCTAGAGGCCACAGGGGCCATCTTGTTTACTATCAGGAATCCACTGATTCCAATGACAGGGCCTGGGCATCCCAAAATGGAGGATGTGCAGGGCACCTGTCAATTCAGCACGGAACTGGCACCAGCCCGAACCCTGCTCTGTGGGCCACACACAGGTGCCTAAAAACCTACACTAGGAGTAGAGGGTTGTACTCCCACCCATGGGTGCCATAGGGGTATCCCGCGGGTCTGTTCACGAAAACAAAAAGATGAAAAGCTGCACCACCAGGAGTCCCCCATGAACTCATGTGTGGAAAACAAGACAGAATATACATGATAAAGGGACTACAGGACAAGGACAGGGAGGCCCTGTGCCTCCAATGCATTTCCAGTATCAAAGTCCCACCCTCCAAAATACAGATTTAGGGAATGTGGTGTGACAGCAGAGAGTGAGAATTGGCTCGACCCATCAGGGGGGGCAAGTGAGTGGTGACTTGTCAAATATTGTGTCTGATCAGTCCAATGTTACCCAACTAGCTAAACCCCTGATGATTGTCTCTTGGAATGTGGCTAGGATTACATCTAGATTAGGCTGCCCTGACACCAAGTCATTTCTTGAGCAGGTGGATATTGTCCTATTACAGGAGACCTGGCCAGTGGAGGATGTCCCTGTGGATGGGTTTGTGGCATGTTTTATTGCGGCTCAGAAGAATCCTAGGGGATGTTACTATTGAGGTTTATGTATTTTGGTTCAAACCCACTTAATTGGCAAACTGTTCCATCTGGAGTCTTCTCATCTAATTTCATAGGTGGTTAGAATCTGCATGGTGGGTGGGAATGATGTGCTGGTGGTCAATTTTTGTAATAGTCCCCATGCACAGTTCGCCAGGAGCTGACACTCAGTGTTATCCTCCGTTATCGAGGCAGGGTTTGTCTGGCTGCTCTTAATGGGCTATTCCTTATTCTGGGGTCTGGGTTTTAACACCAGGGTGGGTGGTGGTCCCAGAACTCCCCTATGTGATTCTTCTGAAGCAGATTTGGCAGGGATCACAATTCCTATTATGAGTGATTTCATAATTTGGACAGAGGGGCTCAGGTTGTGGAAGCTTTTGCATGAATGGGGTCTGCATTCGGCTAATGGCCGTTTCCCAGACAATATCCCAGGCAATTGTGCCTGCTCATCAGCCCCGGGTCGCTCAACAATTGATTAGCTATGTGTCCCAGTACAATTCTGGGACCATGACATTAAGTTCATTTTGCTGGGCGGCATTTGTAGTGATCATGTTTTCTATCTGGCTTGTGCTCAAAACACATGTCAACCCAAAAGTTTAGATTAAATGGCAATTAGCAGAGAGAGAGAGGTTTCAGAGGGACATTGTCATCAATACCTGGTGGGAATTGGATAACTTATTTCCATGCAGTTCAGATCAGAGTGTTATACTAACTAATTTAGCATCACTGATGTCTAATATATCTGCTTCATTTACTCACAAGACTTGCAAAAAACTGGTAACGCAACGGGCATTTAATTTTATTTTATTTTTTTAACTCAGATTGCTCAAAATCCAAGAGTATTTTGCTTGAACCCTGAAGAATCCTCTGCCTTCAAAAATGTACATAGTTGGTGCCTGGACTGTCTTCGTCAGGAAGAATGAAATTGAAGTGGAGTCTTGAGAGGCCTGGGTCAATTCTTCGGTCACCAATGTCAACAAGCTCTTTTGGGACATAGTGAACAGTGGGCCTTTCTACAAATTTAAGTCATGAGTTATTGATGTCATGGTTTCTGAGCAGGCAGGCGTGGCACATTTTTCTGCCCTATACAGTGTAGGTGATGTGGTTGCGTCCAGTAAATGACCACTGGCCACATATCCCCAGCAGTTGCCACACTCAGTGAATGGAAATTTTTTTTGAAAGTAGGAGAAATGGTTTCAGTCATAAAATGTGTCAAAAAAGAAATAGGGCTCCAGGTCCTGATAATGTTCCAGCACACCTGTTGTTATCAGAACCAGAGATCTGGGCCCCGATTTTGACTATGGGTTTTAATGCTATCTGTGCCGGGGCTATGCACCCTGTCTCCTGGTTGTGTGCAGTAATTCATCCGAAATATACGAAGGAGCCCGAGGGCCCTGGCAGCGTCTTATAAACCTATTTTGAAAGTCTCAGATGTACTAGAAGTCTCAAAAAAGTGCTTTGGTAACGCCTGGGTAGCACTTCTTGAGGCGGTTGGTTTTATTTGCCTCAATGCTCTATGTTCAAGGGATGCACAGATGGCTAATACACGTGGCTCTGGGAAAAGTGCTTCTACTATTGATTACATTTTCGTAAACCAGAGAGGTTTGTCATTGGTAGATGTCATGGCCATGACGTCCCATGAGGAAAGTAATCATAACCCACATTGTGTCTACTTCTGACAAACTTAAATGCTCCCAAGGCCACGACTGAACATGATTTAAATGGAGACATTTGTGTAAATACGATAGGATATCATATATGTTGGCATCTATGAACATTAACAAAAGCTAGTTCCATCTCTGCAAGTGTCTTGACCTGGTTAATATTGCAATTTGATGCGTCTAATTTAGATGTTGCATCCTCAATGAACACATTTTTCTTCCTTGACTGCACAGATCAAAGAAGCCAATAATTTATGTAGGAAATACAAACGTGTGTGGGAACGCAAAAATGAAATTGTCACTAAGTGGTTTTGAAGCGAAGATTGCTGCAGCCAAAAAAGAATTCCGAGCTAACATCTCAGCTGTTCTACATCCATGTTTAGATGGTAACTCCACAAAAGAGAGTACCTTGCAGGATAAATTGGTTAAACTGCAATATCGCAAATGGCTGAAGGAGTAAAAGCAAAAATGTGAAATTGACAAATGGAAGGAAATGGCGTATTTAGCAATTCAGAAAAATAGCACTGCTATGTGGAATGTAATCAAAGGTAATGAAAAGCGAGCATTATCTGTCAATTGCGTCTATGAAGCTGTTTCGATAAGACACATTTTGCTTTTACTTTAGGCAATATTCCTCCTACTGCTGTATGTTTTCCACTCTCTGATACTATATGGGGTTGTCAGGCGTTAATACTAGACATAATTGACATAATTGAACAGCTAAATAAGTCGTTATCTGCTCTGCCGGATGGGATTTGCAATTGTCTAGTTAAATAATCACTGCAATTGTGGGCCTACGCATTGCTCTTACTATTTGTTCAGATTGGCACATATGGCATCCTACCGGATATATGACGTGCTATTCAGATACTAGCGGTGTATAAAAAGGGCCCATGGAACATCCTAGGAACTATAGGACATTAGCTATGCTGGATATACCAGCCAAGATATTTGCCAAGGTTAAACTAGTAGAGCCGAATCAATGAATCGCAGAAAATGATATTCTGCCCCCCAACCAAATGGGCTTCATTAAGAAAGCGTCCACTATCCACAACTTGTTAATTCTTGTGTCGTCCATGGAGTATGCATGGGTACTCCGCAGAAGCGCTGTTTACTGTGCATTTATTGATTTTACAGCTGTGTTCAATTCAGTGCTGCAAAATAAACTTTGGCAAAAATTGTCCATTTGGAACTTTGCCCCCAGCTTATTGAAAATGCTAATGCTATTATACTCTGTCAGAATTAGACTTGACGCTGAAGGTAAACTCTCGGCAGCAATGCCGACCTATCAGGGGGTGAAAAAAGGGTGTGTTGTTGCTGCCACACTGTTCCACTTATATTTAGCTGACTTAAAAGTGGCCTTTAACCGTCTACATATTCACCCAGTGAAAGTCGGCTCCCACTAGACCAGTTGGCTAGCATTCGCGGATTATCTGCTTTTAATAGATCATCCCCTGAAAGGACTTCAATGCTTGCTCACGGCTGTGGGGGAGTATGCTCATTAAATGGACTTATGGTGAATATCGAGAAAAGATAACTTATTACATTTTCTCATAAAAATTGTCAACGTAAGCATATAAAATACAAGTTCAATGGCACACCTCTTGATTGCGTAGCACTTTATAAATATCTTGGGTTATATATCGAAGATACTCTTAAGTGGTCTAGGCACTGGATTGAATCGAAAGCTAAATGTAACAAGGCTGTGAGCGCTATCAGCTGTTTTATAGGGCAACAAGGCGTATTGTCCATTTCGACAATCTTGCTACTGTACTTCTCGAAAATGCTGTAAATTCTTTATTATGGAATTGAGGTATGGGGACACCACTATTTAGTAGCCATGAAATGTTTTTAACCAAAATTGTTATACTGTTTCGAATGCCCCAGTCCATGTCAATTGAATTTCTGTATTCAGAATTTGAGCTCAAAGTCATAAACTATGACTTTATATTTAAAGTAGTCTTGTCATATGAACAACTGCAGGTGCTCCATAACGGCACTATGATGGTGAGCTTTTTACGATATATTATGGAGCTTCATAATTGCCAATCTTTGGGGACTAGGGGGGCCATTGTATCCCTAGATACTAAATAGAAGACAGGGTGCCTAAACATCTCTAGACATGGGGAGGTGCATCTAGTGAGAAATAGATTGAAACAGGCACTGGTCTCGCACAGTCATTCTCAACATTGCATGAACCTTTACACAAAAAGTTCCAGTGGCCCTAATTGTGATTACATTACTGCTCGCCTTTCTAAAACCACCTATTTGTTTGCATATCCAAATAGCGCAATTGCTACTCAAGTTTAACATCAGTGAGGCTCTTGTCACTAAAGCTGCTTTCAAGGGCATACCAGGAGATGAAAGATTTTGTAATTTTTGTGGTTCATTTGAAATAGAAACAATAGTCCACCTCATGGCTGAGTGCGAGAGTGTAATGTGTGTCAGAGCTAGTAATTTGAAATCTTATTATAATGCTTTTAACTTGTCTAATATGTCCTCCATTTGGTTGAGTTAGTTTAGCAGGAAATTATTGTAGTTTAATCTTTACATGGTGACATTTTACTGGAAATGTGCTCCAATTTTAAAATCGTTATGCTGCTGAATTGTTTAATATATTCCTGTAATTCTCTTCCATTGCAGCCATGTTTTTTTAATTTTTATTTATGACTTGTATTGATTTTTGAAGTGTGCTTTGCTATCTTATTCTTTTTATTAGGCTAAATGGTTTTATGTTCTGTGTTAAATATTTAGCTATGTATTGTATTATGTTGTATATGCAAAGCCATTGGCTGGGAATATATTAAGAATACATACATTTAAAAAAAACAAATGTGTATAATACATAGTCAACATCCCAATTATAAAAAATAACATTGTACAATCTTTTACTTCTCTTTTATTATGCACAACTCTATGTATATTTTGACATGTAATAGTGTTCCCCATAAATTAGGTAAGTGGTTCCATGTACAATATTCCAAGTGCTAGCGAGTGTACTTACAGATAACTGTTACATATGAAACAAGTAAACAGTAGTAAACAGAGCTAAAAAGGAAAATAAAGTATTCAAAAAGAGATTTGTTTAGACAAAAAACTGCAATTTCAAGGAAATATTGTAGTGTGGTGTCATGAGCTGCTTATGTGTGTAGGTGGCCAAAATAAGGATACACACATACTTTACAATACGTATTGTAATGACAATTAAGGGAAAATTAGCATAGTTATTTATGAAGTATTTGTGTATATGATTTAACAAATTGGGCCTCATTTTGAATTTACTGGTAACTGTTGGCGGAAACCTGTGCAGTTCCCTCTGAGACCACTGCAAAAGATTTAGGACTACAGGTGTTTGGCAGTAAACCCACTTGGTTGCAGTCTGTAGCACACAGATTCACTTGGTAGCTGTGGCTGAGCAGTCAGACTTCCCTCAAGAAGAGTTAGGCCGTATGTGGAGTATACAAAATAGGGCAATTTACACAGTAGAACAAGCAAACACGAACAGAGCTTGGGTGTAAAGATATATAGGTATTTATTTATAACAACACATCTATGAAAAACACACTGGCACTAATACGGCAAACAACTTCAATTACAATTACTATAAGTCCATCAATCCCCTTAACAATAGTTCGGCAAGTCTAGGTTCAACGGCACCAGAGGTCTGGCAGGTGTGGCAGCTCCTGCAGTGTTTTTCTACTTCGGCCCCCATCTTTGGCCAATAAAAGTAGAGAGAGAGCCTTTCCTTAGTCTTCTTGAAACTCAAGTGACCAGCCAAAGGAATCTCGTGGGCTAACTGCAAGAACTGTGGTCTGTTCTCTTGGGGTACTACAAGTCGTTTGTAGTCTACAGGTGCAGACTCGGTCGGTTCACTGTAGAAGAGGCCATCTTCCCAGTGCAACCTGTATTTCCCAGGCTCTTGCCCTTCAGCCTGAGCTTCTGCCTGGTGACGAAGACCTTCCAGAGTTGGACATTCTCTCTGTCCCTTACTGAAGTCTGCCCTGTGGATCCACCTTCTGCCAGTAAAGACTGCAGCTCAGGATGGTCAACAGGATCCAGATCTCCAATGAGTTCCTGGCCTTCCATTAGCTCTTCTTCAGAGTCTAATTCTACCACACAGGGTTGTACCTCCCTCTCAGCCTCAGCTGGAGGGGGAGTTACGGGTGTAACTTTGGACAACCGCGGGGAAGTCCTTGTTGGCTGCACTGAAATGCTGGCTGCTGGTTTCGGTATAGAAGTCTTAGGTTTCCCTTTCGCTTCTGATTTCTTTGAGACAGCAGCTGACAATTCCAGTGGAGCAGGAGTGATATCTTTCTTCATCATCTCCTGGAGAGTTCCTCGCATGGTTCTCTCCCTTGCAGGTCTGGTTAGCTCCTGTAACCGTTTACTAGGAGGTCTGGGGGTATGCGACACAAAGAGTTTTCAAGTCGTTACCCAACAGAACGCGTCCTGGTACCTCACTCTGTATGCTGACAGGTATCTTCACAGTCATGTCGTTACACTGGATGAGAACTGGTAATTGGGAAAGCATCTGCACAGGCCCTCTAGCTAACTTGGTGAGGCGTTTGGGTGCCTTAGCAACATCCTCAGCCTGAAAAAACGATTTATCCACCACAGTTATGCTGGCCCCAGTGTCCCTAATGGCAGGAGTCTCCTGACCATTCACCTGGACACTGCCCTTATAATATTCTTTAGTATTATCGGGGATGGAGTTATAGGCATCTAAATTCTGTTGTTCCCACAAACCCAGAGACACTAAAGAAACACTGGCTGAAACTCCAATGGGTTCATCAGCCAGCAGTAGAAAGTTTCCACTTGCCATTTGGACTTCCTCCTCTGGAGCGAAGGCTAAGTAGACAAGCTGGACCCCTGAAGGTTTACCCTTATATCTGGGATCTCCTTTCACGTGGTCAGTCGAGCCACAAACAAAGCATTTACCGAATGCTTTCTGGAATGGTGGCTTGTTCTGGCCTCCTTCCGGTTTGGCACCAGAAGGCACACTATTCTGCTGCGGTTTTCCTTGTGGCTTACCCTTCTGGTTTTGTTTGGGGCCCTCTTTGGAATTTGAGTTATTCGAATTCACTTTTGAGTCTTTTTAGGCTGTTTTCACTCATCCTTTTTCTGAGTTGCCCCAGAATCCTTATGAGTGCCCTGTTGGCAACCCACAAGTCAGCAGCCTTAGCTAGCTTCCTGGAATCCAATTCCTTCGAATCAGCCAAGTGCTGTCTGAGCTCCGGAGAACAGGCATCATAAATAGACTCCAACATAAAAAGATTCTTCATACCCTCATAAGTGTTCACTTTGTAAGCCTTAATCCATCCCTCTAAGTTTTTCAACCCTTTACTCACCCAGGTAGCCCAAGGGGTACCATCATGCTTTTTGGGGGTTCTAAACCTCTTAAGATAGTGGGAAGGGGTCTTCCCGAACCTAGCTATAAAAGCTAGTTTCACACTTTCGTACTCTATCCTATCCTCCTCCCCCAACTCCATTACCACATCAGTTGCAACAGGGGGGAGCCTAGAGAACAACCAGGTAAGCAATTCATTACCTGTGATGTTCTGGAGCCCATGATTGTACTCAAACAAACTCAGCCAATCCAACACATCCAACTTTGGTTCATACATACCAATTAATTCCTTCGGCATCCAGGATCTTTTGGGACTGGAGCTTCTAGAGGAGCCAGAGACAACTTTTTCATTTCTAACTCATGCTTGAGCTCCATTTCTTGGAGCCTAAGAATTTGTTGCATTTCTTGGTGTTTCTGTTCAGTTTGAGCAGTAATCCTTCTGAATTCCAAGTCTATTTTCATTTTATCTAGTTCAAGGACTTGAGGACTTAGGCCCTCATTACGAACCAGGCGGTAAGCGGAAAACGATGCCGGTAAATGAATACCAGCATCGTTTTCCGCTAGGTCCGATTATGACCCGCGAAAGTGCAATTAGCGACATCGTAGTTTACGGTGCCGCTAACAGCACCAAGGTCGCGCGCGCGCAACCCACCATGCCGTAAATACCGGCATGGTGCAAAGCTACGCAGATCACAAACCAAGTGGACATGCCCCTAACGCCATCGCCAAGGCCGTTAAGTACCTTACCGCCATGGCGCTAATTCCGCCATCGCGAACCAACTGTAAATGGCCATGTGCAGTGTTCCCAGCTGCCACAGGTGCACAGAATCAGCACAGGTGGAGGCAATACAGACTCTCCCAGTGCAAAAAGAGCACACCCCACCCTTACCAGCCCTAGTCACACTCCACAATGATACCAATAGGACTAGCAATGTTGGGGCTGGAGGACCTGATAGCAATGTGAGTGCTATAACTGCAACAACAACAAAAACAACAACAACAGGCTGCACAGAGGAGACGCAGGAGGAGAAGGAGGGCAAGGCAGGGCCAGCAAGCCCCACCAGCACAGCCAGTGGCAGCACGCAGGCAGCCCCCAATCCCACGCATCAGAGCCAGTCCATTCAACCTCACCGCAGAGCAGATCCACAGCCTGTACCGACTGGACCGGGACACCATCACCAACATTGTGCACATGATACACAACGACATTGTCAGCATGATAGAAACACCCACCGCCATCCCGCCCCTACTGAAGGTAGTGTCCGTGCTCCACTTCCTGGCCACAGGCACCTACCAGCACACAGTGGGCCACTTGCATGGCATATCCCAACTATTATTCTCACGTACACTGATCCAAGTGCTTGATGCCCTCCTCAAGCACACAGACGACCACATCTCATTGCCACGGTCTGCCCAGGAGATTGCCAACACCAAAGTGGGTTTCCATGCACTAGCTGGCATACCTGGTTGCATTGGTGCCATCGACTGCACCCATGTTGAATTGGTGGTCCCACATGCCATGGAGGTACCATACCGCAACCGTAAACTATTTCACTCAATCAACGTGCAAATGGTCTGCGACTCCAACAGGATCTTCACACATTGTTGTGCCCGATTCCCCGGATCAACCCATGATTCAATGGTCCTTCGGAACTCCACAATACCACGCTACATGGAGCGACATGCAGGCCCAAGATCCTGCCTACTCGGTGAGTCTAATGTCATGAGCATGGAAATGCGAAGTGTGTAGGTGATCGACGTACCAATGCATATTTCACCTGGCAGAAAGGGGGGGGGAATGATGCATACGTCACATGGCTGCGACTAGCAGTAGCCAGATCATACCCTGAGGCAGCACTCACGTCATCTGACAACTGTATACATGATGCCTGATCTAATCAGCCCTAACATGTGAATGAAAGTGTACCCCAACCATGACACAACCATCTGCAAGTGTATTGTACGAAATGTGACCACATTGACTCCAAAGGAACACACCTACATGCACGTCACCAAACACCATCAACTGAAAGGCCTGTCCCCCATAACTGCGCACAAAGGAGGCACATGTCGGACAGGAACATCAATGCACCACTACACAGACAGCAAGACCCACAAACTGTCCCCATTGACACCAGTATTGTTCCCTGGGGTCATAATGAGCCAGACAGCAATGTTGCAATCATGTGAGCTTTGACCTCACAGGACACGTGCCAGGTCACATAAAATAACGGCCTGAACGGACACAGTGGATGGGCACTCACAAGGCAATTGTCCCCCCTGCATTGTGTCTTGGCATGCAAAACAGTACATGAGAGCCATGAACATATACCGGTTGCATAGTGTGAATCCATTAGCACAACTAAATTTGGTGCAAAGTAACAGTTGAATGCAAGGCATGGTGGCGCGTCATGTTCAGAAAGCAATCTTATTCCTGACACATACATTGTTGCCCATTTACAGGTGATGCAGGCTATCCCCTGAAGAGGTGGCTCCTTACACCAGTCCGGAACCCACAGTACCAGCATGAGGAGGACTTCAACCGTGCCCATGCACGTACCCGTGTGGTGACAGAGCAGGCCTTTGGCCTACTGAAGGCACGTTTCCGCTGCCTCAGCAGGTCTGGCGGGCCCCTCCTGTACCGCCATGAGAAGGTTCCGAAGATCGTCATGGCATGTGTCATGCTACACAATATGTGCGTCAGACGTAACGTGCCCCTGCCCCCTGACGCAGAACTGCAACCACCTGATGATGAGGATGATGAGGGTGGGGATGGGGCAGCACCTCAAGGAGGCAGCGATGCACAGGAGGGGCGTGAAATGCGTCAGAATCTCATTGACCAATACTTCTTGCACACACAGGGTTTGCGTCTAACATGTGGACGGCACTTGGGGCACTGTGTGTGTCTGGTATATGCACACTGTAGACTGTACAACAATAAAGCACACATACACAATGAGCAATGTACACACATTTGGTTTGTGATAAACGAAAAAGTGTATTGTGCTTCTGAAAAGTTATGACACACCCAATCCCCTCTCCCCCTCCCCCCTGAACACCCCAACGCACCCAATCCCCCCTCCGCCTGAACAACACAACACACCCAATCCCCCTTCCCCCTCCCCCCAGAAATCCCTGCAAAGGAGTGCCAGTGCCCGTGGTGAAGTGGGTAATGTTTCAGTGGTCCATTGGGCGGGCACTATTGCCAGCCCCCTGTCCCGGAACCTGGGGCCCCCCTGCCTGTACTCCTCCGGGTCCTGGATGACCTGCGGACGGGGCTGGATGGGGCCGAACTTGCAGCTGAGGAGGTACCGGCCTGCTCGGTACGCCGTGTGTCCATGATTGTCCATATCAGTTCACTAATCATATTCCGCACTGCGGCTAGTTCTGTGCATATGTTCGTGCTTGCTGATTGGATGGCTGCCTTGATGCTCTCAGCACACCTCTCCATGCCTGAACTGGCACCTCCACAATCAGCAACATGCTGCGTTAGGAGTGACGCCAGTTGTTCTTGCCTCACTGATATTTGGTCCAGCACCTGGCTGAAATCAGGCACAATGGAGGTTGCAATTGCAGGCCCAATAGGACTACTCCCCTCTTCCCCTAATCCCACTGGGCTTGGAGTGGCTGGCCATGAATCTCCAGAGGATTGCCCCTGTGTGTCCTGTCCATGCAGACTACATGGGGACAGGTGTGGGGAGGTAAGTTGGGTGTTGGGGGGACCTTCCATGTCATCATCCACATTCGCCACATCGCTGTCAGAACAGGCTGCGATGGCTGCAGCCTCCCCGACTGTACTGCTCCCCGCAGACACAATCCCATCAGTGGGCAGCAGTGGTTGTGGGTCTGCCGTGGGTGCCATCATGTTCCTTTCCTCGGGGGGAACTGCTGCCCTGGGCTGTTCGGCAACAGCAATTTTGGCCTGCTGTGGGTTGGCCATGGATCCAGCAGAGGTGGATGGTTGGTGGCCTCTTCCCTCTGTCCTGGGCTTCTTGGCTGGGGTGGTGCCACTCTCGTCCCTGCCGGTGTCCGAGTGTGAGCCTGTGGTGGAGCAGAGGAGGGAAAGTGTTATTGATGGTTCAGCGGACATTGAGCAGGCATTGTGATGAGTGCCATGGTTTAAATGGATAGATGGTGGACTTTATAGGCCGTGACATACAGGTTGTCTCCCTTTTGGGTGGGTTGAGCATGCAGGAATGTGTGTGCCTGCTGTAGAGTGTACATGCTGCATGTGTGCAGGGTGTGGGTCTTCTGCTGATGTGTTGCGTTTGCCATATGGGGCGACATTGTGATTCCCATGTAAGTGTGATTCAGGGTGTTTTGCAAGGCTGAATTGGAGGCACCTACCTGTGTCTCCTGATGTCGGGGCTCCTCTCTCCATTCCGCCGACACCCTCAATGCACTCTATGCCGATCAATGAGGCACATGTCTCCTCCCATGGCTGCATCTTCAGTGGGGAGTCTGCTCCACCGCCAGTTGCCAGTCCCAGGTTGCGGTTTGCTGACAGTATGCCCCTTACTCGGAGCCGGAGGTCATCCCACCTTTTGCGGCACTGTCTGGTGGTGCGTGGGGTGGTACCTACGGCACTGACGTGTTGTGCCACGAGTTCCCATACTGCTTTTTTCCGGGCTATGGCTGGTCTTGTCATCTCTGATGAGAAGACGATGTCTGCCTTTTCCTGCAGCGTTTCTGCCAGCATAGTTCTTCGCGCCTAAAGCGGTCCTGCCGCTGCCTGTCGCAGGCTTTTTTAACAACTTTTGGCATGGTTAGGTGAGGAAATGGGTGGGTAATGGGATTCACAGGGTTTCAGGGTCGAATGTAGTGTGGTTGGGTAGGATGGCAATGGATTGTGTTTTTAAAGATGGCCGCTGTGCTCTTTCCCGTTCCGCCGCGATGACGCTATTTCCGGTTCCGCTTATTTACGGTGCCCGCTAATTACGGTGCCCGCTAATTACGGGGCCCGATAATTACGGGGCCTGCTGATTACGGTCGGCGCAATGATGGGTGGCGGTAGGTCACCCTGCGCAGCGTTCGATGCCGGTAAGGGCTGTTTACGCCATGGCGTAGTTTACATTACCGCCATGGCGTAATGCTCGTGTGCGATGGGTCGGAATATGGCGCTCTTTACGCCATCGGTCCATGGCGTAAACGATGATTACGCCATGGCGGTAATGTCGCATACTTACCGCCAGGGTCGTAATGAGGGCCTTAGTGTGGGACCTGTTATATGCCCTGTAGGTACAGCTGGTAAGGCAGACAGAGGAGCAGGGGAGACAGTTTTGTTAGCCTCTCCTTCCTCTTCAGCCTCTTCATCGCTATCATCGGAACTTTGATTTAGATCAACATCATTACTGTTATCTACATTTGCTGGAGAAGTTGGTTCCTCTGTACCGGTACCCAGACTTTGGTTTTCCAGCAACCTCGCTATCAGTTCTACTTTCTTGCCTCTTACAGAAAGATTCTCTTGTCTACAGAGAGCTCTCAAACTCTCAGTATTTTCACCTGACAAGGACTCTTGACTGTAAATTTCCATAGTAGACAAGTTTTTGAAAGTTGCTTTTTAGTGCTAAGCTCTGTGGTTAGTTATCCTAAAGTGTTGAAAAGCACTCTAAACTGTATACTCGATACAAATCCCACCGCTGCCAACAGTGTTAGGTGGAAACCTGTGTAGTTCCCTCTGGGACCACTGCAAAACATTTAGGACTACAGTTGTTTGGCAGTAAACCCACTTGGTAGCAGCCTGTAGCACACAGATTCACGTGGTAGCTGTGGCTGAGCAGTCAGACTTCCCTCAAGAAGAGTTAGGCCGTATGTGGAGTATACAAAATAGGGCAATTTACACAGTAGAACAAGCAAACACGGAACAGAGCTTGGGTGTAAAGATATATAGGTATTTATTTATAACAACACATCTATGAAAAACACACTGGCACTAATACGGAAACAACTTCACAATTAACTACAAGTCCATCAATCCCCCTAACAATAGTTCGGCAAGTCTAGGTTCAACGGCACCACTTATTTGCAGACAGAGGTGAATGCTTTAACCTAGATGGCACTCTAGTATTCGTTAGGACGGGAGAGAAAAGGCAGGGTATGAAATCAACTTGGTACCAACACTTTGACAAACAAATGCAAGGCAAGTAAGGCAGGGTCTACTGTAGATCGCAAAGTTCAGAGGCCAGGCCCATTCGGAGAGATGCAAGGCGATATGTCCCAAAAAGTATCACAGTGGAAATGCACTTTGAGTCTTTGTCGCAAATTGTTATCGAAAGATTGGACCAGTTCAGAACAGAAAGTTAGGAAAGCTTGGAGGCGACCCAATGGAGAGGTGAGGATTAAGACACCTCACACTACCGGTCAAAAAGGGAAGCCAGGCGGACACGGTCCCTTGTATGTGGAGAGACAGCTCCGGCGGGGGCAGTTGTTCCTGGTGGTGGATGCAAGTCGGGGCTTTGCCAAGAGAAGAGATGATCTCGTCGTCGAAGGAAAGTTGAAGATCGTTGCACCACCAGGGAAGAGACTAGCCGCGGAGTGCTCCGTCACAAGGCACCACCTTTTGGTCGCGGTACGGGTTAGTGGCTATCCGTCTGCCGGGGTGCTCAGCACGGGCAATTCGACCACTACGCCCTGGAAGCGAAGAAAAAGCAAAGGGGACTGGTTGTGCCCACCAGTCAGGGGACGAAGACTCTCCGGCGGGGAGATCTCCTCTGTCGTTGGGAAGTGGTGAGTCGGTTCAGCAGGGCTCCACCAGAGGTGTTGTTGTTGCAGGTCGGCTCAGCTTTACCCTCGTCGGATTCTTAGGTCCTGTGGCGACTTCTGAAGATCCAGTCCCAAAAGACCTGCTTTTATGCAGAAAACCCCCATTCATTCAGCCTAGCTGTCAATCAAAACACGCTAAGCTCACCACTTGGGCCAATCACACCAGAGTGCGACTTGAGTTGGCAAGGCAACGCAGTCCAGGGTGCCTAAACCCCCTCCTACACCCTGTGTGGTACCCAGACAGAATGGCACCACTTTGGAGGGCCTCTGTGCAGAAGCCCGCCAAAAGTGGAACAAAGGGCTCAACCTTTGGTCTAGGAGTCACAGAGACGAACACAGACGCCATTTTAAAAACCGAGTTCTGGCAGAAAATACCAACCGATAGATTTATTTAAGATAAATAAACCAGTGGTATGTTAGATATTAACGAGAAAAAGTATTAACCTCCAACAATGGGAAGAATCCCATAGAGTTATATTCGGGGTCGAATATAACAAGTAGTTTCCACTGCCACCAGCCAAAACTCGACGAGGGGGGACGGGACAGTGCCCCCTCGAATAACAGACCCAGGAGTAATCGAATTACCCCTACTAGTACGTCCACAATAGGATGGTTTGTACTAGTTATGTTAGTAAATTTAGGTCTAGTAAAGCCAATGGTGACTTTGCATGTCCTGGGAGACAGTAGTCAGTCCCAGGGTATGGAGTCTATGGTGGGGATCCTCTAGGATGCCCCAGTGTTACGGCACAGAGGGTGCGGTGTAACACACATAGAAAAACATATGAGACCCTATGGAGTAAAATACCCCATAGCCCATATAACACATTGACATTCAAAGGAATTAACCACAGTCATGTCCAAGAGTGGGAGAAAAAGAGTCTCACTCTTGGCAGGATGGAAAAAACAAACTCCAGAAATCCAGCAAAGCTGCTGGGGGACTCACTAGGTTAGGAAATTCAGCCTAAACAGAGAATTCTCCCTAACAGTAACCCACTGGTGCCACCAGCGGGTTACGAGCAGACTAGCATTACCAATACTGGTGCCCAATATCCCGGTGTTATTGGGATATTATGGGAGCCGGCAACAGTGGTAAGTTCCCATTCCATTGGCTCCCAAAGGATTCCATGGAATGGGAACCAGTGAAGCACCGGCACCACTGCTAATGGTGCTGGTGCTTCAGTGAATTCTCTGCTGGCAGGGGCCTGAACTCCCAGCAGGATGGTCCTGCTGGTAATTCACTGCACCTACCAGCATACTCAGAGTGGTCTGATCCAGTAACAATGCTAGCACCGGTCATACCAGCATTCTTACCGGCGTTATTACTGGACTGGTTCCCTCATAATGAGGTTCATAGTCTATATCGGGACTAACACATTTAATAAACATGTGTGTGGCTATTATCTCCCGGTATGCTTCCATGTAAAGACTTCAAACAAATAGCATGTTATTGTACATGCAAAGATCACTGGATCACATAGTCACTTCAGCTGCACCTGTGTCAGCAAATCTGCCTAGTTTATCTACTAGTTGGTGGATTCTCTGAAGTACCTCTAATGCAACTGTTCTACATTTGAGAAATGTTCAGAAATGTATTGTGGGTTTACACTCTGGATTTTGTCCAAAATAAACGTTTTAAAAAGAAGATAATTTTTCAAATATAAAAATGTTCTTTTTCAGTGTACATAATGTAAAACTGTCATTAACTTATTATGGTTGTTGGTGACCAAAATAAGGAAGCATGCAGATTTTAAAAGAAGTACTTTAATGTCAATTTAGAGATAATTGATATACCACTAAGTGCATTTTAAGGTACACAAAAAAAGGGAATCCACTCTCCATCCTGGGTTCCTAGTGTTGTCTTGTTTCCAAGTGAACAACCAATTTACGTTAACAAGATTTAAACTCAAAATAATTCTACAATGTTGGCATGCCTATATTTTGTGTGTAAAACTGATGGCATAGTTAGGTTATTTGTCTCAGTTTCCTTGTAAAGGTTGCATAAACTACTCAGCAAACATTGTATGTATCACAAAAGGGGACGTTTGTACAGACATAAAAGATTGGCTTTGTTTATATACTTATATATTGTTGTGATGTTGTTATTGTACATATTATCAGTACATAATATGTTTTGATGCTAAAGTGGGACATTAGTAGGGGAAAACTGTTTGAAAGGTTTGTCTACAAAACTGTCTTTGGCAGCTGCAAAATCCAATGTAATTGCTGTAATCCCATTCGGAAGTTGCTGAAGCAGGACCTGGTTCACAGTAACATTAATTCTTAATGCAAATTTGCAGTGCCGTTTGCCTTCCTTTACTGACTCTGGCCGTTAAAGCAGCACCTACACACCACTCCCCATTCCAAATCTAACACTCCTAACCTTAACTATAGTTAAATGTAGTGTGCATCGTTTCCCCATTCATTGCCATAAAAATGGAAGTGGAGCTAATATCAAATATCTGGCTTTTATTTCTATGGCTCCTCAGTCGATGTCACAAACATAGCAGTACTGGAGAGAGGTATTAGCATATTTACACTTTGCTTTAGGATGCTGATACCAACAACTATAGCTTCTGTAGGCTACATTCATTCAGAAAGAGCAGCAGGAACTGTAGGTAGGGCCCTCTGTTTGCTTGAGCGCCTGTAATGTCTTGCCCATGTTGGTAATTGCTGATGTAGCCAGACAATGTGGATTTATTGCAAAATTAACAACCTCAGAGGGTTTGGGATCCAGTGGCATTCTTACAAACTCAGACAGAATCTAATTTGTGTGTAAACATTTATTTTATTAAGGAAAATCATGTTTATAAAATTGATGTAATAGCAGTAGTTTCTGTATAGAGTAGTGATGTTTTTTTATATGGAAATGTAGAATGAGATCATGAGTATTAACAATGTGGTTTTAGATTATTAGTATTGTAAAAATAGAAAACAGTTTAGATTTTAAATTTTGAATTAACCAAATATTTTAATGCAATGAGTAGAGGCTTTTTTTCTCTCCAATGAGAATTTCTTTCCACTACAATAATATGATTAATGGTCACAACTTTAATTGGTTGAGTTCTAAGAATAGATTCATTAGTCATACAGTACTATTATGAAGAAAACATGTTACTACTGTTTTTTATACTTCCATTTTGACATATCTTCCATTTTGTTTGACACATTTGACACATTTGGAAAGATGAAGACGTTAGGTAAGAAATATTGCAAATATAGCTTGGTTTGGGAATTGTTTTTAATTAATATTTTTGCACAATACGTGTTTGATTTTATTTCTTAGTATTTTTTGAAAATATATAACAAACAATATGTTTAAACTTCCTATAACAATACCTATGAAATTCTGGGAAAAATCTTTAGTTGAACGGAGGTTAATGCGAGAAATAAATTGTGATAAAACCTTTGAAATTCAGGGAAAAAACTTTTGTTGCAGGGACGTTAAGGTGTGAATGTAATGCAACAAAACCCCTCAAATTCAGCAAAGGCAACCTAAGTTTGCACAGCCTATAACCACAAATAAAATATCACAGATGATATCATTGATGAAATCACTGATGAGAACACTATTGACATCACTAAGGACATCAACTATGACATACTCAAAAGTCATTATATTACAAACAGTATTTGTATTTCCTTTGTACAGTATTTGTTTCATTTCAATATTAACACATTAAACAGCTGCAAAAGACTCAAAAAGAAATATACATTTTTGTACATGTTTTCAAACAATTGTTGAATTTTAAAACTCCATGTTCTTTCTATGCATACATACATTTAGATTAATAATCACATTTCTTTCAATAACCATGTAGGGAAATCTTAAAATATATCCTAAAAGATAGTTGTTCCTTGTTTTAAAGCACTTCTCATGCCATTTTCAAAGATATGTGTGCACTTTTTTCGAACAGTAAAACAGTTGAGTATTTACTTGTGTTTTTTATTTTTGTAACTGTATATACATATTATAGTGAACAGGTTTCACATACATGTGGCACAAACATTCTAAGCAGTGTCATTTCTTTAGTTTATTGCTATTAAAAGAAAGTAAACATATTTGTAAAATATTACATAGTTATAATTCAGATATCATCTTCTTAGTACTAAAGTACTACAAAGGAACACTTCACAAGTAGTAATATGATGCAAGTCCAGCTTTTTATTGTTTTAAACAATGTATTCATTGCTATTAAAAATTCTATGATGCTAATATCTTTTTTTCTTTTTTATCGTGTTCTAGCCGATTAATCATCTTTTTACAGCACAAAGAAGAAGCGGGAAAATAATGTCTCAGTATAACGATACAAATGACACAACAAAACCATCTTTTCATAAGATGAAAATTAAAATTATACATGTCATTTGTATTTACAATTAAGAAACACATTGGACCGTTATGCTTTTATAATACCAAGTACTTGGCCTGCTATTAACCTATCCCAAAACATTTCAGAAGATAGGCTATCCACTTTTTCAACAAATTTCCCCTGGTGCCTGTGTCATGTCTCCCAGTGCCTCTACAACTGATTGTTATGTGCTTTATGTGCTTTAGTGACTGCTTTACAACCTCCTTACATTGACAGCAAATATGAACCCCTTGCATGAATGGATCTCACCCGTGTGGATTAAATATAGACACAATCTTAAGAATTCCTGCCTATATTTTAAATGTGGCAAGAAAGTCTATTGGTTTATCATAAGGAGAGAGGAATTTTGCCAATACTAACCCCCACATATCTTCAATAGTGCGGACCCAGTCCATTCTCCTTAACGCCTTCTTAACACCCATTGGGTTTACAGTTAAGTCCCTCTCGGAGCGCTCACACTCAGTCAGGACTTTAACCACACCATTCTTTGTGTTTGACAATACATTACTCATCTCCCTATTTAGCATAGAGCCTGTATCCCTACATAAACTTTTTTTTTCCCTGAGAAACCACTATTAGCATGAATAGCAGGATGAGCCACCACTCCACATGCATCTGCATGGAGTGGATGCCCAGCTTGTAGCTGAAGCTCACCATTGGTAAACTCTGAGGGAGCCTCAGAACCCTTTGCCAAAGAGATTCCTCTAGTTTGGTCCAATTAATTTGTCTCCAATTAAAAGGTCTGATGGTGTGAATGTTTTTTGGGAAGATGGATTTAATTTCACAAATGTTGGAAATGCAATTTCTCTTTACAATGTTAGGAATGCATTGAAAAGAACAAGAACATTATAAGGGAAGATGTACAGTACTACTGTAAATAAATGCAAACAAGGGAAAAAAGGTGTTTTTTAACAAACCTCTAAAAGACAAAGAAAAGTTTCTTTTCAGAGCCACCACTAAAGAATTAATAACTGAAATTGAGTTTACAAACCACCCACCCTTTTCATTGGCTGAGACGTTTGTGGTCACCTCGGTAGTATGCGTACAGCACGTGTCACATCTGGCTCTTTTAAGGATGCCTGGCATGGAAAGGGGAGTGCAGAGATGCGGACATCAGGGGATCAGCCAATCAGGTTTCCTGGGTGTTGTGTACAAGAAGAGAGGGTAGCAGGAGTTTTGCTAGCAGGAGTTGTGAGAGCACTGACATGGCTATGTCTTTGAGAAGGCAAAGTGTGTGGATTTTGAGGGACTCTTGGGTTCCATGAATTTGAAGTGTCATGGTATGGAGTGTGAGAGATGAAGCGGGAAGACTATCTTTCATTTTGTGCAAAAATGGTTCAATTGAAACATTCGTACATTATTATTCTTCATTGTGGAGGGAACAGTTTGGGTTATGTGACTGGCATTTCATTGCAGTTTGAAGGAGGCTTTGGGAAAGTTGAAGGAAATGTTCCCAAATTAAAAAAAAACATTTTCTCACATTGCTCAGAGACAGATGTGGATGCGTTTGAGTTTATTTGGTCCACAAATGTGCAAAGCGAGTTGCAATGTCAATAAAGTGTGCTTTTCTGCAAGATGTTTGCATGACACATTTTCATAATGAGAATATAAAATTTGATATTGCCAATATTTTTCAGAGAGATGGAGTCCATCAAACTGAGGTGGGTAATACGGTTTTTCTGGAAAACATTCAAAATGCGTTGAAACAGTTTTTGGGAAAGTTAGAAGAAATAATTAACTTCAGTAAAATGTTTCTTAGTTCACTTTATAAAACAAACAATACAAAATTAAAAAAATCCAAAAACAGAGAAAAAGGTTCTTATAAGAGCTGCCATTTTTGTTTGCAAAACAATTGAAATGACTTTCATTCCCGACCCCACACCTGCAATTATTCTGATGTCCGTGGAGTACCGCGCTGTCCACTGACTATTCATGCTGCACAGTGGCCTGTGACTTTTTTCAGACTTCTATTGTTTAACAGTGAAAGGTGGCTCCTAAAGGAACCCTTGTTTGTGTTTTTTTGGTATTATATTTTGTTGGGCTTTTTTGTTTTTTTTGCAGGAGAAGCAAGGTAAGGTCGGGAATAGAAGGGAGGGAAGAGGCACCAACCACGGAGACAGAGGGGCACAAGGACACAGGAAGATGTTGGGCGTGTCTTTCATTTAAGGAAGGGGGCAGTGTTTCTCCTGCTCCTCAACAACTGCCTCAAAAGCACTTCAAAACTGCTCCCCCTGCAGAGTGGTGTGTCACAGTGCATGCAGAAAACTGTGACCCTCAAAAGGTAAGGATCTACAGCATCCCGTATTGCCAGTGGGGCGGCCAGTGGGATCCTCTGCCCCAAAGGAGTACCCTGTGTGCTGTCAGGAGCAGTTGAGGAAGATAGCACAGTGCAAGATTGCCTGCTCTTCCCTGAAAAATGAGTAATATTTTTTCAGTGCAAATGGGTTGTTAGAATGGATGTGGGGTTGCATTGATTTGGTCCTGGAGGAGTAGTGTCCCTGTTTTCCAAGACTGAGTTTCTCCCCACACTCAATGCATTCAACACAGGCAGCTTTCCTCTTTGGGACCCCACCAATGGAAACCTCACACCCAGGATTCACTCCGGGTGCTGGAGATAGGCACTTCCTCTTCCTCATCTTCATCTTCCTCTTGATCCTCCTCTACATCATCATGTCTGTTCCCCTGTCCAGGCCCTCCAGGTGGTGATGGTGGTGGTTGGGGAGAGGGAATGGCCATAGCACATGCCATGATGGTCCCCACTGATTTGCACTGCAGCAAATCAGGTGCTCTCTCCTGGATAGCCAGATTGAGAATGAGGAAAAGTAATGGGTGGGTCCCTTCCGAGGGCTGTCGTGGACAACCGAGTCAAAAAAAGGACTTCAAAAGTTGTGAAAAATTGCCAGATCAACCAAGAATGGGTGTGTGAGCTGTGGAAGGGTAATGTTTTGCCTCGAAACACCATAGATTGATGGAAACAGCAGTTTTAAACCATCCACAGTCACGAACACTGTTCACAGACACCCCCTAGAAATTCAGTTAAAGCCACCTTAACTTTGCGCCCCCTGTTGCACAGACTATGACCAGAATAATGACATCACAGATCACATCACTTGTTATGGGTTTAAATTATATTATGGTGGATGTGACCAGTGGCCACAACTATTATTGTAATATGTGTATTGTCATTCTAGGCACTGTAGGGGGAGTAGAAAGTATGTGTTATTTATGATTGTAGTACGATTGTGGAAAGTACTTATGGAATATGTTTTTGTTTACAGTTGGTATGGTTACTTAGTTGTATAAAGTTGTAAAGCTGGAATCTCTGGTTCGTTTTCTGTGAATAAAACAGTATAGTGTGTAAAGCAGGATAGTTGAAAATGTTTAATAGCATACAATTTTACATATACATTTACTTTTTCTTCCCCTCATAAACAGTACATTCTATAACATTAGTGTGTGATACACTGTTGTTGTATTGACTTCAATAATCATTGGGTCATTGAGAGAAAAAAATATCCATAGAGGATTACAAAGAAAACATTGCAATTATGTCAGTGTAAGTATATTAGTATGTTTATTTGAAGTGTGTTGTTAATAACGGGATGTTTAAAGTAGTTAGATACCTTTTGGCCCATTCTAACTACATTAGACATTAGACAACATTTTGTAGAAACAAGAATTGCGATGACATAATTCAAATATATTGCAATGAAGGGTATTTTGTAAGTAGTTAGATACCTGTTGCATATTCTAACCATTGTGACTTTAGAAAGTATAATTGTAGTATTATGAATGTAGTTTGATACCTGTTGGCATATTCTATTTGTTTATTGTGCTACAGTTTAGTTAGTATATTTGGTTTGAAAAAATACTAAGTAGGCATGTGCTAGATTGGCTGGTAACCTATGTTTTGGAGTAACAGAGTTGTTGGTACATTCAATACAACCATTTCTATTTTTGACATATGCACTATAGTGCCCTGAAGTGGTTGTGGTACCAGTGTTGTATATTATACCTACCACTACGAAGGTTTTCTTGCCAAGAGATGCTTGGCCGTGTGTGAAGCTAGTAAGCTTACAGTTATTTTGGTACCATTTGCATTGTTCCTAAGAAGCATTAGTATGACATGTGCATTGATGTGCATACTGGAAACGATTGTTTGAATTGTAAACATGGCATAATATGACATGATTTGCATTCTGCAGAAGCTGTTGAGATGGAATGGATTCATAATTTGGTATGGATACATATACACATTGTTCATTAAGGATGTGCACTTTTAAAACATAGTTGCAGAGAGTGCATGTATGTTTCCACGTTTCTGAAATCTGGAAGGTTTCATTCATAGGGATATTTCTGGTTTCCAGTATTTGTAGTAAGTCCATAGGAATTCTTGAGGATCTTCTTGTGTATGTATGGTACATTTTACCATTCCTTCAGAGTAGTCGAATTCCTGCCTTATACCTGAGACACTGTCAGGAATATTTGTGTCATTTCTATGAAGGATGAGCATTTCCAAACACAACTGTTCAATGAACAGCAGTTTAAGGATGCAAAGTTCAGTTTGTAGTAGCCTGTTTTGTGGTTGTATTATTGGATGGAGAAGGAGTTGGTTGTTACTTCTTTATCAGTCTTCTTGGGAGACCTGTTGTAGAATCTGTTTGCATTACTTTTCATTTTAAAGGTTGTATTTCTTTAGCTGCAGTGCACATCTCTAGAGACGGGTGTACAGTACACATAGCCTGTTTATTCTAGGATGTAAAGAATGTCAGCATTGACTTTGTTTGCATCAAAGTTAACTAGGAAAAGACCATTGAGTGTATGCAGACATGAAAGTGCTACATATCTTATACCTTCCTTAAAGACTGTGCTGGCAATATCAATAAAAACATGATCTAGGGTTAGACATTGCGATTTGTGGATACAGATAAGGTTTTTCTATGTAGACCTTTGCGCATTCATGTTTGTTTATTGGTTTATTCATTTATTGTGTGCGCCAAACCCAAGGGTATCAGGGCTCAAAAGTAAAGAAAAAGGATTTGTCAGGGAGAATTCTCACCTAAGTGCTAAATTCCCTCTACCTTAGAGCCCTCCAGCTCTTTTGCTATATTTTGGGACTTTGAACTTTTCATTTCCAATGTGTTTTACTTTTGTGGTCTTTGGATATGGAGTTTTAAAACAACTCCATAGTCATCATCTTTTTCTTGTGTGTCACAGAGCACCTTCAGTGCAGTGGAACAGGGATGTTTTTCAGACTTCCCATGGTTAAAATACCTTCTCTGGCACTGATTACTGTCTCCTACAGCATGTAAAGTTAAATTGACTTTACTAGTCTTTTTAAATTTACAGACCCAGTACACACTATCTTCCTATAGAGTGCTCGAGGGGTTGCCTAGCATTCCCTGAGTCTAAACACTCATGTAATGTCAAATGTTACCCGTTCCCTCTTGAAATGGCTGGTGGCAGTGGTTTACTGGTAGCTAAAAATCGGTTCAGCCATGTTTTTCAATATGGCGCCCAAGACCTATCTGTAAAAACAGACTCCAGTCAACTTTTTTCGCTCTTTCTTTTAGGAAAGGTCCTTCTAGTGTTTGTCTCTGCGCACCAAACCAGGTTTGGTCCCTTTGTTCATTGGCCTTTGGTGGGCTTCAGTGCTGAAGCCCTCCTATGGCGCCTGAGTGTGTGGGGTGGAGAGGATGTGAGGAGGTGCCCGAAACTCCCTGTGCTTAGTCTCCTAGGAGACCTAAATGCACTCTGGCATGATTGGCCGACTGTCTGTCTGGCAAGGACAGCCACCCTGCTGGGTGAGTGACAGCTAGGCTGGAATGAATGGGGGAAAACTGTTTAAAAGCAGGCCACTGGGACTTGGAAAGCAGAGTCGACCACTGGAACATGAGAACCGAAGACAAACTGAAGGAAGAAGACTGCTGCAAATCCTGGTCCCCCAGTGAAGCCCTGCTGCAAGTCCGAATTGCCTGAAACTCCATCGACAGAGAAGCCCTTCAAGGTTAACTTCTTCCCTTGAGTTTGGTGGGAACATCGAACTCGCAAGTCACCTGGACACCGTGTCTATACTGGATGAATTTACTTCATAGTGCTGTTGAAAATCAAATAGCCAGTGAGAAGGATACCAGTTTGTGGTCTTTAAGGCACTCACACCTTAAACCAACATTTAGCCAAGCTTGTGGCCTCTTCCCTGAGCAGTGCAGGAACCTCCTGATGTCCTCCTTCTTGTCCCCACGACTGAAGCTCAGGACCAGCAAGATCTGCAGGAACTGTCAGCAACAACTGCCTCAGCTACAGCTCTTCTTCATTTAAAAGGTACTGTGCAAGTGCGGTCAAGAAATCCTTTCTGCCGCAGTGGAAGTTTGTGATACTTTCCCAACTTTGAAGGCTTGTCCTTCCCTAAACCAACATAAACTTTTCGTCTGACCAACTACTTCTAAAAACAGTGGCAAAGATTTAACCTTTTACTACCAGAACTGTGCTATACTATCAAGAACTCTGAACCATTGACTTTGGACCAGGCCTATTGAATTGCATTGCTGGTGAACTGAAACTATTTGCCCTACCTCTGAAAGTATGTGTGCTTTAAATATTTTAACCTTGTCTTTTTACACCCCTTTTAAAGTAACTGAAGTGCCATTTTGCTCCCACTTCAGGGGAGCTGAACTTGTTCAGAAACATATCGGTTGTGTGTTGTAGTATACTAGATTGTGATATTGAGCTGCGCTTAATAGAGGAATGTTTTCCAACTGACTGTGTAAATAAATGTATATTCTTTTACCAAGAAACCTTGAGTAAGTGTTTGTTTGAATCACAGTGATTGTTAGCCCTTTGTGTAGCCTCTTGTACTGCTCACTTTACTCTTGAGATAAGTCTGGCTGCTCAGCCACTGCTACCACATTACTGTGGAGTACAGGCTTGTACCAAAGGTGAAATTGTACTCACACGTGTACTCTTAATTGTGTGTTGTGTTCCCAAAGGGTACTGCATGTGATTCTGACTAACAGGCTTACAGCTTAGTTACAAGGTGGCATAAGGTACAGATCAAAAGTAAACAGGTATGAAATGCAAAATATACAAATATACAAATACAAAATATACAATATACAGGCTGAAATATATACAAAGAGAGCAAAAAGCAGATTAAGACGCACTACAGGAAGGCAGGAGGAAAATTTGCAGGCAGTTTGAAACTAGTTACAAGGCGGGGTAGCTCAGGGCCAATGAGTTACTAGTCGTTATCTTTGAACCAGTTAATGGGATTCTGTCTAAGCTTACTGAATGTTTGGTCAGCTCTCAATGGGAGAGGCAAGGAATTCCAAAGTTGTGCTGCCTTGACTGGGAAGCTACTGCTCAGAATTTTCGATAGTTTGAATCTTGGCACAAGGAGACATTTCATATTCATTGTTCTAGTGCGTCTGCTTGAAGATTTTCTCTTAATTCTTTCTGTCAGGTAGTGTGGTGCCCTATTATTTAGACATGTATGGATAAGTGATGCCATTTTCAGTTGGATTTTGTCCTGGGTGGATAACCAATTATGTTGTCTCCTAAACTCAGAGATATGCTCTTTCCTTAATATACTTAGTGCAGCTCTGAGGGCATTGTTGTGGAGATTCTATATTCTCTTGATAATGTATTTGTTGGCACCAATGTAGAGGGCATTACAGTAGTCCAATTTGGACAGGATGAGGGCTCTAGCAAAAATAATACAACTGTTAGAGGATAGGAAGTGTTTGCCAGCTCTAATTAATTTGCATTTACATTCATTGGAGGAAGCCAGAGTGTTGACTTGTTTGGAAAATGTGAGGGTGGAATTAAGGTAAAATCTAATGTTTTTACTTCTTTCACAACTTTGATGGGGTTCCCGTCAATGGTGAAGGATGAGTATTCGGGGTCCAGTCTTGTGAGAAGAGAGGTAGGGCCAAGGGTAATGAGCTCTGTTTTATCATCATTCAGGCAGAGACCATATGAGGCCATCCATGCCTGAATGATGCTGTAGATTCTATTTACCAAGACCAAATCCTTATCATAATCCCCAGTAAGTGGTTAGAGTATCTGAGTATCATCTGCATAATTGTTGTAGATGATACCCAGATGGTCTAGATCATCAGAAAGAGGCTTGGTAAATATATTTTACAAGGTCAGAGAGATGCATGATCCCTGGGGCACCCCACAGGTAATAGGGATGGGGTCTGAAGATGCTGAGGGAGAGATGAATCTCATAGTCCTGTTACTAAGGAAGGATTGTATCCAGACTACGGCCTCCTTGGAGAAATGGGCTGCTGAGTCCAAGTGACAACATAAAATCTTGTGGTCCACCAGGTTAAATGCAGCTGAGAGGTAAAGAAGGAGAAGTAAGGCAAACTTTCCATTGTCTCTGAGCTCTTCAATTTGGGTTTTGAGATCAATTAATGCTGTTTCCGTGCTGTGTTGTGGGCGGAAACCTGATTGGTGGACTCCTAGAAGGTGGTTAAGTTCCAGGAACTTCTGAATTTGGAAGTATGCCACCTTATTTAAAAATGTTAGGAGGAATGGCACTTTCAGATAGGCCTGTAATTAGTTGGTATAGAAGGGTCTAGTGTTTGTTTCTTAAGGAGCGGGAGTACCCAAGATTCTTTAATGTTGCTTGGAATAGTACCGGATGAGGAGGAGGAGGCATTTATACGTTTCGAGATGAAAGGTGCTAGATCTCTGGCTGCGTCCTTGATTAGGTATGCTGGGCATTGGTCACCCGGGTAATTTGATGGTTTGAGCGAGAGTGTAATCTTCTCAACCTCAAGAATAGAGACTTTGGAGAAGCTGAAGCGGGATAGTTGTTTGATGGGGGTGTGCAGGTTTTGTTGTGTGGAGTCGTGGGAGTAAGGGAAGCTTTCTTTTGTGCTATCTTTTTCTGAAGATTAGAGACTTTGTAGACTAATGCATGCTGAATATTGGAGCACCAAGTTTTGTCTTTGATGTAGTGGTCTTGTACTGGAATTGGAGTTTATAATTATTTTAGTATTGTGAATAGTTCTTTCATACTGGCGTTGGCTTGTGAAATTCTATTGTTGTAAGTTTCTTGTTTCGCCAGGAGGATGTCTTTGTTGTATTGGGCTGATATGTTAATTAGGTATGTATTGTTTTCAGGAGAGGGACGTAATCTCCATGAAGTTTTGCAACTTCTTTTGTCTTTTCTCAGGCTTTTCAAGTGTGGGGTGAACCAGGTGTCGAGGTGGCTTTAAGGCTTGCTATATCTCAATTTGAATGCGGCAATAGCATCAAGAGAGGTGGTCATCATTTTGTTGTATTCGTCAGCTTGTAAGTTAGTTTCCATTTTGTCAGGTAGTGAGTTGAGAGTAGGTAAGATGCGGGGGAGAAGTTTATCTAGTGTGATGTTCTTTTTGTTTCTGGTTAGTGTGGGCAGTGAGGATAGGGTCAATTTAGCGATGGGCCTTATGGTTGCTAGCATGAATGACAAAAGGTAGTGGTTTGTTCAAATTTGAGGGGTGATGGTGGTAATCAAGGCATTGCAATTGTAGTACATTACCCAGTCAAGTATTCTCCCCTTGTTATGTGTTGGTTGGTTCACTCTCTGCGCGAAACTGAGTTCTGCCAGGATATTAGCCACAGTCATTGCTTGTTGGTCTATCGTGTCGTTAAATCCCAGATTAAGATCCCCCAGTAATAGTGTTTGTGAAGTACTTTTTAAGTGATCCGACAGAATAAACAAGATGTCTTCGTTGAATGTGCCAATAGGGCCAGGTGGCCTCTACATGAGGTGGATATTAAGAGTTTGGGAGTTGGCAATAGGTGTTTTGATTAGGAAGGATTTGCATCATTTGTTGTCTGGGCTACTCTCATGGATAGATTCGATTTGCCGCCTCTTTGTGATTCACGTCTATCTGCTCTCAGAATAGTGTATTTGTCTGGGCCTGCTAAGGTAAGGGTAGGGCCTGCTGCATCATGTATCTAAGGCTAAGAAGTCGTAGTTTTCTGCTGCAATAAGGTCTGCTATCTCTGTAGTGTGCGGGACTAATGATCTCGCATTTATTAAGGCCCCTTTAAGGTTTGAAGCAGCATTTTCTAGCTTGAAAGGGAGGGTGGGGTGTTGGAAATGGCTCCAGTGGTATGTTGGCCAATATGGGGCTTGGATTTTTGAGGTTTAGTATGGGCTTTGGATTTTTGGGATTTAGTATGGGGAGACTAAGTGATGTATAAGGTGATGAGATATTAATATTCAACATCTTTTTTGTAGTTGTAGTTTGTCTGTTAGGTAAGCTCTTTCTCTGGCAGTCTATGAAAGTCACAGAGCTGGCAGGAAGTTCAAATAGTTTGGGTAAACGAGCGCAGAGTCTAGAATTTCTGTAAGCAATGTTGCAGAGGTTGTTTTGGTTGGGTGGTCCCTGGAATGGGTTTAGCTTGCTTGATGGTTGATCAGGAGTCGGGCTAATGGGAGTGGGTGCCAAGGGCACAGTAGTCAGGGATGGTGCCATGGTACTTGAAATAAGGTGCGTAGGTGGTATACAGGTGGATGGACTTGAGAAACTGCTAACCTAGTTTGGGGAGTATTCCTAAGGATACTATGTTTAACAGGATAGTGTACATACTGCCTCAAGGGAAGTAAAGCACACTAAAGTAATAGGGTGCAGTGATAATTATTCTACTCTGCACAGTGAGATTGAATATGTCAGCACAAAGGGTTAAGCCTGCATAGGCTGGAATAGTTCCGCACGCAGGACTAGTTAGGCATAGGCTAGTGTAGTTCAGCATCGTAGGTTAGTCGAGTATAGGCTGATACATTTGAATCCCGTAGGCTAGTCAAGTCTAGGCTGGTAGTGTGGGCACCTTATGCTAGTACATTTGGACACAGTGAATTTGGTCGTGTATAGGCTAATATACTTGAACATGGTAGGCTAGTCAAGTCTAAACTAATACATTTGGACACAATGGGATAATGCATTTGGACATAATAGGCTGGTCAGCTCTAGGCTGCTTCATTTGAACACAATGGACTAATACATAAGAACATAGTAGGCTAGTCCTGCAGATGTAGATTTAAGTAAGGCAAGGGTAATATGGAATCACCCGTGCAAAAATGGCCACAGTGATGTGATCAGGCAACTTGTGCTAATGTGCCTGTCGATCGCAGTAATAGTACAGGCTAGCGAGAATGACAATGCAATATCAATAACAGTGATGTGATCAGGCAACTGGTGCTAGTATTCCTTTGGATTGCAGTAATAGTACAGGCTAGCGAAAATGACAATTCAATATCAATAACAATGATGTGATCAAGCAACTGGCGCCAGTGTGCCTGTTGATCGCGGTAATAATGCAGGCTGGTAGCGAGGATATAGAATGATCAAAATTACGTGGGTCACAGCGCTAGTTATACTCAGAGGTAGCCCCTTACATGGTTGCGTTGTCATGCTATAAGCCAAGCGCAACATTAATAACGTGGGCACAGTACACAAGTTCTGTAAGCGGCCACAACGTAATTTGGGCCTCTTAAACCCTATAAAGTCACTTGTTCCTCATGGATGGACAGTTGTATTCAGCATAAATTACAGTGCTAGGCGTTAGGGCCACAAGTGTGTAGGGTTCAGGAGCTTAAAGTCGATTGTGACTAAGGCTGGTTTGATGTGCACTTACAAATATGGTGCTTACCAAATATGGTAGAAAACAAAGTTGATTCAACCGGACTGAGCAAAGTGACGCAGCGACGTGCCAAGACAGGCAGAGACAGGCCCTTTTGCACGGCCCTTCTGCTTAGGGCTTCCGCTGGTTCACCTTCCGCCTATCGGTGGTGGTGGGTGGCGGATATGGATCTGCTCAGCCAATCCGTGGCCAGGCAGGAAGTCAGGCCATAAACAGCATCGGTCTGAAGTCAGATTCGGCAGCCATTGTCCGCATTGCAGATAATGTTAAAGATAGCAAGTTTAGTTGGGTGCAAGCCTGTAAATTACACAGGTGAACAACGAATGCAGTGTTACCTTGGAGGCAATGATTCTGCAATTGTAGAACGGGAATCAGGCGAGAAGAAGGTATGGGTGCCAGAACTCAGCGTCGTTGCTATAACGTTGGGCACTCTTCCTTCTTGGTTTAGATGATGGATAGATTCATATCTTCGTTAATCGTATAATTCAATTTTTGCAATTACTTGCTACTGCACACTGTTTAGTGAGTAACAAGTAACTGGTTTCAATTCAAATTGTACAGTGTTTATACATTTCTGAAAAAAGAAAATGTCCTCCTTTCCCTGTAAACACTGTAAAATTTTAATTAAAACCAGCATTGCATATGGGAGAAATCTGCACCTCACGCGAGCTAGTGGGCAGAAGCTTAACCCCAAGGCTTTTTACTGAAGCACAGGGCACCAGGCAGGGGCCCAGTGAATCGGGCCAGTACTGCGAATTCCAGGGTGATCGTCCTGTTGTGGCCCAAACACCAGCACCTCTGTGTTGCTTCCTTTCAGTTTTGGCCAGTTTGCTGTCATCCAGTTGAAAATTTTCTCCAAAAAATCAATAATTATTCAAACAGCCCACCTTAGGGCTACCTTCTATGGGGGATTGCCTTGTTTGGATGTCTTAACACGTTCTAGGGCAGCAATTCCTGTCTATCTGTGATGCAATCTGATTGTAAAGTTCACTTGATTGCTAAGGCTGTGAGGGGACTGGATAAATCAGGTGATATTAACCCATATGTTATGGTACTTACAGATGGGAGGAATGTGACTTGAGATTCTACACACAAAATACAATATTATTATTATTATTATTATTATTATTATTGTATTCCTATGGATAGCATAGCTCTCAACCATTTGTCTCGCAAAGGCGGGTGAAATCACCCGATTTTGTTTTTGGCGGGTGAGACGCCCATTGGAATGAATGGGCGTGCAGGAGGCTTGGCGGGTGAGTCAGCCCTGTGCATGGCGGGTGACACCCGCCAAAAGCGGGTGAGTTGAGAGCTATGGGGTAGATGCCCCATTTCCTTCCGGCTGGGTGCAAATAGTGAAGCTCCATTGTTTGGGCAATCACAAAAGGGGTCTGTGTTGTGTGACTGATGACCAAATCACAGCCTGCTCCCATGGAAGCTTTTTCTTCACAGCAGACAGTCAGAAGTGAGCAGAGAATGGGAGTGTTGTGTACAGTTTGTAAACGTGTGTGTAGAGAAATGCCTGTGCATGTTACGATACAGTTTCTGCAGTATGTTATACTGAACAGAAATGCTATTTTATGACGTTGATGTTTAGAAACGGAAGCAGGATGTATGCGCATGTGTTGTTTCCAATGGAACCTCTCAATCATGAAGGCGGATTAGATTAAACCCACACCTTCTGCAGTATTGTGGGAGGTTTTAAATCAACAGATTGATCTGTCAACCATACAGTAATTATTGATCCTGATGAACTTCATCCCAATCTCACGCATAGCATTGCATTGCATAAGTGCAGTGTAGCTGTTGTGCATTCAACTTTTATCGACAGTAGGATGCATTTCCGAGTGAGTGTGTTATCTGCAAAACATGGATCGCATCCTCCTCGTCATCTGTGTAGACAATCAAAATCCATCCAATGTGCATTGATCCACCCCTTTCTATAACTTGCCACACATATGTCCTTTGCAATCCAACCTTTCTTGAAGAGCAGCTGTATGATATGACCTGTTACACACTGTACAATGCGTATGTCCCTTGATACATGTTTGATCGGTAACCTGGTTAAGAATCCGCAGCAGTGATTTTCAGAGAACACAAATATATACTATTTCTGTGAATACTATAATCACTCAAACATTACCATGTGAGTCTTTGCTAATGGCATTTTGTTTCATTTGAACTACTAGACCGGTTCCTTCCACACTGCAGCGATAAGGTGAGTTAGCTCTGAAAAGTGTATTATTCTTTCTCAGTTGTGTGCTTTTTCTCGTTTCTCCCACATTTTCCTCCTGGCTGACTCACTAAGCTGCTTCATATCTCTGCATTTGTCTCTAATGCTTTCTCATTATGCAGGCTTCATTTCATTGTACTTTGCAGGCAATCACTGCAAGCATACTGTGTTTATTTCTAATGATGTGAAATATTGCTTTTTTTTCCATTTCTAACTGCTGCTATTTAATGGCATAATTGTTTTACCCATTTCAATGATTTTTTTAAAGTACAGAATTAAGTGCAGATTTCATTGTTGTCTCTGGGGAGTTTTTATTGAAAATAAAGTTGCTGGGAAAACCTGCTTGAGCCAGTTACAGTCCATTTAGCCACTAAATGTTTTACCGGCTGCGTTTGTATAAGAAGATATGGGTCTACATTACTTTTTATGCCCACCTTTTTTTTTCAATCATATCAATCAAAATAGTCGTTATGTACCTATTTTCTATTGACTCGAAGAGCGGATTGTATGCAGACCTAAGCACGTCATTCTTCCCTCCTCTGGCAGCCGATGAAAAAATAGACAGAAATGTCTTTATTGTCCAAATTATTAAGAACCTAATTCACAGATTTCTGCATTGATCCTGCGACAAAAAAACTCACGGCCCCATGTGCCCTATGCACACAGTTGCCAATGCGCAGTCTGCTCTGGAATCCTATTTGCAAAGGCACCTGACTCACATAGAAAACCAAGCTGAGCATGGAACGCCCACAACAACAAACCAAACATAGCCATAGACCAATCTTTCCGCAGACCTCATTGTCCACCTCTGACCCAACATCTAGAACCCCGGCGACACACCGCAAGATCCCCCATAAGTAAAGGCTGTAACCCAGCTAAACTGCACAAGGTCCCCCGTAAGTAAAAGCTGCACCCCAGCTAAACCGTGCATGGTCCCACATAAGTAAAGGCTACCCCCCAGATAAACTGCGCAAGATCCCCCGGAAGTAACGGCTGCACCCCTGCAAATCTGTGTGAGGTCCTGTTAGGCAGAATTGCATGCAGTACCCTCTGGGATCACCACATACAATTAGGAATACAGGTGCAAGCACAAACCAACCTTTGGTACAGGTCTGTACCACACAGTTTTTGGTAGCGAGCTGAGCAGCCAGGCCTATCTCAAGACTGAATGTGAGCAGTACAAGCAGTTACACTCAATCAAAGTTGTTCAAGTAGACAATTATACTCAAGGTTTCTTGGTAAAAAACACTTATTAATTTATTACACAATCATTTGGAAAACATTTCACTAGCAGAAGTCAACTTAATATTATAGGCAAATACACTTCAATACAAAACTCTAAGATTTTTAGACAGTTTGAGCTCCCCTGAAGTAGGAGCAAAATAGCAGTTTAGTTACTTAGCAGTGAGCAAAAGGGGACAAGGTAAGTAGGATAGATCACATATACTTGGTAGACAGTGCAAATAGTTTCAGTTCACCAGAAGAGTTTGATTCAAGTCAATAGGCCTAGGCCAAAGTCAATAGGCTAGTGTTCTGGATAGTAAAGAGCAGTTCTGGTATCAAACGGTAAAGTCTTTGCAAAAGTTCTTGGAAGTAGTTTAGGCAAATAAAGATCATATGTAGGGTCACAAGCTGATTAAGCCTGCAAGTAGGGAAAGTTTCTCGAACTTTCACAGTGAGAGTAGAGTTCTCTCAATCGGGTTGGTACAGTACCTTATAATGAAGAAACAAATGCTGCTGAAGTTGTTGGTTCCTGGCAGTTCCTGCAGATCTCACTTTTCCTGAGCCTCAGTCATGGGGACAAGAAGGAGGATGTCGGGGGACTCCTGCACTGCACAGGATCGTCGAAGAAAGCAAACAAAAGGGAGTCACTTCAATTCCAGTAGCTGTAGATTCAAGAACACAATTTGGTGTCCCTCTTCCTGGTTAACCCTAACCAGCCTTGAGAATGGTATCCAGGTATTTTATGAGTTGGTTGGTCCCACCAACTCAAAGGAAGAAGATGTCCTTGAAGGAGCTTCTCTGTCGAATGGAGTTTTGGCAATTCAGACCTGCAGCAGGGCTTCACTGGGCAAACTAAAAGTCCAGGAGTTACAACAGCCGTCCTCTTCCAGCTCGTCTTCGGTTCTTTCGTTCCAGTGGTCGACTCTTCTTTTCCAGTCCAAGAGACTCGCCTTTTAAACAGCTCTCTCCCTTTCATTCCTGCCTAGCTGTCACTCACCTAGCAGGGTGGCTGTCAATTCTGCTGGACAGTCAGCCAGCCAATCACACCAGAGTGCATTTGGGTCTCCTAGGAGACTAAGAACAGGGATTTTTGGGCACCTCCCTCACTTCCTGCCCACCCCGGACACTCAGATGCCAGAGGCGGTCTTAACTCCTGAAGCCTGCCAAAGGCACACGAACAAAGAGACCAAACCTGGTTTGGCACGCGGAGACAAACACTAGAAGGACCTTTCCAAAAAGAAACAGTGAAAAAAGAAGACCGGGACCCGTTTAAACAAAGGGGCTTAAGGCGACATCTTGAAAAACATGTCTCCCGTGATTTTTAGCTACCGGTGTTCGTGGTCGGGAAAAATCATGGTAGTTCATTGTAAAACCACTGCCACCAGCCTTTTCAATAGGAAAGGGTTGCATTCGACTGCTACATGAGTATTTAGACACAGGGGATACTATGTAACCCTTCCAGCACTCCATTGTAAGATGGTGTGTGCTGGGTCTATACATTTGAAAAGACTAGTAAAGTCAATTTCACTTTACATTCTCTGGGAAACAGTAGTTCATCCCAGAGATGGTATTTTAACCTGTGGGACGTCTAAATGACATCCTTGTGCCACTGCACTGAAGGTGCTGTGTAACATACATGGAAAGATGGCGCCTATGGAGTTATCTAAAACTCCATAATCAAAGAAATAAACACAGAAAACACATTGAAAATAAAAAGTTCAAAGTCCCAAAGTTTAGCAAAAGAGCTGGAGGGCTCTAAGGTGGGAGAAATTGGCACATTGCTGAGAACTCTCCCTAACAGGTCCCACGTAAGTAGGCTGCACCCCTGCGAGTATGCACCCCTGTGAGTCTGTGCAAGATCCCCATGAGTAATTGTTGCACCCCTGTGAGTCTGTGTGAGGTGCTGCATAAGGAAAGCATGCATCCTTGCAAAACTGCAAACCATCCCCCTTTCTTCCAATGCTCCAAAACTGTTGGCATATCCCCCTACTGCACAGCAGCCCCCTAAAGCCCTGACACCACCATCAGTCTCCCTCACCTCCTCAACCACCCCAAACAGCCCCTCAGGTCCTGACCTCACCTGCCAGCCCCCTCTTGCATCTGACACCACGCCCAGGCAGTCCCTCAGGTCCTAACACCACCCACCAGGTCCACTCACCTCCATCACTAACCCAACCTGGCTGTGCCACATTAAAACCCTACCAGTCACATTTTGGCAAACAACTTACCTCAACTCCACTGGCCTGCCTCAAATATGAAGCACACCAGCCACATATCCTCCCTTAGCCTGAACCACTTTGGGCACTGCTGCAGAATCCATGTCCATAGCTCATCTCAGGACTTCCTGGTACATCACACTCAGTTGCACATAACAGAACAGCAGAATGTAGCATCCGCCACACTGTGGGTGTACCATGTATATGTGGCATAATAAATTATTGCAATGCAGTGTGACGTATCATTGTGCACATGTGCCATTTCAATGGCCTCAAAGCGCTGTAGGTAACTGTCCTAGGTGGACATAAGTCCAAGACATCACTGATAGGACAGAGTCACATGTAATGTGTGTGTGCATAGTAGCATGTACAAATCAATGAATGAAGGGAGTCAGGTGGGAAGCTGTCAAATCCCCTGCAAGTAACACAAGTTGAACAAGCATATGTTTAGGTGATATGAATGCTGTCTGAGAGTGTGTGAGCCCAGGAGAAAGATAATGTGTACAGCCAGACTTAAAATAATTTCATATGAAGATGTAGCATTTGAGGGGCAGATTTGCAGCATGACATGAGAGTACCTTCTGGGGGATAGCTGATATGTGCAGGTGGCTGGCTATGCATTGGGAGGGACACACCATGAGGCCTCTACCCCATGTAACAGTCACAGAACAAATGCATTCCAAAACCATAGTAAACCAAATTCACCACATGAACATAGAGACAGCAACAACTGTGTGATCAAGAAACTCAAATCTGTATTAAAAATATGTACACTACAAAAACAACTATGTGGAAGAAGGAAATGTCCAAGGATCAAAAATGAACAAAAGTCAAAAAAGAAAATCCACACAAAGAACTATATACGCAGCAGCGGGCTAAATTGTCTCTCATTCCGTCCTACAGGGAAGAGTCACATTCCTTGTCCTCGACATGGAGGCAGGCTTCTGTTCTTGCCTGGAGGGCTTGCAGGCTCCTAACATCCTCCTATCCTCTTCCTCTGTGTTCCTGCATGCCTCCTTCAGGATTTCAGCCCGCCTCCGAGTTCATCTCTCCACCACCTCTGCCTTGGCCCTGGAAACTCTCGCATATCTAGCCTGCTGCCTCTCTGCCATTAGCTGCCTTCTGAATTCCATTTCGGCGCACATCATACTGCAGAGTCTCCTCCTTTCCTCCTGCAAGATGTCTCAACTGTCACGCCTGATTTGCCTCCTCGATGATAAATGGCCCTGTGAGGATTGGCTCTGGGCACACCTATTCTACTGTTGCCTGGCTTAGCGTAGGCGGTCCTGAGGTGTCAGTTATCCCACTGCTGCCTGTCCCTGTGTTGGTGCCTGGGCAGGCACAGTGACCACCCCTTCTATTGCAAGTGGGACTTCCACCGGAAGCATGGATGTACTCACCACCAGAATGGGTGGTGTTGGTGGTAGTGGTGTAGAGGTGGCCTTGATGGGAACTGGCAAGAGAGACCCCATAGAGGATTAATGGGGCACAGAGGAGGCAGGGGAGGAGGGGGTTGGTGAATGTGCCAGTGCACAGAGACCACCTGAGAATAGTGCACATTCCAGCTGGCCCAGGTAGAGGTTCATCGAATCATGATGCTGTGACAGCTCTGCACGAGTAGCTCTCACAGCATCACCAATCATGGTTCTCCGCCATGCCAGACCAGCCAGCAGGGTGCTGGTCAGCTGAGGGCTGGTCTCCTTGGGCACAAATGGGGGTAGAGGCCTCCATGATGGTGGTTCACTGCTGCAGCAGATGGGCCAGGGAAAGGAGGTTGAGCAGCTCCCTCCACAGTGAGCTGTGCATCCTCATGTCCCTAGCGCAGGGGTGCAGCTTGAACACCCTCCTGGATGCCCCCACCAGATCCTGTGTGCTGGCCTTCACGTGTCTCCTCCTCAAGCAACACCTCCATCTCTTGGATGACTCCCAAGAGCCTTTATTACTGGATGGCTCCTCTGTTTCCGCACCCTTGCCCACAACCACTGAGGAGTCCCTCACCACAACAACCTCCTGGGACGTAGCCCCAGCAGCTCATCCCGATGTTACTTGTGCTCCCCAGTCCCTCCCTCAGATGAGGTGGTGTCAATGGTGGCTGGCCGGGGTATGCACTTCGATCTGGTGGCCCGGTCCCTGCCCTTCTGCTCCACAGTGATGCCTCCACCCTCTTCACGAGCTGCAGCAACTGTGCAAAATGGGACAAAAAAACATTGACATCAGTCATCATTGTCAATGCATGAATGGCATACACAACATAGACATCACCAATCATACAACATGTTGCAACCATGAACTGTCACACACACACACACTGCACACACAAATGTACTTGCCCATGCAAATTGCAAGTAAACTGCGACATGAGTGTAGTGTGAAGGATGAATTACAGTCATGACATGCGAATGTGTCAACACAGCACATTGTAGTGTGGCACAAACACATCACCAAATACATGCAACACCACATACCAATGACCATCCAAAAGAAGCACAACATGCATCCAGGGCCATGGGAACTGCACCAGGGCACATGCAACACAAACACAGTCACCAACATGCATATGTGACAGCATGACCTGCAAGTAAGCAACATACACCACCACACATATCTGGGGCCCAATTCCTCATGTTGTGTGGCCCAGCCTACACATATTGCATGTACACATGTACATTTCTGCTCCAAATGCATTGGGATGAGATGTTACATCTCTGTCCCTGAGATGCCAACAACTTGCCATTCACAGACATCCAGCACATGTGTCACTCTCAGGAGATGTGTCCTCATGGATGCACTTACAGGTGTCCCACGCATGTGCCTGTGTTCGAAGGTCCATATTGAAACTCTCACGGACCCGCAGCTCTACCTTGGAGAACTGGTGGCTGCCCACATGGTGCACCTCCACAGTGGGCTCCTTGGAGACTGGCTGCCATCACCTTGAAATGAGTATAGGTCTTGAGATCATCCCAATGTTTTCTGGACCATGTTCTTCATGCTGTCTGCAACTCCCTCTTTGTTGATGGAAGCCCTGATTTTGTCTTAGATCTGTTGCCTTGCATCATTGCCCAGCTGAGTTGCTGGGTTAAAGAGGGCATCATAGGCTCCCAGGATTCCATCCACCAGGATACCAACTTTGGTGGAGGTGATTTTGGCAGCCCTCTGCCCTGACGTGGGGGTGCTTCACTCTTCCAAGGATGTAGATGGTCCAGACATGGCACTCTCGAGGCAGGTATGGCTTTGCTGGGATCTGGGAAGGTGCTGTGGAGCTGCACTGGTGTTTGCAGGAAGTGGTTGAAGTCCCAAATACAGAAGAGGGGGTCACAGGCCCAACACATTTGTACAGGCAAAAGTAGGGCAGCTGGCACTCAGAGATAGATCTGGTTGCAAGCAGGCACTCACACTCAAGCAGGCAGCTGGAGGATGATGCAAAATCAGCAGCTCACGTGCAGGTGGAACTCTGGTGTGCATCACTCATCCATATCAGCAGATAACAGATTAAAGACCCTCAACACGAATGTTACATCCTATGTGCGGGATGCAGGACACCTACGCAGCACGCCTGCACGGCTCTCGTTAATGAAGGTCTAATATAAGGTGCACGACACGCATCACTCGTTGTGTGCGCAAAGGTACGAAGATGGACAAGTGTTGTATACATTTATTTGGGGGTGTTACGCAAGCCATTTCCTTTAGGTAATGCGTACCATATTTTTATTTTTGGGGTTTGCCTCTGCACACACGCACATGTATTTTTGACAATTTTGAGGCCTACGGTGTGTCACATATGGTTTTGGGTGCCATTCGAGTGCCACTTTTTCCACCTTTCGGAAGCTTCCCGGGTTTCGCGTATGCAATGCATATTGCGTACCACATGTTTTACCTTTGCAAAGCTTTTGGGGTATCACCTATACAATTATTTTGTTTTGCGGAGCTTCTGCGTATTGTGTACACTTCAAGCCAGACAGGTGAAGCAGCACCACCTAGGGCCTCTCGGGCCCAGAAGGGATGCCCTGCAGAGCAGGAAGAGGCTCCAACACAAGACATGTCACAGGAGACGGGTCTGCAGAGGAAGAGGTGCTTCACTAATGAGGAGCTCCAGATCTTCGTTGGCTACCTAAGCAATCAATATTGTGAGATGTGCCAGTATGTGGGTAGTACCGTTACTCCTGCACAACAAATGGTGCATTGGCAGCAGGTCACAGACTATATCAACGCCTTAAATGTGTGGAGATGTGCAATATAATACAGGACCAGAAGTGGTGGAATGATCCCATGCAGAAGACCAAGCACAAGCTCAGTTTCAACCTGGCCTCTGCACTAGCCACTGGAGGGGGGCACCAGAGGAGGAGCAGCTGACACTGCATGAAGAGGCCACATGTCAATTCATCACCCTTGAGCAGCTGCAAGGCATGGGTGGCATGCAGATCTATGAGGACACATCTTGTGAGTGGCATTCATTGTGCATCATATGTGTCGCCAATCATGTATGACCCAATCATGTATGTGTAGTGGCACATCTGGCTACAGTTGTCTAACATACTTGGGGAATGCTTGTTTGCTAATGTGTGCACTCATGTCACATGGCCTACATTCTGGGAGTATCATGAGATGTTGAAATGTAAGGCACATGTTTGTGTCACAGTACACATCACTGTCTGTTGACCTAATTGCAAGATCCCATGACATGCCCCCCTGACAGACAGACATCGCACAAGGGCACACCTCTGTGTAATGGCCAAAAATGACACACCAACATGTATTGTTGTTTGCTACATTCTTGTGGCCCATCTCGTTGCATTACTCAACAAGTACCTGTGATATATGTTGACCAATCATATCATTTGATGTTGAGTTTGATGCTGAGTTGCATTTTAAATTGTCACCTGCTGCTATGAGATGCCTTGCCATGATGCATATCTGAGCTGCCTGTCATGACACACTTAGGCGTGCCTTAGTGCCCACAGACCACTGCCCCAAGTAGCATGCGTGATGCAGATGCAAGTACACTTGTATGGCATAAGGTATTACACTAGACTCAACACTAGAGGCACGGGTAGTATAGCTCAGTGGCAACGTGCTCCACAGAGCAAAACAACTTTGAATCCTGGATCCATGCTTAGAAACCTCATCTGTATTAAGCACATGAGGAAGTGTTTAGCAAGTGTGAGATGCGGAGAGCAGGAGAAACGCTGCTGAAACGTTGGTAGCCAGCTGTCTTCTAATTGTTCTGCTGTCACTTTAAGGAACATTGAGAACATATTGTATACATTTCCCGGGCTACGCAAAGGATAGGGGAACTGTTGAGCAAGTGTGAGCTGTGGAGAGCAGGAGAAATGCTGCTGGAACGTTGGTAGCCAGCTGTCTTCTAATTGTGCTGCTGTCACTTTAATAAGGTTGAGAACGTATTGTATAAATTTCCCGGGCTACGCTAAGCATCGCGGAAGTGTTGAGCAAGTGTTTGGCAACGTGTTTGCCCGTGGTGGGGGCTGGTGTCCTGTGTGTTACACTGAATTTGCAGGTCTTACTAGAGTCATTAGAGCTACTGGACTCACTGGCCTCCCACAGGACAGCAATATAATCAAGTCGGATTTGGATTTACTCTGAACAACAAAGCCTTACCTGCGTCCCGGCGACGGTGAAAATGAAAGGCAGGTACTGTGACTTGGTGTTTATAAATCGCTCTGACACTTCGTGGTTCTCCAGGGCATGGGGGGAGACGGACTCTGGCGGGTCCTCGAGCTGCCGGGCGTTCCCCGTGCCTGACATTTAATATTTGACTTTGACTATGTTCTGAACTGTAACGTTGTTCGTTGTTTGTGCCAGCACATACACTAACTTGCTTTATTCGAATTGGGGCTGCAAACACGTCTCTCCCCAGGTGGTTTTTGCTCTCTTTGGAATTTTTACTACAGAAATTGCACAAATTGTACGATACTCACTGTCCGTGTGGCCATAGTCTGCTAATTGGGGTTGCGAGCACATCTCCCCCATTCTTGCAGGCGTTGCTTTGATTGATAGAGTTAATCTAGCAGTCGCTATATACACATTGCAGGTGTGTGAAATAGTGTGTTTTGAAATCTAGGAAAATCTGCAATCAAGCACGGGTATTATTGCTTTTAAGTATTGGCCAGTGGGAGAGTTACTGGTGACTGGGGTTGCGAGCCTCTCTACCCCCGGTACTCACACCGGTCAAGATTACACTTTGTTTTATTCACAGGTGCCTTTTTAGGCTGTTTCATATATTTATAACTTTTAAATATTTTTTTCTGCAGCGTTCTCGGGGGTATTCTCCAGAGTTGATTACTGGATTGACCTAACTCCGGGTAACCCTTATAATTAAGAGGAGTACCCCAGGACTGGGTCTTTTATAAGATTTTTGTAAATGGGAGTTACGCTTAGAAGTATGAGTGGTATACCACAAGGGGCCCCACAGCAGGGGGGTAGGGGCCCACCCCAGGTAGTAATCACTCTCCTGTCATCACCCCAACTGATTCCAGCGGGTGGCAGAGGTTTATTATTACCCATGGCAGAGGGCATTTTACCGGGATCTCCATTAAGAGCTCCTAAGATAGAGAGGGAGGCCCGGGAGGATTTTAGTCAGGACCAAACAAAGCAAGTGGACTCGATGGCCGAGGTTGTTAGGGACATAAATCGTGTCCTTTCCAACATTGAATCAATTGTGAATTTTATGGTGCCAGAGGCAGGGATGGTGGAGAGAGTCTCAGATAATTCAATTTTGGCCCCACTGCTTTCACATGAGTTAGCCAGAAAGGTCTGTGGGTCAAGGGATTTTAAATCTAAGGAATGGTTAATCCCTGAATCGCCGGCAAGAGAATTGGGTTCTATAGTGAGCCCTCACCATCACCATTTTAGCTGTAAACAAGGCATGGGGGGTGGATTTGTGGGTTATGGTATTTAAGGAGCAGACTGGGATTGTCAGGGAGACATGAGAGTGAAATTAAATGTAATCTCTAGGGGTTCAGGTCCCGACGTAGAGACAGCAGGGGCTGAAAGCATAAAAGATGTCACCCATCAGGAGAAGTTGCCCCCAATTGACGAACTGTCATTTCCAATTTTGTACAGAATTATGGACTCCATGGATAGAGACTATGACATGCTGAATTTTGAAATTCAGGACCTTAGGAAATCAGTGAAGAACGTTTTGAACAAGGTACATGTTCTAGAGTGTTACATAATGGCAGTATCAGTCTTTACCACTCTGCATTTAAAAGGGAATAGCACGGTTAGGGTTGGCACTCCTCAGGAAGGGGGGGTGCCAGAAAACATGGAAGCCCCGGTGCAAATGAAGGGCCTTGGGGGGAGCTCGGGTTAACACCGGAAGTCGATGAAACCGAAATATCACCTCCATCAGTGTCATGCCCTGGACAGGCACACGTCCAGGGGGAAAAGCCCCTGAGTAGCAGCCCAAAGGTCAAGATCCCTGGCAATGTGAATAGTTCGGGGCATAATAAAAAAAAAATCAAACAATTGTAAGCTCCCTTCTACCCAACAAAATAAGGGGTCTAGGAAATGTTTGCGTAATTTAAGGATGGATGTGGACAGACATATGCAGATTGACAGGGAGGTCTTAGAGCAGAAGAAAAGAGACTTCTTTAAGATTAAGAAAGGAATACTTAATAAAGAAAGTGCAGAGGTTACTGAAGCTGGTAAGACTTCACTATCCCCAGACAATATGCAGGAGGAGGGCAGTCCCTCCTTCGATTTAAGCAACATCTCAGTATGCCCAGTGGAGAGGGAGGGCTCCGATTGTGAGAAAATTGTGGGCACTGAGGATGTGTCGAATATCGATATGGGTGGTGGGAAGGGTATGGGAAAGTGTTGTTTGTTAAGGGAGGGATGTGCATGCAGGAAAATCTCTTAAAGGGGGCTTAAAGAACCAATCACCGAAGGTCAGGGAACTCTAAGCAATTTTCTCTAAGCCAGTGGTGGTCAAAGAACTACCAGGGAAGCCGCCCTTGACTGAGGTTCACTTGACTATGCCATTGCCACCCTCAAGGATAGTGGGAGAAGTAGGTTCGGGTGAACCAAAAAGTAAGTTTGTGGAAGTCTTCAGGGGGCCGGTGAGCAGAGAGAAGGCACAGAGAAGGTCTCCAAAAAAATGGCCACGTCAACAGCAGGCTAATCCCTTACAAAATGTGGCTGTGGAAGATGACCATTTATGCATTTTTCTGATCGGCTCTTTGAAAGCTCTAATAGGTACCCTTTAAATAGACACTATATTCTGGCCCCAAATGCATAAAATCCCTAATTTGAGATTGTTGTCTTCAGGGGATATTACAACGGTTGAATATGTGTATGATGACTGCCTGGATATGGTAAAGCTCCATTTGAGTTCACTTTTAACAAAATAAATAATTATGGCTGAGAAAGAGCGCTTCCTGGAATTAGGTTTTGAGGTAACTGATACAGGGCCCTCGATATTGTCAAGTTTGGCACCAATTTACCAAGTTAAGAAGGGCAAGATCCAAGATGAAAGAGACAGTTACAATAAGGAGATTTATAGCTCAAGAGGCTATATTCAAGACCCCATGAGAAGGAGAGGGGATGACCAACGGGAGGGGAAAAGACACTCACAATACACATGATGGTCTAACTGGTCACTTATTACATGGAATTCTAGAGGCTATAAGAATATTACGAAGAATCACAATCTCTTTGCCTCATTCGATATAATGTGCTTACAAGAAACCTTCCTGCAGGACATACCAATAATAGATGGCTTTGACGCTGTACACATTAAGGCACGATGGGGACCAAAGGGAAGGCCATATGGTGGTCTAATTATGGCCATCAAACAGTCTCTGGAAGCCAGCATGCAGACAATTGAAACAGATAGGCCAGACATCTTGGTAGTGTTGTTAGAATGGCAAGAGAATGGGGGGGGGGGGTCTCCAAGCAAATGCTTTTTGGTGAATGTTTACTTTAGTCCAATAAAGGAACAGTTGGACACGGCCCTGCCAGCCGTTTCCTTTACACTATTGGGTGAGTTTCCCACTGATGGGGCCTCTGTGATAATTGTTGGAGACTTCAATTCAGAATGTTTAGAGGACAAGTGGTATTTGGAGCAAAATAGTAAGTCTGTTGGTAAGGAGGCTCGCGAGAGGGGAAAACGAATATTGAAAGAATTTGAGGCATGGAATCTAATAATTGTGAATGGTAACATACAAATGGACATTCCCTCTGCTTTTACATGGCAGAATGGGTTATGAAAGACAACATTGGATTATGTCTTTGTCTCACATGATTTAGTTGCGAAAGGGGACACCTTGGAAGTTAAACCCCTGACCTGGATCGATCACTCTCTGCTTGTATATAAATTGTTTGGTCTATTGAAGAAGAGGGAGCCTGATACCCTGGTGGTGGCAATAAACTCAGGAAGAAATGAGGTAAAATGGGTATCAAGAATAGCAAAGGCATTTCTTGGTGAGATAGTAAATTTACCTGCAGGTAAATTGGCTTTTTTGTGTACGGCAGAGGGCTTCTCGGGATAGTAAGGGAGCTGTTGGGTAGGTTAACCACAGATAGAGGTCTAATTCAGGGGTCAAAAACAATGAAAGGCATTCACTCCTTTGACGTGGAGCTACAGGTAAATAAAAAACAATTGCATCGAGAAGTAAGGCAGCTTAAGAAGTCTTTACCTGTTGGTTGTAAGGAGGAGGTGCAGAGACTAAGACAAACATACAGGAATTGGGTGAAAGGAGGGAAATTTGTTTTGTATATTAAAGATGCTGAGAGAATGTTGGCATGTATGGCAGGACATAAGACTGGAACATTTTGGGATTTAATTAAACCTATAGGATCCCAGGATTTTTTACAGGCACAGGTGGTTAGTGATACAGCATGAGTTAAGCATTTTTCTGACTTATACAGGGTAGAGGGGATGGAAAGATCGGTGATCAGGTCCCAGGTGGAATGGAGTGGGGCTATGGCATGGGACTTGGAGAATGTTACTTACTTGATAAAGAGAAGTAAGCTGTTGAATGCGCAAGGGCCAGACGGTTTATCAAATCTGACCTATAACGATCACCTTGTAGTTTGGTCAAAAGTGCTTTCAGACTTATTTACTAATATTCTCGCAAACAAATTGTTTCCCTGCACTTGGTGTGCGGCCACTATAATTCTGATTTTTAAAGGAGGTGATAGGTCATCGTCCCTATATTATAGACCAATATCCCTGCTGGATGCTTCCAATAAAATGTTTGCGAAAATGTTGTTGAAGGTCTTGCAGAGATGGGCACTGGAATCAAAGTCACTGGATGTCTTTCAATCGGGTTTTCACCAAGAGTTGAGTACTGCTACAAATTGCTTTGTTTTAGATCTACTAGCACACCAAGCCAAGATCCAAGCTCGGCCTGTATTTTTAGCCTTTTTGGACATCAGTAAGGCCTTTGATTTGGTGAATATGTCTCTTTTGTGGAAAAAGTTATATGATCGGGGGTGCCCAGCTGCTTTGCTGGGTATTCTGGAGGCCCTACATACAGATACAAGGATAAGGGTCAGGCTTGATGCCTTTGGAAGTTATTCACCTTGGATACAGACAAATAGGGGCCTAAGACAGGGTTGTGTACTGGTCCCCTTCCTTTTCTGTTTTTATCTGTTGGGGTTGGGAGGCAATTTAGGAACATTCAATACCTTCCCCCCAGGATTGGCTCCATGGTAATCCAATATTTACTCTAGGCAGACAATATCGTTTTATGTGATTTAACAGCTATTGGTCTGAAGAGAGCATTAACAGCTGTGGATGGTTTTTTGGGGAGCCTGGATTTATCATTAAATACAATAAAATCAAAGGTGCTTGTCCTAAAAGGGGGGGGGAGCTGCAAAACATTACCCTGGCATTTGAAAAATGGTAAGCTAGAAGTAGTGAACAAGTTTGTTTACCTAGGCCTTGTAGTGTACGATAAGGTTACAGGGCCAGAGCCTCAAGAAGATCTTAAAGTTAAATTTCTAGGGGCACTTGTGAAGCTGCCAGTATGTGATGGTAAATTTGGAAGATACTCACTCTTACCAGTTTTGAAACTGTATGAACAGCAATTAGTTCCAAAACTAATTTATGGTGCCCAAACCAAGAGTCAGCACCTGACTTGGCCAAATTTGGAGAGTGTTTTGTGGCCAGGTTTTTTGCAATTACCACAGTCATTACCCCTTGCGGGGATTTTGTTCGAGTTGGGACAGCTCCCCATTCAGGCAATGGTAGACTGGGGGAAGCTCCAGCTATTCATAAATATCCTGAACCCCACAATGGCTTCGGTTTTTGAGCAGCTAAATCTGGTGAGGTTACAGGGTGGCTGAAGGGTCCTTATGGATTGGGTCATGAGCTGTGATGCAATGCTCCAATGTGCAGACATGTCTGTTGAAGAACTGGGCCTTACTCCAAAAGTAGCTAAATAAAGATGGTGCAGACATGTCTGGGAAAATATGAGAAGTATGATCATGGATTCTAAATGTTTGGGTGATCATTTTGTGTGGTCTTGCAAAAGCTTTAATGTACCAGCACCTTACTTGAAAAGACAACCGTCGAGAAGCTTTAGGTCTCAAGTACTAAGAATTAGGCTGAACTTGGTTCCAACCAATGAAATACTGGGATGGCGACTTAATATCCCGCTAGACCAGAGATTGTGTCATTATTGCAAAGTCCAGATTGAGACTTTAAAGCATCTATGTGTTGGGTGTCCTAATTTGGAAATCTTGGGATCTCAATTTTTATCCGGGATAGGTTACTCCTCCAAAGATGAGCTGTGGAGGAGGATTTTGAATTGTAATTAATTGAGTTTGAGTATTCATGTTTTAGGGTTTCTAAAGAACGCTGCTGTACTTTTAGAGTAGGATTGAATGTTTTAACTTTTGTAAATTTCAGTATGGTCTTTTTAGGATTTAAATTTGTTGTTAATATTGATGTGCACTGAAATGTGAAATATGAATATGAATTGTATTGGTTTTGTTAAAAATTGTTAACATTATTCTTCTGTATCATGGTTTCAAATACTGTGTTAAAAGTAAGTTTGTACTGTGGAACACAATAAAATAAAAAATAAAGAAAATTACAAAAATTAAGCACATTATAAAAAACAAATTATAATAATTATAACATGGTGATCAATAGCTGATGGTGGGTCATCATGTAGAGGTTGCTATTCTGGCAATCTCAAATTGATAGGTTGGTAGACAGCCCATGTGTGAGGTTACAGGCATTGATAATTGCAATGAATGTGCCTGTCCACATAACATTTCATGTATGTGTATGGTAGTTGTTGAAATATGTATATCCACTTCACATTAGAAGCACCTGTCTGACATGAAAGACATATATTTGTCCATCAGTTGATGCATGACAGACACATGCCATGTCACTCACATGATTTTGCCCTACACTTGCACAGACATAAGAGTGTCTGTGTACTTGAGACATGCATACTTGTCCACAGTTGTGTCCTCTGTTTGATATGGAATGACACGCCAGCTACATCGCCCACTCAGATGTGTGATTATGGCTCTGTGCGCCTTGTGTCATCTGATTTGTAGTTGAGGAGGTGCAGATTCTTAGTCCGAGCATGCACGGTCAAGAACAATGACCCATCATCATGGGATGATGTTCTAGACAGGGACTGATGCCCAAACGAGAACACCTATACAAGAGGCATTAATGTAGGGAACGCTTGTTGTACCTACATACTACTTCTGGACCTTGTATGACATGTATCAGTATGTCAGACAAAGTTGGCTCAAGTCAGGATATGTCATATGGACTCCACATATCCACAAACACAGCCTCCTCAGCATCATGGGTGGAGCGTGATCAAAAGAGCAGTGCTATTCATCCACTGACAGTGCTGGCACTTGCGTCTCTACTCACTGCTGGACTGTAGCCAGTGAAGCACATGTTGTGGCAGTGTAGCAAGGGTATTTGTTAGAGTGGAGTATTGCATTTGACGAGCACACTTGTGGTAGGTGCATATTTCAACTTTCCGAGTACACTCTTTAAAGCACTATTGGCATAGTGCAGGGGAAATCAATTTGTGCTCCACACAAGGCGAGGACAAATATAATGCTCAACAAAAACCCATGATGTGCAGTTGCAATTTGCATTGTATGAGATGGCAGTGTAAATTGCATGACAGTGTCATACAAAGCGACAGTCAATGACTGTTGATCACTCACTCATGATGCAGTCATCGACTGATACTTCATATGACAATGTCATGTGAATGGCACTGTCATCACACACAATGTAAATTAAAACTGCGCATTTGTGACTTCTGTGTTACGCTCACCTGGCTCCCACAGGGGCGTTGATATGAACTGGACTGCTGCGGTCTCCACCAATGTGACGCGTAGTGCCGAGATGATGGACTGGACTGGCCCACCTAGCTTCGTTTGCTTGGCCCGTAGGAATATTCTTCTGCAAATGGAGAAAGGGAATTAACCACCCATGGAGTTGAGCGTTAACCGCCCCCCCACTCCCGCTGTTCTCTCCACTGATCACCTTGATGTCCCCTCTTATAGTTTCACCTGATGGTTTGGAAAGATGAGCTCTCCATCCTGCATTGAGCGCAGGGGCGTGTAAATAACCAGTTGCTTCACTGGCTCGAAGGAATTGGTGAGTTCCAGAACAATATTGACTCTGAGATTCCCGGCAAGACGCCGTAAGTATGTAGTTCGCAAGAGTTCAAATGTCTGACTTTCACTCTTGTCCGATTCCATGCAGGTTGCAGCTTGACCCTAGCGAAGAGTTCCTCGTCGCAACCGGTAATATTCAGGTAAGGATTTGTATTATCCAACACAGTTCGATAAAATAATGCCAATATGTAACCTGTTGCTTTCTCCCTTATTCAGGCGCTGAGAGAAAGTACGAAGTCTCGGGGAATAATGCCTCCGGCAGTAAAATCAGGTAAGTCTATTGTGGTGAGGAGGTTTCCCCTTGTTTGTCCCTTTGTTTCCCCTTGCTGTCCATTTGTTTCCCCTTAGGGGCCGGGGTTCGGCGAATATGCAGTGGAAGCTGCGCCGACCTGTGAAGAGGAATAGTACCCCCGGTGGTAAAATCAGGTAAGTCTATGGGGGTAAATAATACTGCCTCTGTGTATTCCCTTGGCTCATCTTGTTGTTCTTGTCTTCCCCTTAGGTGCGGGGGGAACATGCAGAAGGATGCAGTGGAATGTGAAGATGCTGCGAAGGCCGGTGAGTTCAGCGCAGTGCTGCAGCAGGCGAGGCGACGTGCATAAAATGACTTCTTTCTTCCAGCTCGAAGGCGCGATGGATCGGGAATTCAGGTAAGGATCAAAGGTATTGCTCTTGTTCTAACCTTTTCTCCTTCTTTCTCCCTTTTTCTAGGAGCTCCAGACTCAAGGCGGGCGTGGCAGAAGACTGGATGCAGATTTGCAGGCACGGTGAGCGTTACGCTGCTGGATGCAGAATAACGCAAAGCGTGTGCTTCTCTTCGGGCGTGGTTTAAATAGCCTTCAAAGTAGTCCCAGGTAAGTATTCCTCCCCAGCCCCACCCGAGTAAAAAATAGTCCCTAGGTAAAGTAGTCCCTTCCAAGCCTCTTTTGGCTTGGAGCTCTTGCAGCATGGTCTGCATCAGGTAAGTTTGCAGCATGGTCTGCATCACGTAAGTTTTAATCTATGAGCCTGGCGGCTATGGCACCAGGACTGACTCTCCATATGAGCCTGGCACCATAGATGCCAGGACTGCACCCAAATAGTCCCTAGCAGGGGTTGTTGGGCTTGCTTGGGATAACTTGATGCCTGCTTCTGGGGTTGCTAGACTTGGTCTGGGTCCCCGGTGGTAGGCATCATGACATTCTGCTAGGCATACAGAACCCCCACACAGGTTACATTGAAACCTGGTGTCGTCATTAATCTGACACCACAGACAGTAACAGTCATATGAGTGGTCACTCATCTGCCAAACACAGGGAGCCCTACAGTGATAGGGTTGTGATTTTGACAGTGAACACATATTTGCTTCACCCATATCACATTGTTGATTGTGCATGGACTATGCTCCCTACTGTGCCACAATGGGCCGTGCTGTCCTGGTCAAAGTGCATGCTTGTATTCAGGTGACATGTGGCAGTGTTTGTCATGTTGGGTGGATGGAGTGGATTCCAATGGTGAGGGAATGGATGTATGCCAAGTCCGACTGCATCCACAGGAGCCCTTTTCAGAGGATGTCACAGTTTGCCATCTCAGAGAAGTGGCATATGTAGCAATGCTGCAAAATGGTTGAATAGTCTGCATGTGTTCATCGACAGGACATGGTTCCCAAGTACCCAGTTGAAATCATGTTTGATCGGCGTAGTGTCAGTGGATTTGAGTGGCTGACTTAAGCCATGTGATGGACTTCAGCATTGCAATGCTCCATGTGCAGTACTTGTCCCTGGGTTGTGTGCTGACATCACAGTTGCCTGGCACTTCACTCATTGTGTATACCACCTTTGAATGTCAATGTGTTCACTGACAGCATGGACATGACCGGAGGAGGGGGGGTGCCGCATGTCATCAAAAGCCGTACATTGATGGCTTACAGCTCAGACTATGGCAAGCCACAATGTCAAACACATGTGTGTTCCACCATGTGGTGTCTTTCTGCACTTTCATGCACATGTGCATTTTTATCTGGAAACACATGACTAAAAAATTAATTCTCTGTCCATGTGCAGGTGATGAAGCATTGGATACAGTTAACAATGGGTTGATGTGATTTTTAAAGATATGTGCTGTATGCATGATTTGCTACTGTGGCTGGTGAAATACAATATTCCATGTTGTTGCAGTGATCCTGATTCATCCAGTGACTGAACTGCTTGGGTAGTCCACCCTGCACCCTTTCATGTCCCTAGTCTACATGTCCTCTGCCAGTAACTGGACCTCCTTTCACAAATTTGGTGGTGCAGTTTCCGGTAGAGGTGATGAGGGAATCATATCAGGGCAGCTCTCTCATCAGGTAAGGATGTGAACTGTGTTGCACGTTATATCTGTATTAATAGTCACCACCATCTTTGCATGCATTCCACACATTTGTATCCCCGGGTGTAATTATTGAGTCACATTAAATCTCCAGTGCAGGTGTATGTCTGTCCACATGAATGTGTGTGTATGTGCACTTTCACTTTGATGTGTGTGCAGTGTTTCAGAGGATACACTTCCACAGTTAACTACACAAATGTAAGTGATTGTGCAGCACTTGTCACACTTGAGCCAATGGCAGCATTTTCCACATTCTGGATCTACATGCAAATCAAGGTCATGCATTCTCTGTGCATCTGGTGTATGTTGGTTCTTCAACACTTGCCTCACTGACCGTGATGGTGTCTCCTTACTGCCACCCGTGTACTCCCCCAGCCCCGTGTTTCCTATGGTACCATGCAGGAGTACTCCCTGTCCAAACTACTGTTTGACCTATGCCAGTGCCCACTCCCTTATCCACTCACATGACCTGCCCAACTACTGTTCCACATGTAACACACGCGCCCATTGTCAGGTCTATACATCCTCAGCTGCTCTGCTTCATAGCATTGCCTCTGGTGACACAGTTCTGGGCATTTGTGTACATTGACTCCAGAAGACAGTTTTGTCAGACTTGCTGAATGTAGGGTTTTACAACTTTGCGCATGTGTACCCCTGACGGACTGCACCTGTGTTCCCCAATCAGGTCACTTGTTGTTCATTGTTAATTCCCGTATGCTCTCTCCACCTGTATGTATTGCATGACTTCTTATTTAATTGCTTGTTGTCATAATACTTCACTGTGAGGGACTGCACGGTGTGTGTGCACATTGTGGGCCCATGCATGTGGTTTATCGTACACTCCCCCAGCTTCTGTTTATCTGTTGTCCCTGTAGGTGTGCTACTGGGTGAAGCTGGTCAGTTTCAGGGTCCTTTTGAGACATGACAGCTCCCATGGCTAGACTGGATGCATCAGGTTCCACTATGTATGGAAGTTCAGGGCGCGGGTGCTTTAATACAGGTGCAGACGTGAATTTCGATTTCAGCTCTTGGAAGGCATTTTCAGCTTCTTCAGTCCACATAAAGCGTTTATTTTTTCGCAAGAGTGCTGTGATGGGATGTACAACATGTGAAAGATCCGGGATGAATCTGCGGTAGAAATTGGCAAAGCCGAGCATGCTTTGCACTCATTTAACTGAACTTGATGATGGCCACTTAAGGATTGCGTCCACCTTTCGTGAGTCCATTCGGACTCCTCTTGGGGTCAGGATAAACCCAAGGAATTCAACTTCTGTGGCATGAAAAACACATGTTTCCAGTTTTTCATATAGTTTGTGCTGGCGCAATTTCTCACGGACTGCTCGGACGTGCTTCACATGGTCTGATTCTGAAGAGGAGTATACTAGAATATCAACGATATATATGACAACACAAACGTCAATGAGTTCACGAAGGACATCGTTCATGAAGTATTGGAAGGCTGCTGGTGCATTGCACAACCCGAAAGGCATCACCTGGTATTCAAATAACTCATACTTAGTGCAAAAAGCAGTCTTTCATTCGTCACCCTCTTTTACACGTACCAGATGGTATGCCCCCCGAAGATCTAACTTAGTGTATATGCAAGCGTCCTTCACTTGGTCTAGTAGTTCAGGGATCAGAGGCAATGGGTATCGGTTCTTAACAGTTATCTGGTTCAATGCGCGGTAGTCTATGCACGTTCTGAGGTCACCTTCTTTTTTGGGCACAAAGAACAAAGCTGAAGATGCAGGGGACTTGGATGGGCGAATGAAGCCATTAGCAAGGTACTGGTCTAAGCATTGTTGTAGCTGAAGGTTCTCAGGTTCCGTAAGGGCGTAGATCCCGCTACAAGGGGGTTGTGCACCGGATATGAGATCGATTTGACAATTGTACGATCTGTGAGGTGGTAAGGTGTTTGCCTGTCCTTTTTGGAAGACATCCTGGAATTCTTGGTATTCTGGAGGTAGTTGCATAACTGTTGTGGTTACTGTGGCCAGGCCTGCGTTCAGATTTTTCTTTGGGTAACAGGTTTGTGCACAATCCGGGAAGGTTATTCTCTTCTCTCACCAATCAATACAAGGATTATGTGTTTCCAACCAAGGTATCCCCAGAATTATTTGGAACTGTGGGGCTTTGATTAGATCAAACACAATAGTCTCTCGATGCCCATCCTGACCCAATAGTGTCATCTCTGCGGTGGAATGAGTTACAGGCCCAGAGGCAATTTCAATTCCATCGACTGTGGTGATGACATCTGAGGTGGTTTTTCGGCAGAGAGGTAGATTCATCCTGGAAGCCAATTCGTGGTCCACATAGTTTCCTATGGCCCCGCTATCAATGTATGCCCTTACTGCGTGCATACGCGATGGCTGCCTTGGATCTATGAGGACCATTGGTATGATGAAATGCGGGGTCTGAGTATCCTTCTTCAAGTTCGGCAAGCGGACCTCTACGCTTGTCGGGCGTGGTCGTTTCCCGAGTCTGACTCCATATGGCTTTTATCAGCAGCTCCTACCACCTTCTTGGGTGGTTTTACAGGACATTCCCGTAGAAAATGCCCAGCAGTTCCACAATATAGACACAATTGCATTTGCCGTCTCCTTTCATTTTCCTTCTGGGTTAAGGATCGTTTAACCCTTCCGATTTGCATGGGTTCTGAAGCATCTGCTCCTTTGGGGTTAGCGTGGGTTTTGACCAACCCCTGATTCTCAAACTTGGCTCGATAAGCCTTTCTGTTCTGAAGTCTGTGATCTAACTGGACCACTAAGTCTATATATTCAGCGCAGTCTTGAGGTGGGTTCACGACTTGAGCCAAGACATCCTTGAGTTCTCCTCGAAGCCATCGATAAAATAACATGATTCGTTTTACCTCAGGCCATCCAGTTTCCACTCTCAACCTATTAAAGGTCATGATGTAGGATAGAAGGTCCTGGTTACCCTGTCGTAGGGACAAAAGTTCGTTATCCAGGGCCTGTCCTTGGGAGTGCCGGGCAAATAGTCTTTCCATGCTCATTTGAAAGCCCTGAAAATCCCGAAGAATTGGGTCATCCTGAGTAACTACTGGAATTGACCAATCAGCTGCACTGCCGCTGAGATGTGACAATACAAAGGCTACCTTGGCTTGATCATTTGGGAAGGCTCCAGGTCTGCATAAAAAGTGCAAGCGTTATTGGTTCATAAACACGGCAAACCTTTTGGGATCTCCGGCAAAGCGTTCGGGCGGAGCTAATGGAATATTTCCTGGTAGGTTTATTTGCACAGGGTTACTCGATGACACAGGAGCTGAATTTCCCACAGAACCTAGTAGGGGTGCTTGTCCAGCCTGGCTTTGCAGTAGTTGCCTAGCAAGGTCATCAGTTCGCTCCGTTGACAAAATCAGTTCTCTCCTAAGAGCATTGGTTTCTTGACGGACGGAATGCACTTCAGCCCTCAGTTCCCCTAGTAATTGGGTCCATTGGTCAGTTTCTGAGTTATCCATAACGCCCGGGTGGGAATTTGTGGGTAGGCTTTGCATTCTGTTACGCTCACCTGGCTCCCACAGGGTGTCAATCTGAACTGGACAGCTGCGGTCTCCACCAATGTGACGCCTAGTGCCGAGATGACGGACTGGACTGGGCCACCTAGCTTCGTTTGCTTGGCCCGTAGGAATTTTCTTCTGCAAATGGAGAAAGGGAATTAACCACCCGTGGAGTTGAGCGTTAACCCCCCCCCACTCCCGCTGTTCTCCCCACTGATCACCTTGATGTCTCCTCTTATAGTCTCACCTGATGGTTTGGAAAAATGAGCTCTCCATCCTGCATTGAGCGCAGGGGCGCGTAGATAACCAGTTGCTTCACTGGCTCAAAGGAATTGAGAGTTCCAGAACAATATTGACTCTGAGATTCCCGGCAAGACGCCGTAAGTATGTAGTTCGTAAGAGTTCAAATGTCTGTCTTTGACTCTTGTCCGATTCCCTGCAGGTTGCAGCTTGACCCTAGCGAAGACTTCCTCGTGGCAACCGGTAATATTCAGGTAGGGATTTGTATTATCCAACACAGTTCGATAAAATAATGTTAATATGTAACCTGTTGCTTTCTCCCTTATTCAGGCGCTGAGAGAAAGTACGAAGTCTCAGGGAATAATGCCTCCGGCAGTAAAATCAGGTACGTCTATTGTGGTGAGGAGGTTTCCCCTTGTTTGTCCCTTTGTTTCCCCTTGCTGTCCTTTTGTTTCCCCTTAGGGGCCGGGGTTCGGCGAAGATGCAGTGGAAGCTGCGCCGACCCGTGAAGAGGAATAGTACCCCCGGTGGTAAAATCAGGTAAGTCTATGGGGGGTAACTAATATTGCCTCTGTGTATTCCCTTGGCTCATCTTGCTGTTCTTGTCTTCCCCTTAGGTGCCGCAGTACGGCGGGAACATGCAGAAGGATGCGGTGGAATGTGACGATGCTGCGAAGGCCGGTGAGTTCAGCGCGGCGCTGCAGCAGGCGAGGCGACGCGCATATAAGACTTCTTTCTTCCAGCTCGAAGGCGGCATGGATCGGGAATTCAGGTAAGGCTCAAAGGTATTGCTCTTGTTCTAACCTTTTCTCCTTCTTTCTCCCTTTTTCTAGGAGCTCCAGACTCGAGGCGGGCGTGGCAGAAGACTGGATGCAGACTTGCAGGCACGGTGAGCGTTACGCTGCTGGATGCAGAATAACGCGAAGCGTGTGCTGCTCTTCGGGCGTGGTTTAAATAGCCTCCAAAGTAGTCCCAGGTAAGTATTCCTCCCCAGCCCAACCCGAGTAAAAAATAGTCCCTAGGTAAAGTAGTCCCTTCCAAGCCTCTTTTGGCTTGGAGCTCTTGCAGCATGGTCTGCATCAGGTAAGTTTGCAGCATGGGCTGCATCAGGTAAGTTTTAATCTATGAGCCTGGCGCCTACGGCACCAGGACTGACTCTCCATATGAGCCTGGCGCCATAGACGCCAGGATTGCACCCAAATAGCCCCTAGCAGGGGTTGTTGGGCTTGCTTGGGATAACTTGATGCCTGCTTCCGGGGTTGCTGGACTTGGTCTGGGACCCCGTGGGTAGGCATCATGACATTCTGCTAGGCATACAGAACCCCCACACAGGTTACATTGAAACCTGGTGTCGTCATAGATGTGACACCGCAGACGGTAATAGTCATATGAGTGGTCACTCATCTGCCAAACACAGGGAGCCCTACAGTGATAGGGTTGTGATTTTGACAGTGAACACATATTTGCTTCACACATATCACATTGTTGATTGTACATGGACTATGCTCCCTACAGTGCCACAATGGGCCGTGCTGTCCTGGTCAAGGTGCATGCTTGCATTCAGGTGACATGTGGCAGTGTTTGTCATGTTGGGTGGATGGAGTAGATTCCAATGGTGAGGGAATGGATGTATGCCAAGTCCCACTGCATCCACAGGAGCACTTTTCAGAGGATGTCACAATTTGCCATCTCAGAGAAGTGGCATATGTAGCAATGCTGCAAAATGGTTGATGGTCTACATGTGTTCATCGACAGGACATGGTTCCCAAGTACCCAGTTGAAATCATGTTTGATCGGCGTAGTGTCAGTGGATTTGAGTGGCTGACTTAAGCCATGTGATGGACTTCAGCATTGCAATGCTCCATTTGCAGTACTTGTCCCTGGGCTGTGTGCTGACATCACAGTTGCATGGCACTTCACTCATTGTGTATACCACCTTTGAATGTCAATGTGTTCACTGACAGCATGGACATGACCGGAGGAGGGGGGGTGCTGCATGTCATCAAAAGCCGTACATCGATGGCTTACAGCTCAGACTATGGCAAGCCACAATGTCAAACACATGTGTGTGCTACCATGTTGTGTCTTTCTGCACTTTCATGCACATGTGCATTTTTATCTGGAAACACATGACTAAAAAAGTCATTCTCTGTCCATGTGCAGGTGATGAAGCACCGGATACAGTTAACAATGGGTTGATGTGATTTTTAAAGATATGTGCGGTATGCATGATGTGCTACTGTGGCTGGTGAAATACAATATTCCATGTTGTTGCAGTGATCCTGATTCATCCAGTGACTGAACTGCTTGGGTAGTCCACCCTGCACCCTTTCATGTCCCTAGTCTACATATCCTCTGCCAGTCACTGGACCTCCTTTCACAAATTTGGAGGTGCAGTTTCCGGTAGAGGCGAAGAGGGAATCATATCAGGGCAGCTCTCTCAGCAGGAAGGATGTGCACTGTGTTGCACGTTATATCTGTATTAATAGTCACCACCATCTTTGCATGCATTCCACATATTTGTATCCCCGGGTGTAATTATTGAGTCACATTAAGTCTCCAGTGCAGGTGTATGTCTGTCCACATGAATGTGTGTGTATGTGCACTTTCACTTTGATGTGTGTGCAGTGTTTCAGAGGATACACTTCCACAGTTAACTACACACATGTAAGTGATTGTGCAGCACTTGTCACACTTGAGGCAATGGCAGCATTTTCCACATTCTGGATCTACATGCAAATCAAGGTCATGCATTCTCTGTGCATCTGGTGTATGTTGGTTCTTCAACACTTGCCTCACTGACCATGATGATGTCTCCTTACTGCCACCCGTGTACTCCCCCAGCCCCGTGTTTCCTATGGTACCATGCAGGAGTACTCCCTGTCCAAACTATTCATTGACCTTTGCCAGTGCCCACTCCCTTATCCACTCACATGACCTGCCCTACTACTGTTCCACATGTAACACATGCGCCCATTGTCAGGTCTATACATCCTCAGCTGCTCTGCTTCATAGCATTGCCTCTGGTGACACAGTTCTGGGCATTTGTGTACATTGACTCCAGAAGACAGGTTTGTCAGACTTGCTGAATTAAGGGTTTTACAACTATGTGCATGTGTACCCCTGACGGTCTGCACCTATGTTCCCCAATCAGGTCACTTGTTGTTCATTGTTAATTCCTGTATGCTCTCTCCACCTGTATCGATTTCATGACTTCTTATTTAATTTCTTGTTGTCATAATACTGCACTGTGAGGGACTGCACGGTGTGTGTACACATTGTGGGCCCATGCATGTGGTTTATCGTACACTCCCCCAGCTTCTGTTTATCTTTTGTCCCTGTAGGTGTGGTCAGTGCACCCTGTGACCCACACACACTTACCGGGATTGTTTCGCACATGGTGTGAGGTCTGTTGGAGGATGAGTGAACAGCTGCATATCATGCTGAAGTTAATTTACAGTGCTGTCCGACAGGCGGGTTGGTGGTTGGATGTTGCGGTTATTGGTCTCTTTCTAGCTTACATGCCATGGAGGGTTGTGCATGTTGTTTCTGTGATGTGAAACTGCTGATTGACGATTCACAGGTGGCCTTTCTTTTACAGTCTGCCCTTCTCCATCATCCACCGTTGTCCTTCCTCTCCGAAAACATGTGCTACTTTTCCATTTATGTGCCTTCGAGGCTCTCTGAAAATGCTGCTTTTTTTACATGTATTTATGTCTCTGTCTTCTTCCTTGCCCACCTTCTCTCTACCCTCACCCACTGTGATGTCAAACATATCCATCCTCATTTCCCCATCAGCCAGTCTCCTCCCTGCACTGCATTTCCCCATCCCTTTCTCACTCTCTCTCCGCTAGCCACTCCACCGCTATGCATTCATCACTCTGTGTCCTGATTCCTTCTTGCCCTCTGTCACCCTCCTCATCAGCTAGTACACATGTACTTCCTCTCCTGAGACATCACCTCTGCACTACTTTGAAGATTATGCTGTTGTGATGTTGATGGTTGCTCATGCTTGGTTATTTGTACTTCCAGATGTTGACACTGGGTAGTCCATGGCTATTTTCTTGTTCCATATGGGAGTTGCCAAGGCTGTCCTGTCTCTTTGAATTGATGCAATGCATATCTTTGCAAGTTCAAAATGTTGTTTCAGGTGGGATGTAGTGGGTGCAAGAAAGGTGGATACCTTGTGCAGGTAAGTCAAAGGCACTAAGAGTGGTACTTTTTGGTGTGTCGTAGGTGGCAGGGAGTTGGGCACTATGTGGGGTTTTCTTGTTCCTTGTACTGAGGTGAGTGGGTCCAGCTTCATGGGTGCATGTCACACATGGCGATGGTAGGCTGTTGAGTCTATGCACGCTATTTTTGCATGACAATCAGGGTGGCACTGGTTGGGGGTGATTGTTGTGAGAGAGGCTGTCACTGTAGGGCATTAATTGGTGAGTTGTCATGAGGGTGGCAGGTCTAGCTGTATGGGTGCTGGGACGTATGGTGAGGGGTGTGATGGTGAGTGTTTCCTTGCAGTTTTTGAATGCATCTTGCCTGTCATGCGGCATCCCATTCACTGAGCCTTTCAAGTCATATCTACCCACAAAGGCAGTTCACTCTTGGTACTTCTGCCCCTTTAGATGGTGCTGTCCTGAGGCTAATCCACAAACAGCACAGCATTGCTGGCCATTTGGGGGATATGATATGATATGACATTTATAACACGCCTATACACAAGTGTTTCAAGGTCTGACGAGGCAAGGGAGGGGAAACAAAGGGAGGACACAACAACAATCTTACTCGGCCTAGTTACATTGAGATTGCACAAGTGAAGGGCAGAGGATAGGGGAAAATTGCGAGTGGAAGGAGAGGAGAAGCAAGTGCAGGACACAGGATAAAAAAAGGAGTGTGGCCAGCAGGTGGCAATGCAAGGGTTAAGTGCGGACAACAATTGTCTGATAAGTGCAGTTAAAGGGACTGTAGGGTTGCAGATACAGACCCAAGTGCAAGGGTTGCCAGGAGGCAGTGCAGGTGTGCAAGTGGGCGGGTAGGGAACTGGGCTGGAGATCAGAGGTTTTCCAGGTGACCAATGCAGTATCATACAGGAGATCAGCAGGGAAGAGGAAGAGAGAAGGCAGAAGCAAAGAGGAATGCTTCTGGAACCAGAGATGGTTTTGTTCAAGTTTCAGAGAGGCAGGGAGGCTGTTCCAGAGGGAGGCGCCAGCCGAAGAGTTGCCATTTTCACCACAGACACCAGGCACACACCATCGGCCTGATGCTGTTGTTTGTCATGGTGAACATGTAACATGCATGCTACACTGGTAGATATTTTGCACCCTATTGATAGCTGCTGCGTGCATTTCAATGGTCCCTTCAGTTCCCAGCACATTGGTCCCCATTCAATCCAGTTCCTGTGAAGTCTTCCTTTCCTTCCTCTTGCCTGTTGCCTGTTCCCTTTTGAGTGGCAGTGTCCTTAGCCTCTGTTTAACATTCCTTTGTCTTGTCTGCTTATCTCTTTTATGTCAGTTGCCACTGTGCCCTGCCTTCGTGTATGACTGCTGCCTCTGTGAACAGCTGCCTTCGGCCAGATCTTGTCTTCAATGCAATTGCTGATATGTTTGCAGCACATCGTCTTGGGCTTTACATCATCTGCTCCCCTGCCAGTGTTTACTGCACTGTCCTGATGCCACGTTAATCAGGGGATGCCATATAGTGGCATTGGGAATACTTCCTGGGTTTCCAACCTCTCAGTGATCTCAATATGTGAGTCCTCTCAGTGTCATTCTGACTCCAGCTGGATGGAAGTGTTCACACTGTTCCATCACTGTGACAAGGGGTAAGTGGTACCTGGCCCTTCACTGCATGACACTCTGGGGGGGCAGGCAGTGTAGGTGTTGTGGGCTGCTAAGGTCTGATTGTGCCAGGTGTTTTCATTGCATTGGCATGAGGTGGGCTGATCTGGCTGCATGGGTGTAGGGGCGCATGGGGATGGGTGGCTGCTGGGTTTGTGTTTGCATTTGTTACATGGCTCTCAGGGGGGGCACATATTTCAGTGTAATTGGGTTCATGGATGTGTTGCCTGCCCTGACCTTGTGTTGTTTTTCACTACAGAGGTATTCGGCAGGGGAAGATGGTTGCTGAGATTGAAGGGGACATTGCTGTTGTATGCATGTACAGAACTCATCAGCAGAGTTGGGTGGTTTGCAGGCTTACAGAGGGGAGCATTGATGCATTCCAGGGTACAGCTGGTGCAGGCAAACATGGGGAAAGATATGAAGTGAGATGTGCATCATTCATGTTGTGCACTTGCATTTCTCAAAGTCTGAATGACTATTTTGATGTGAATGTGTAATGTGAGCATACTTGTTGTTAGGGATTGGGGTGGCCACTCCACCTGTATAATGTTGTGGAACACACAATGTACAGGTGGTCCAGGGCAGTTGTCACAAGTGTTAGTTGCTCATTTGCATTTTGTACTACGCCTTCCTACTTGTGTTCTCTTGTGTGTAGTTTGTGGGCTACGTGCAGAATAGTTGTTGGTGTCCATGTGACAGTATTTGGGGATTTTGTTGCTTGTGTTGTGTGCTTTTGTGTGGACTGTATGTTGGTTTCAGTTACTGTGACTGTGTCAGTAATTTGTGCCTGTTATGTATGTCTAATGGACACATACAGTTTGCCTCTCCCAGACACACATTCTAAGGGTGTTGTTATGGGCATGTAGGATAGGCCCCAATTCATCATTGAATTCAATGTGTGCAGCTTCTCCACGTGCCCTTTGGCCAAACAATGGCAAGGGTGGTTCCTGTGTCTGAGGGCTATGCCCCACCTGCATATCAACTGGTATACCATGCTGGTTGGCTACATTGTGCAGTACATATGCTGCCATATGCTGCCACTATGATTTTACAGACTACTGGTAGGAAATATAGCAAAACACAACCGAGGTGGCCAAGGGAGCGGAAAAACGTGACATAAGCACCCCAAATCTGCACTCCTCCATGTCTCTAGTGGCTACATGTGCTGAATCATATCTTATCTTTGCTGGTGTGCAGAATTACTACTGTATGGGGTCCGCAGGAACAGTGATAGCGTGTAGGCACTGTTCCCTGAAAATGTGTAAATGCTTGGTATTGACATTTATCGTCATGGTCTGTTGTTCGGTATGTCACCTCCATGCATGTGCATGACATTTCATACTCACCAATTAGCAAGGTGTTGCCATATTTTCCTGATGGCATGGCCCAGTGCAGTGGTGAATGGTGGTAGCTATCATGCGTGCTACCAGGGACATTGGCATTTACTTGCATGATCAGTCCATTAGCGTCATAGACTACCTGCACATTAATGGAATGCCAGTGCTTGCGAATGCGGGTTATGTGTTCTGTCAAACGGGGGATGCCATAGCACTACATATTTACAGTCGATTGTACCTAGTTTACATGGAAAGTGTGTTACTGCATAGAACTCCTGGCACACTCTCTGCCATTTTGCCAGTGTTCACTGCATATATATGTGCCTGCACAAACACACACATGCTGTTAATCAGGCCAATACCTGGTGGACACAGCAGGATTGAGAGGCCTGCAATAGCACACCAACTATGGCTGTGGTATGCTGGAAGGAGCCTGTGGCAATGAAATGTAGTGCAGTCAGCACTTTTTCTAGGGGGCTAAGGGCTTGGGAGCAGATGGTGGTGATTCTAGGTCTTGCTCCCACTCCCTGATAAGGTCTAGGATAAGATGGGGGGGAACCGGTACCTACCAAACACCTGGTCAGCAGGCATTCCAAACAGTGTGGTGCATTGTGCGGAATTCTGGGTCCTGGGCATCCTCCTCCTCCTTCTGTGTCGTTGTATGATGACACCTGCTATTGCGTGGTTCATGAAAGCTGTATGACATTAGTTTGGTGTGCATTGCATGCTTTATATGTATTTGTATCCGTTGGGCATTCAACTTCATGCTTGTTATTATGTGGCGGATGGGTCACAAGGTTTGCGTGTCCCTTTTTCCGACACGAGTTTGAATGTTCGAATCCATGAATTTGGTTTGGTTTGCAGTGGGCTGGACGCTTGATTGCCTATCAGGAACTGTACCTCAACAAGCTCACATTTTTCCTGCGTGGAGAATGGGGAATATGCATGTTCCACCCCCTATGTATTCTATGCATAGGCCCGGTCCACACTCTGCGAGGAGTCTCGTGCAAGGCTCTCGGCCGCTCGCAGAGATGTGCCAGGACTGCACAAAGTCGAATTGATGAAGGGGTTTTGCGCGCAGAATGGCTCGCAAAGTCTCGATTCTCCACGCAAATAATTCCATGAATCGGGCCCTAATTAACTTAATGGCTTATCAGAGTAGTGTTTTCTTCACAGTTTTCTGCTCTGATGGAGCACACTCTGTTGGACATATCTTTATTTGAATTTCCAAGAAAAACAACCTGGTTTCAACAAAAGTTCTGTAATCTATCACTGTATTCTGAGCCTAGCTAGTCACGACTTTACTGCCCTCCGGAGAGACACGTCACTCAATTAGAAGCTGGTAACTAAATGACAAATTCTGCATAACATACTTGGAATGATGGCGAGCCGTTGCCTCTATTTCACGTATTATCGCCTAGGTGTGGTATTTATCCAGCTGGCTATCATAAAAAATATTTTATGCTGTGAATACTGTTGGGCACAATTGCCCCAATTGATTATTTATATCTGCTTAGCACAGGACATATGTTCAAGTACACGTTTCACATATGTTCAAGTACATGTTTCATTATTGTGGCAATAAGACCCGAGGCGGCGGGACAATACCGCCCCAGGTAAGGCCCCCGGGGCCGTAGTTACTTAACGAAGACCTGGGGGTATTACCGTGGACGTTATTGGCCCACGGCCGAGGGTCTTATTGCCATTAGTACCCCGGCCCGTTAGACTGGGGTACTAATGGCATTTTTTTTCTGTTTCACGCGTTTCGAAAACAAACAAAAAAAATGTCCGCCGGGAATGGGAAAACGTAGTCCTTTTTCCCTTTCCTTGGCGGCCATCGGGAGCAGACGCGCTGGGAACAGAAGTGTTCCCAGCGCGTTCGCTCCCAAGACCAGAAGAAAAAAGAAGGTAAGTGGGGTTGGGAGGGCGGAAGGGAGGGGAAAGGGGAAGGAAGAAACAAAAAAAAACATACCGCAGTCTCCGACGGGGGACGATGGAAGCCTCCAGCCGTGTGGAGGCTTGGAGCGGCAGGCTCAACACTTAGCATGTTTGATTGACAGCTAGGCTGAGTGAATGGGGGTATGCTGCATAAAAGCAGGGCTTTGGGGACTGGAACTTCAGAAGTCGCCACAGGACCTGAGAATCCGACGAGGGAGAAGCTTAGCTGACCTACAACGACGACACCACCGGTGGAGCCCTGCGGAACCGACTCACCACTTCCCGACGACAGAGAAGATCTCCCGGCTGGAGAGGCTTCTTCCCCTGACTGGTGGGCATAACCAGTTTTCCTTCTTTCTTCGCACCCCAGACCGGTTTGTGGTCGAACTGCCCGTGCCAAGCACCCCGGCGGCTGGATAGCCACTGAACCGCGAATTAACGGACCGCTCCTTGTACCTGAAAAACTCTGCGGCTGGTTTCTTCCCTGGCAGTGCAACGGACTAATGTCTTCCTCCCTGATGAGATCCTCTCTTCCCCCGGATGAAGCACTGACTTGCATCTGCTGCCATGAACAACTGCCCCCGCTGGAGTGTTCTCACCACTTTAAGGTACCGTGTCCGCCATGCCTCCCTTTCTAAAGATTGCTACAAGGTAATAATAACCCCTGAACCTTCTGGACTGGGCTGGCCATCTTGACCCTCTAACTGGTCCCTCTCTTTGATCCAACTCCTTTTTGAACCGTTACAAGACTTTTGTGCACTGCAACCGTGTGAACTTGGACACATTTCGTTTGGATCCTCTTAAGCCGATTCGGCCTATTGACTCTGAATTCCTAGTGTTATTTTGCCTTCCGCCCTTGTTGTGTTTGTGAAAAAGTGTTGGGATCTGTTTCAATGTATTCTCTGTTTTTCTCTCCCTTTTTTAAAAACGAATTATTAGAGTGTCATCTACGTTAAGCACTCACCGCTGTCTGAAAATAAGTGGGGCTTTACAAAAGACTTGTCTAATATTCTTTTAAGGGAGTGTATATCTTTTAGTGACCGTGTTTTTGAATTGCTTACTATTAGTGCCTGTGTGTTTTTCTAGATATGGTTTTAAATAAATAATTATATCTCTTTTACACCAAGCCCTGGACAGTGTTTTCTTGTTCTACTGTGTTCTCTTGACCTATTGTGAATACCCTGTATACTGCCTAACTCTTCTTGAGGGAAGGCTGACTTCTCAGCCACAGCTACCAAGTGAATCTGTGTGGTACAGACTGCTACCAAGTGGGTTTACTGCCAAACACCTGTAGTCCTAAATCTTTTGCAGTGGTCCCAGAGGGAACTGCACAGGTTTCTGCTTAACACTGGTGTACAGCATTGGGATTTGTATTGAGTATACACTTTAGAGTGCTTGTTGAACACTTTAGGACAACTAACCACAGAGCTTAGCACTAAAAAGCTGATTTTCTAACTATGTCTGCTATGGAGAGTTATACCCTAGAATCATTCTCTGCCAAAACTGCTGATTGCTTAAAAGTATTGTGTAGTCATAAGAATCTCTCTGAGAAGGGCAAGAAAATGGAACTTATAGAAAGATTGTTAGAAAACCAAAGTCTGGGTGGTACAGAGGAATCTACCCCCCCAGCAAATGTAGAAAACAGTGATGGTATTGATCTGAATCAAAGTCTTGATAATGAGTCAGAAGAGGAAAGTGAACCTGATGAAGTTAGCCACTCTGAGCCTCTGTCTGCCTTACCTACTGTATCTGATGGGCCTATACCAGGTCCCACATGTAACCCTGCTTATTTTGAACTTGGAAAAATGAAGTTTGAATTAGAGTACAAACATTTTATTGCTCAATCTGAAAGAAACCAAGAGCTAGAGTTCAGAAGAATGAATGCCCAGGCTGAGCAGAAGCAAGCTGAGTTAAGACTCAGAGAAATAGAGCTTAATCATGAATTAGAAATGAAAAAGTTGTCTGTGGAAAATGCTTCTCTCTCCTCTGGTTCTTCTAGGAGTTCCAGTCCCAAACGACCCCAGATGCCTAAGGAATTAGTGGGTATGTATGAACCTAGGTTGGACGTGTTGGATTGGTTAAACATGTTTGAGTATAATCATGGGCTCCAGGACATCACAGGGAATGAGTTACTTCCCTGGTTGTTCTCTAGGCTCCCCCTGTTGCAACTGATGTGGTAATGGAGTTGGGGGAAATGGATAAGAAGGATTATGAATGTGTGAAACTAGCTTTGATAGCTAGATTTGGGAAGACCCCTTCCCAGTACCTTAAGAGGTTTAGGACCCCCAAAAAGCATGATGGTACCCCTTGGGCTACCTGGGTGAGTGAAAGTTTGAAAAAATTAGAGGGATGGATTAAGGGTTACAGAGTTAACATTTATGAAGGAATGAAGAATCTTGTAATGTTGGAGTCAATTTATGATGCCTGCTCTCCTGAGCTCAGACAGCACTTGGCTGATTCAAAGGAATTTAGATTCCAGGAAGTTAGCTAAGGCTGCTGACTTGTGGGTTGCCAACAGGGCCACTCACAAGGATTCTGTGGCTACTCAGAAAAAGGATGAGGGAAAACAGCCAAAGAAGGACTCCAAAGAGAATTGTAATAATTCCAATTCCAAAGAGGGCCCCAAACAGAACCAAAAGGGTAAGCCAACAGGGAAACCAAATCAGGCTAGTGTACCTCCTGGTGCCAAACCAGAAGGAGGTCAGAACAAGCCACCGTTCCAGAAAGCATTTGGTAAATGCTTTGTTTGTGGCTCTACTGACCATGTGAAAGGAGATCCCAGATGTAAGGGTAAACCTTCAGGGGTCCAGCTTGTCTCCAGAGGAGGAAGTACAAATGGCAAGTGGAAACTTTCTATTACTGGCTGATGAACCCATTGGAGTCTCAGCCAGTGTTTCTTTAGTGTCTCTGGGTTTGTGGGAACAACAGAACTTAGATGTCTATAATTCTATCACAGATAATACTAAAGAGTATTACAAGGACAGTGTCCAGGTGAATGGCCAGGAGACTCCTGCCATTAGGGACACTGGGGCCAGCATAACTGTGGTGGACAAATCGTTTTTTCAGGCTGAGGATGTTGCTAAGGCACCCAAACGCCTCACCAAGTTAGCTGGATGGTCTGTGCAAATGCTTCCCCAATTACCAGTTCTCATCCAGTGTAATGACATGACTGTGAAGATATCTGTCAGCATACAAAGTGAGGTGCCAGGAAGGGTTCTGCTGGGTAATGACTTGAAAACTCTTGGAGTAGTGTCACATACCCCCAGACCTCCTAGTAAAAGGTTACAGGAGCTCACCAGACCTGCAAGGGAGAGAACCATGAGAGGTACTCCCAAGGAGATGATGAAGAAAGAGATCACTCCTGCTCCACTGGAGATGTCAGCTGCTGCCTCTAAGTAACAAGAAGCAAAAGGGAACCTAAGACTTCTAACAAGAAACCAGCAGTCAGCACTCCAGTGCAGCCAACAAGGACTTCCCCTAGGTTGTCCAAAGTTACACCAGTAACTCCCCCTCCAGCTGAGGCTGAGAGGGAGGTACAACCCTGTGTGGTTGAACTAGACTCTGAGGAAGAGCTAGTGGAAGGCCAGGAACTCATTGGAGATCTGGATCCTGTTGACCAGCCTGAGCTGCAGTCGTTACTGGCAGAAGGTGGACCCAACAGGACAGACTTCAGTAAGGGACAGAGAGAATGTCCAACTCTGGAAGCTCTTTGCCACCAGGCAGATGGTCAGGCTGAAGGGCAAGAGCCTGGGAAATATAGTTTACACTGGGAGGATGGCCTCTTCTACAGTGAACCAACCGAGTCTGCACCTGGGGACAACAAACGACTTGTAGTACCCCAAGAGAACAGTCCACAGTTCCTGCAGTTAGCCCATGAGATTCCTTTGGCTGGTCACTTGAGTTTCAAGAAGACTAAGGAAAGGCTCTCAATCCACTTTTATTGGCCAAAGATGGGGGCTGAAGTAGATAAATACTGCAGGAGCTGCCACACCTGCCAGACTTCTGGTAAGGTTGGCTCCAAGAATGTGGCACCTTTAGTGCCTCTCCCAGTTGTGGGAGTCCCATTTGAGAGAGCAGGGATTGACATTGTTGGTCCCCTTGATCCTCCAACCTCCTCAGGCAACAGGTTTATACTTGTTGTAGTAGACCATGCTACTAGGTACCCTGAGGCAATTCCTATGAGGACTGTTACAGCTCTGGCTGTGGCTAAGGCCCTCCTTGGTCTTTTTACCAGGGTTGGGTTTCCTCAGAAGTAATCTCTGACAGGGGGTCACATTTTTTGTCCCACTACATGAAAGCCATGTGGAAAACCTGCAGTGTTACTTATAAGTTCTCCACCGCATACCACCCTCAGACAAATGGACTGGTTGAAAGGTTCAACAGAACCATGAAGAGCATGATAGGTGCTTTAGAGGACCCCCTTAAGAGAAAGTGGGACCTTCTACTGCCATGCCTTCTCTTTGCTTATAGAGAAGTCCCTCAGGAGGGAGTAGGTTATTCTCCCTTTGAACTTCTTTATCATCATCTGGTCAGAGGTCCATTGGCCCTGATCAAGGAGGGGTTGGAGAGTGCTCCTTCCCCCAAGCCAGTCAGAGTGACTGACTACTATATAGGTCTCCGTAGGAGAATGTCGCACATGATGACAGAAGCAAGCGATAACTTGAAAGCTGGACAAGCATTTGTCAAGCTCTGGCATGACCAAAAGGCTAACATGGTTCAGTTTACTCAAGACCAGCTAGTTCTCATTATGATTCCAACAAGGCAGAGGGCCTTGCAAGACAAATGGATGAGACCCTTCAAAGTTGTGGGTAAACTTGGAGAGGTCAACTATCTGGTGGACTTGGGCAACCCCAAGGAGGCTCCAACAGTCTTCCACACCAACAGACTAAAAGCGTATGTCTCCAGACCTGATGTAGGAGCTTTGCTACTCGCATCATCAGAGGAAGAAGAAGAGAGTGAAGCTCTTTCTGATCTCCTCAGAGGCTTACCTTTAGACGAAAAGATTGAAGGAGTAAATCTCTCTTCAAATCTGACACCTGAGCAACAGGAAGAGTGAAAATCTATGTTGAATCAGTTTGCCTCTCTGTTCTCACTTTCACCAGGCTTGACCCCTTGGGGACAGCATGACATACTCACTGGTGACTGTCTGCCAGTCAAAAGCAGAGGATATCGAATGCCAGAAAATGTAAGAACCCACATTAAAGGTGAGGTTAACAAGATGCTTGATCTCGGGGTAATAGAGCCCTCTACTAGTCCATGGTCTAGCCCAGTTTTGTTAGTACCAAAGGCAGGATCTAAAGAACTTAGATTCTGTGTAGATTACAGAGCTCTTAATGCAGTCACTAAGACTGATGCCCACCCTTTGCCAAGGACAGATGAGTTGGTGGATAGACTTGGTGCAGCCAAGTTCCTCAGCACCTTTCACTTGACAGCAGGCTATTGGCAAATAGCCCTGACAGACCATGCCAAGGAGAAAACTGCATTTTCTACCCCAGTTGGCTTATACTAGTTTAATGTTATGCCTTTTGGATTGAAAAATGCACCTGCTACATTTCAAAGGATTGTAAACCAGGTTCTGAATGGGAGGGAGGACTTCTGCATGGCATACTTGGATGACATAGCAGTGTTCAGCAATTCCTGGGAAGAACATGTGGACCACCTGAGATATGTTTTGCAAGCTTTTGGAAAGGCCAATCTGACCATAAAGGCAAGTAAATGCCAAAATTGGACAGAGTAAAGTGGTCTACCTTGGACATGAGGTAGGAAGTGGAGAAATAAGGCCTTTGCCCAGTAAGATTGAAGCTATGCAAAATTGGACAACACCTACTACTCAGACCCAGGTGAGAGTCTTCTTAGGTCTCACTGGGTATTACAGGAATTTCATTGAGAACTATGGGTCCATAGCTTCTCCACTGAATGTCATCTCCTCTCCTAAATTCCCTAAAAAGGTTAGGTGGAATGAGGAATGCAATCAGGCCTTTGAAACCCTGAAAAAGGCTTTTTGCCAAGCGCCAGTACTCAGAGCTCCTGACTACCACCAAACTTTCATTGTGCAAACAGATGCTTCAAATGTAGGAATAGGTGCAGTCCTCAGTCAACTGGATGGGAAAGGTAGGGAGCACCCCATTTGCTTCATCAGTAGAAAACTGAAGGATCCTGAAACAAGGTGGGCAACCATTGAACGAGAGTGTTTTGCTATTGTGTGGGCTCTGAAGAAGTTTAGGCCATACTTGTATGGTTCTACTTTTGTCATTCAGACTGACCACCGACCCTTGAGATGGTTAATGCAAATGGAAGGGGGAAACCCAAAACTATTGAGATGGTCAATCTGCCTGCAAGGGTTTGATTTCACCATTGAGCACAGGTCAGGGTGTCACCACCAAAATGCTGATGGTCCCTCTAGGATGTATGTCATCGACTAGAGGTATGAGATTCATCCAGGAGTGGATTAAATCCTCCTGTCCCTTAGTCTGGGGGGGGGGGGCGAGTGCTAGGGAGAATTCTCTCTTTAGGCTGAATTTCCTAACCTAGTGAGTTCCCCAGCAGCTTTGCTGGATTTCTGGAGTTTGTTTTTTCTCCTGCCAAGAGTGAGACTCTTTTTCTCCCACTCTTGGACATGATTTATGGTGTTCCTTGGACTGTTAATGTGTTTTATGGGCTATGGGGTCCTTTACCATAGGGTCTCATGTGTTTTTACTATGTGTGTTACACAGCACCCTCGGTGCCGTAACACAGGGGTGCCATAGTGACACCCCACCATAGACTCCATACCCTGGGACTGACTACTGTCTCCCAGGGCGTGTAAAGTCACCATTTTATTAGTCCCAAATTATTAACAGAAACCAGTACAAACCATCATATTATGGACATACTGGTCGGGGCAATTCAAATGCCCCGGGGTCTGTCAGTCGAGGGGGCACGTCTCCATCCCCCCTGATTGAGTTTTGGCTGGTGGCAGTGGATACTACTTTTTATATTCAACCGCAAATATTTCCCTATGGGATTTTCCCATTGTTCGAGGCTAGCAACTTTAATTATTTAATTCTCATAGCCTCGAACATACCGCCAGTTTATTTATTTAATATTAATTTGCCAGTTGGTATTTTTTGCCAAGACTCGATTTTAAAATGGCGTTTGTGTTCTCTTCTGTGACTCCAACCCAAGTCGAGCCCTTTGTTCCACTTTTTGGCGGGCTTCTCCACAGAAGCCTCCAAAAGTGGTGCCACTCTGTCTGGGTACCACAGGGGATGTGGGAGGGGGTTTAGGCACCCAGGACTGAGTTACCTTGGTAACTCAAGTCGCACTCTTGTGTGATTGGCCCAAGTGATGAGCCGGCCGGCTCACCACTTAGCATGTTTGATTGACAGAGAGGCTGAGTGAATGGGGGTATGCTGCATATAAGCAGGGCTTTGGGGTCTGGAACTTCAGAAGTCGCCACAGGACCTGAGAATCCGACGAGGGAGAAGCTGAGCCGACCTACCACGATGACACCACCGGTGGAGCCCTGCAGAACCGACTCACCACTTCCCGACGACAGAGAAGATCTCCCGGCTGGAGAGGCTTCTTCCCCTGACTGGTGGGCACAACCAGTTTTCCTTCTGTCTTCGCACGCCAGACCGGTTTGTTTTCGAACTGCCCGTGCCAAGCACCCCGGCAGCCGGATAGCCACTCACCACTGAACCGCAAATCAACGGACCGCTCCTTGTACCTGAGAAACTCCGCAGCTGGTTTCTTCCCTGGCAGTGCAACAGACTCCTGTCTTCCTCCCCGACAAGATCCTCTCTTCCCCTGGACGAAGCACCGACTTGCATCCGCTGCCATGAACAACTGCCCCCGCTGGAGTGTTCTCACCACTTTAAGGTACCGTGTCCGCCAGGCCTCCCTTTCTAAAGATTGCTACAAGGTAATAATAACCCCTTAACCTTCTGGACTGGGCTGGCCGCCTTGACCCTCTAACTGGTCCCTCTCTTTGATCCAACTCCTTTTTGAACCGTTACAAGACTTTTGTGCACTGCAACTGTGTGACCTTGGACACATTTCTTTGGATCCTCTTAAGCGGATCCTGGCTACTGACTCTGAATTCCTAGTGTTACTTTCCCTTCCACCCTTGTTGTTTTCGTGAAAAAGTGTTGGGATCTGTTTCAATTTATTCTCTGTTTTTCTCTCCCTTTTTTTAAAATGAATTATTACAGTGCCATCTACGTTAAGCGTTCACCGCTGTCTGAAAATAAGTGGGGCTTTACCTAAGATTTGTCTAATATTCTTTTAAGGGAGTGTATATCTTTTAGTGACCGTGTTTTTGAATTGCTTACTATTAGTGCCTGTGTGTTTTTCTAGATGTGGTTTTAAATAAATAATTATAGCTCTTTTACACCAAGCCCTGGTCAGTGTTTACTTGTTCTATTGTGTTCTCTTGACCTATTGTGAATACCCTGTATACTGCCTAACTCTTCTTGAGGGAAGTCTGACTGCTCAGCCACAGCTACCAAGTGAATCTGTGTGGTACAGACTGCTACCAAGTGGGTTTACTGCCAAACACCTGTAGTCCTAAATCTTTTGCAGTGGTCCCAGAGGGAACTGCACAGGTTTCTGCCTAACACTTACCTGAGTCCCTGGAGGGGGACGAAAGAAGCCTCCAGCCACGGGGAGGCTCGGAGCGGGGATTGCCCCTTTTTGTTCTTCCTCATTGGCTGAGGGGCTGCCACACCCCTCGCCGGGAACAGGGTACCCGGCACGCACGGCATACAAGGGAATACTGTGTGGTATGGCTCGCAAACGAGCCAATCTCCATGCTGTATTCCCTTTGCGCCACACGTGCCGGATACTAATGTGCGAAACAGCATAACACCTTCACATTTCATGAGAAAGGCAAGAAGCCTGAAAATGTTCAGCCTGCAGTTCAGTAAAGGCCAACGTCTTTGCCCTCTATCCTAAGATCTAAGTGCGAGCATGTTCATCCTAGTTCTAGTCGGAAGGGTCTCGCCTCTGCGTTTCACAGAATACAGGAGTGTTCAGCATGAAACTACACACCTTGAACTACAAAACAAACTGCACAGGTAATGTGTGTGAAGGACTGATGTTACGTTAATCATAGAAAGTATGAGGATTTAAATTTACGAAACGGGCGTGTCGCGGAAGCTGTTTTGTTTAAAATATGGCTACCTACATACGTTAGTTCATTTTGCACAGCCTGTACTAAATATTCTGATAATAGAAACTGAGAACTCCTTAAAAATGGAAAGATTAAAAAACATTTTCAAAATATCAATTCAACTGAAACTGTTCAAATGTCTAGTATCAAAGCTAGACAGTGCATTCATATATTTGGCTAACATCTTTAATCTTTATTGTGTGTCACCACTGGGAATTGTAGAGCAGATTAAGGGAAAGATGATCCCCAACAAAGGATGTATCTAACTAAGCCTGTCGGAGGCTTGCCTCAAATTAAGATTACCAGTACCGGATTGGTCTGCGATCTGCATACAAGGGTAAATCTTAGCAGGTATACATAGAATTGTCTTTAACTGGAGCTTAACACACTCTGCACGGATGTTTGCAAACCTGAAGAAACCCGGACGTGTAAAGATGCTGGGCCTAATTCACAGAAGCGTTTTTATAATGACAACACCCCATTGGAAAACACTCTGTGAACAAGGGCCTTTTTGTTTTAGAAATCTTGTTCTTAGTATTTCTTTAGTTGAACAAAATTGTGTGAAAAAAATGTATCTTTATGTATATGTGTTGTGCAAAATGCAATTTACTAGGCATGTCTTTTTATTATTATGTATTATTATTTGGATTAAATATTATTATTACTGGCAATTTATGCAGAGTTTTATCCAATTTGTGAATCGAGCCCATGTTGCACGGCATCACGTGTGCTGCCAATGAGCTACCCATCCAGTGCACAGCTATAACAGTGTCACCTTTACTGGTGTGTTAGTTTGTAAGCTTTGATAAGAATACACGGTTACAACGGAGGGGGCGCACAAACAGCTAGATCTAGAATCAAGGTCAATGTGCACAGAGAAGAGAAGTCGTTGCAGTGCTCATTCGACCTTACTTGATCTGTATAACGTATAACATATATTTGTTAGATTGTTTGCCCTTTCTGCCTGTACAATCATAGCCCATTGCTAGACCAAGAAGACCTTTTTGTAATTTGGAAGACCTGTTTGTCTCCTTTGTGACAGCTTTGTGGCTGCACATCATTTTCTAGTGTCCAACTCTGTATGAAGTCCACGGATCTGACAACCTGTGAATTAGGGATCTCCAATGGAGTCCTAAATTGTAGGCCAACCTAACCAATTCTTTGACTAGACAGTAGGCTCTTTGTTATCGTTTGCCAGTCACGGTGTTTAAGGGGGAAAAGGGTTAATACGCTCTTTGTCAGTAATATGCCTACTCTCACTAACATTTAATACACTACACTACATTGCTCTGGTTTCTTTTTTTTAATTAATATGTAACAGTTAATAGAATACCTTTCACACACAATAAAGACAAGCAAAATGGACAAAGATAATAAAATAAAAATACAACGCAAAAGCCATTCCATCATTAAATTATACATTTAATCAAAAAATTGGAAACATTAAATATAGGATTATTAAAATGTATTAGCAACATATCTAAAATTCACACCTGGGGAAGGGCGCTCATCCAATCAGGTGGCTGGAATAAAGGGCGAGATTACAAAATCACTGGCTGCTGTAACAGCCACCAGAGGCCCTTCCTCAGGTGTGATTTTCTTTTTTCCATCATGGCCAGGCAACACGGAGCCTGTTGCCCCCCAACCCATTAATGTCCCACTTTCCCTCCCCAACCCCTCCACATACCTGTGTGACTGGCGCATTGTGCTCCGGTCCCGAGCTCCACCATCTGGCAGCCACAAATTGACATGTAAAAGGGACTTTTTCCCTTTTCCATATGGGGGCCGCCATCATTTTTAAAATATTGTTTTCATTTTACATTGGTAGATCCGCTGTGTTAGCAACACTGATCTTCTGATGCAAAATTGTGAAAGCCATTTGCACCCTGGGTGAACCCCAGAGTGTGAATGGCTTTCATGCCCTGCCTGTCAGGCGGACACAGCCTTTAAAGGCCCACATCGCTTAGGCATGCCTTAGCTTTGGCTGGCGGGCTGTTAAAGCCTGTGTTTGTCCTCCAGGCAGGGCATGAAAGCTACATTCTCATCAAAACCTTCAAATTACCCACTTAGGATTTAAAATATTACCAACTATATTTCACCAAATCAATTTTCATTAGAAATGTTAAAACCGGGGACATGGCCAAGCACAGAAGCATATGGCCTCTTAAATCCGAGCTCTGACTAAGCTTTCCTTTCTTAACATTCCATGCGCTAAATTTCTCATTATATTAAATAAAGAAACGACTTTGCTGCTTACTTGTTGTACCCAGTAGCTGGTTATGAGGTGAAGTACGCATCGGTTTGGAGGTCCTCTCGAGTGCCTGAAGGCGGCGTTCTGAGGAGGGCGCTGCCTGCCAAGCAGCGTTATTGCGTGAAGCGAGAACCGAAGAGTCACTTCAGCTGACCTGCGTGGAAAGCAAAGAGACACTGCTACTATAAGGAAGCATGTTTGATGTACAACACGTGCAGCAGGCGCTTCATACAAACAACATAAGTGCATAACAAGCTTTAAACCATACTATTTCCAGTTTTCTGATAAAACTGCTTATAGGAAGGAATATATATATATGAAGTTCACAGCTACACAATTTATTTCTGGATATAATTACCAAGGAAAAAAAGGAATACATACATATATTTAATAAGAATGAACACTTGTGAAGGGTATCTGAGCATGAAATGGCATATTCCGGCATATAGTGAGCTCAGCTAAGCTTAATAAGCACTAGAAAGTCCATGGTAATAATGATATTGTTTGTGGAGTTTAGGTGCATGGAGTTATTTTGTAGGAGCATAATATACAACGTCTGGATTGTCTGCATTAAACAAAGTCACACACTTATTAAAATAAGTATTGAACAAATCATAACCACCTTGCTATTACATACATAGTGAGAAGTTAATGTGACTGTTACACTTTCTAGTTCAACTCATATTGCGAATAATGCGAATTAAAGCTATGCATTAAATATAACTCTATCAAGAACCTGGTGAAGGAAGATTACGACTTTTGCAATTAAGTACTCTTATGGGTTAATTGGCTTAATCGGATAGAAATAACCTCTCCAATAACCCACAGAAGAAGCTGCTGCTTTAAGTAATACGTGTAGTGGTTCAACATGGCCTCAAAAAAGGGGCAACTTAAGGAAAATGCATCGTTGCCCAACAGCAATGCCCCCAAAAGACAGAAGAGTGATTCTCCTACACCAAAGGAAGTCTTGCAGGATCCAGTTATAATCTCTCAAACCCTTCATGGAAGCCACTACGGCCAAATTACAAATGCAAGATGATAAATGGTCTACTTTTGAAAACAGGATCAATGAGGTGGAAAGAAGGGTGAGCGATGCCGAAGATGTTGCAGGAAGAGTGCAGTCCCTAGAAAACACAGTACTAACCCTGCAGAAGCCAACAGAGAACCTAGAAAATATGAACAGAAGGAACAACATACGGATAGTAGGTCTTCCAGAAAATATTGAAAAGAATAAAGTGACCTAGTACCTTTACCATATGCTTCCTATCCTTCTAGACCTTCCCACACCTCTGCAGTTCAATATCCAGAGAGCGCATCGTATTGGTCCAAGAAGCTCATCTCGAAATACTCCAAGAACTATGATTTTCGCTGTACTCGACTATAACATTCTGGAGAAAGCCAAATAGAAAAAATCTTTGGTAAGGGAAAGTAACAAGATATTTATAACTGAAGATGTCAGCAAGACGAAAAGATCTTTTGACATTCAGACCTGCGTTTCGACAAACATAACGCCAGATAAGGGATGATACACCCAGCATCCCTAAAAGTTACACTGAAGGGCCATTCGTATAACTTTCAAAATTCAGTAGACTTATGAAATTTTATTCAAGGCTATAGAAGAGAAGAGATGGATACTACCAGACCGCACACATAAAATGATAGTGTACATGGAATGTTTTGTGGTCTAAAATGCTTAATCTGCCGGAACGGGGCACAGAGTGGCCAATATGCACCTCGCTCTCCCCCCACCCACCTTTAATAGACCTCATAGGAACATGGTTTAGAGTGGCTGTATCCAGTTAGCTACTATGTTTACATATATTAGTAAGACACTATGCAAATTGGAAAACTCTGTTTTCCTTGTGTTTGTCACCCTCTCCCCCTTCTGTTTCACTCCCCTATGTGCGCTTTCTCATATACCCATTGTCATAAATATAAGATTATTGATATATTGCTTTATAATTCATGGCACTTAACATCATAACATGGAATGTTAAAGGATTACATGATCCTGATACGAGGCAAAAAATATTATCACACCTCCAGACCATCTATTGCATGCCTACAGGAATCTCACCTCTCACAGAATGAGGCAGCCAAATTGAAACGATTGTGGGTGGGTTAAGTTTTATCTAGCGCAGCTGATGGGAAAAATAATGGGATTATTACCCTTATTAGTAAGCATCTCAAATATAAAGTATTATCTACAGAAACAGATAATATTGCCAGATGGGTTTTGGTGAAACTGTTGATTGACTCTAGTGAATATTCCATTCTAAATGTATATGACCCCACTAACACAGATCCAGGATTTTGGACCCATTTAAGAAACCACATTTCCAAGCTATGCCCGAATAACGTAATAGTATCCAGAGATTGGCCCTCATTAGGACCCTGGCGGATTTTTTCCGCCGTCGGCGGACTTTTCCGCCATGGCGCAAAGTCCCTTTACGCCATGGCGGATGGCGGACTTACCGCCCCATTCCGAGGTCGGCGGGGCGGTAAGTCCCCATTGACCCATTTACCCTTCCCCATTCCCATTTCGGCCCCATAGGGCTCAATGGGAGTGGGGAAGGTGTTAATTACGCCACCGTACACTACGGTGGCGTAATTAACACCGAGGTCCCATAGCGCCATGGATTTTTACGCCCGCAAAAAGCGGGCGGAAAAATGACCATGGCGCTATGGGAACTCGTAGTTGGCGGTAAGGGGTCGGCGCAGCTAACGCTGGCGCAAACCCCTTACCGCCAGGGTCCTAATGAGGGCCATTGTAACAAAATCATAGATCCCATCCTTAATAAAAAAGCAAATATAAGATTTAAATTCAATGGGCCTCATTACGACCCAGGCGCTAAGTGGTTAACAGCGCCGTAAAAGGCTGCGGCGCCGTTAACCACTTAGCGCCTTACTACGAGGTCCCTTTGCGGGACCCGACCTGAACGGCTGGTCTGGACCAGCCGTTAAAGTAGGGACCCGCAAAGGGACCTCGCAGTTTGCGGTACCGTAATTGCCGCCTTCCCCATTCCCATTGAGCCCTATGGGGCAAAAATGGGAATGGCGAAGGGCCATGGTGAAATGAGGAAATACCGCCCCGCCAACCTTGGAATGGGGCGGTATTTCCCCATTTCACCATGGTGGACTTGTTACAACACCGGCACCAACCATGGTGCTAATAGCGCCATGGTTTGGCGCCAGTGTTGTAATGAGGGTCAATAAGTCCCACATGCAGTTTGTTAAATTTGTATCTGAGCTAGGCCGTGTTGATACCAGGCGTATTACTCACCCCTCAGATCGAGGCTATACCTTTTTCTCTCCCCCCATAACTCCTTTTCAAGGATAGATTACATTTTTATAATCTAAACCTCAAATCAACAGTCTATTAGATGCAAAGATAGAACCTACTGTCCTATCTGACTATGTCACTGTCTACATTGCATTGTCATATAATCTAAACATACACTGATACAATAGTTGGAGATTCAACTCTGCCCTGTTGAAGGACAAGGAGTTTGTTAAATCTATACATCAACAACATTCACACTTCTTTGCAGAAAACTCTCTATTATTTGCATCAATACATAACAATTTGAATTGCCACAAGGCAGTACTTAGGGGACACACTGTAGCATATACGGCGGCTAAAAGGAAAACACTTAAGAAAGAAGCAGAAGATATTCTCAAACAAATCAAAATACTACAAACACAATATATGCAAACTAACTCCACCCCTATTTTACATAAACTCATCAAACTCAAGATACAATACAATAATTTAACCACTCATGCACAAATCTTCTAAAATGTAAGTCCACGATATACCAGTTCTCAAATAAATCTAGCAAAGCATTGGCATCATATCTAAAATTTAAAACAGATAAAGCAAGGATTACAGATATAAAAGACCAAAATGGCAATAGGGTCCTCAATGACAAAGGAATACTACAAGTATTCTCAAAATGTTATCAAAATTATATTCATGGGAAACCCTAACTAATAGCACACAAGCTTTGGAATTTCTTAAAAATATACATCGGAGTTAATATACTAAGCCTAACTTACAATCTTTAAATAAGCCTTTATCCTCACGTGAAATCTGTGTAGGCATCAAAAATCTTAAAAAAGGTAAAGCCCCAGGTCCAGGTTTTTCTATTGATTATTTTGCCCATTTTAAAGAAATATTGGTGCCTAAACTTAAAGAGTTATATATCTTTTCTTGATAATAAAAAAGGCACCAGTTCCTTTTCAGAAGCATTGCTGATTATATATCCCAAACCTTATAAAGACCCTGAGTTAGCCCCAAACTATAGACCTATATCTTTAATTAACACAGATTGCAGGATATTTGCCAAAATCTTAGCCAATAGATTCATTCCGCTCCTCCCATAATTAATTAAGAACAATCAGGTAGGGTATATTAAAGGCAGAACATCCTTAGCGAATACTTGACTACTACCAGATATCATCAATGTCATTAATAACTTCCCCAATCCCTATGCAGCTGTAGCACTTGACGCTGAGAAAGCGTTTGACAGGGTGGAATGGGATTATATGTTTCAAACTCAATGATATGTTTAACTCAATGGCCAGGGTATTATACTCTAACCCCTCAACAACAATCTTTATCAATAACCTGATGTCCCCACTATTTCCTCTTCACATAGAACTTGTCAGGGATGTCCCTTATCCCCTCTTTTATTCATACTAGCAATAGACCCCTTTTTACAAGCAATTAGACAAGATAATGGCATAATTGGTATTCAGTTTAAAGACATTAACATTAAAACAATTGCCTATGCAGATGATGTACTACTCTTACTGAAGATAATGTATACCTGTCTACAACATCTAAAACATATTATATTACAATTTTCTAAAGCTTCAGGGTACAAACTCAACAGAGGAGGTTTTACCGCTTAATATACTCTGTACAAGTCATCATTGCTCAAACCTTGGTATGAAATAGTGCCCAAAAAACATTAAATATCTAGGAATCCAAATCTCATTTTCAATAAAAAATATTGTGAATCTAAATGCGACTAACATTATTGCTAAAGTGAAAGAACTAACAAAGACATGGTCACCCCTCTATCATTCATGGTGCGGGAAGATTAGAGCCTATCAAGATGATGATTTCACCCATTATACTATATTTTCTTATATGCTCCCCATTCCTTTCCCAGCATCTTTTTTTAATTCTTTGGACTCCTGTATCCTAAAAATTTTCTGGGGGAAAAATAAAAGAAGGATAGCATTGTGTAAACTTAAGAAACATAGATCTGAAAGCAGAGTGGGATTTATGGATTGCAGAAAATATCATGTTGCCTTTATTCTAAAACAAACACAATCTTGGTTCATCCCCAATGGTACAGACCCACCAAAATGGTTGCTTATAGAGAGTGCGATGATCTACCCTCATGTTCTCCTAGATTGTCCCTATGTCAACAATATGCATTAAGATTGCCATTAAGTACTTACGCTCATACCTATTCCCATCTCATACAGGCAGCTTAATTAGGAGTTTCATATTTGGATGAAACTCCTAATTAAAATTAATGGGAGAACAATTTGTTGGAAACCACGGTTATCTCTCTGCATTAAGTATATAGAACAGTTTTTTTTACAAGGTATTCCATTAACCTTTGAGGAATTTACAGCTAGATTTCAAGCTCTGAGGTGTTTCATTCTGAAATATATGAATGTAATTAATGCAATTATGGAAAGCTATGCAGTATTAGTATCTAACTCTAATAACTTTCAAACTCAAAGACTATGTCACTTATCCAATTCTAATGTAACAGCTTCCATATTTTACAAAGTCTGTTCCGATTCCTCATCAGATGAAGTTATGCTCAAATTCCAAGAAGAATGGAACTGAGATTGCTCCCCTATCATCATGCAACTCAGATGGCCTTGTTTATGGACTAATATTTATGAAGTAATTGTCTCTGCCAGTCTACTTCAAACTTTATATTTTTTTCCACCACAGGGCTTTCATTACCCCTCTCATGGTTTTTAAAATTAGAAAATCTCAAGATGACAAATGATGGATTTGTCTAAACCATCAAGATCTCTTAAGCATATGACTTTTGAGTGTCATTATCTTAAACAGTATTTGGAAAAGATTAAGGAAATACTAGGAAGTATCTTCCAAATGCAAGTAATTATTTCCTTTGATCTTCTATTTCAAGGCAGCAAAAGGATCCATCCCGCTATTGAGAGAAACAATGGATATTTGTTTGATTTACTTCTTGCTATGGCCATTCAGACTATTACATCAAACTGGAAAAATCTTAAAGATGTACATTTTAAAGTGTGGTGAAATTCAGTTTGTAAAATTCACAGGATGGAAAAATGTTATGCTGTCTCTCCACTCTTATTACAAAGATACATGTCAAAATGGCTTGTTTGCCTAAACTTTCTAGACAATGGAGTACCTAGTTAAGATTAGAAGAATATGATTAGCTTCTTTAATGTTGACTCTTGTATGATATTACCCCCCCACCTTCCCTCATGTGTATGTTAGTCTGGTAAGTCTTGTATTGTCCATAGGTTCGGTATTATAAATTTGTTATATAAATGTTAGATTATTTAAACTGCATTTTATGCATTAAAATAGAACATTATACTAAATATATAAGATTTGTACTGTTACTCTATGACATGTTACAGATCGTTTCATATATTAGCCATGTGTGGCATTACAATAGGACATGTTATTTAAATTGTTATTTAAATCTTATATATCTAAATAATTCAATAGTACTTAAAAAGAAAATGTTAAAACCTCTATTGTCAAAAGAGTCTCATGTTTATAACAGCCATATCTCCACCCACTCACCATCATCCCCGCAGCAGATGAAAAATCTCTGGCAGAACCCTCTTCATACTGAGATAATCCTTTTAGCGGGCAGCACAAATGTGATGACATGACTGCTGCTCTGCAGGAGTACATGGTTGAGTAGTGGCTAACCCGCCTGCTCAGCCCACTAAACCAGCAGTGATCCCAACCATAAAGTGAAACAGGCATATCCTAAAATGTATACCTTCTTTACCTTGTGTGTTAGAGCAGGCTGACAGCAGGCTATATCTTTAGGAGTGATGCGATGTGACAGGAGTAGCAACCCAAACAATTTAAGCACAATAGACCAAAAAAATAGAATGTTAACTTCAAGTTTTCACCTCTTAATTAAACAATACAAGTGCAACAAAGTAAAAACACAAGCAAAAACCCACATTTGTATAAAAACATACAAAACGCTAGCAGTTGTAGTATAAACTCTGGGCAGATAAGTAGGGTGTCCAAGCACTCAAATGGCACAATATGAGTGTTTAAGAAAATATCTTCTGAGAAAAAGGCAGAGAATTGGGTGCTATAAAATCAATATGGTTGTTAACGCATCCCAGCAAGAGCATTGGTAGTGAATAGGATTGGACAACTGACATTGAAAAAAGGAGTGGCACTGTAAACTGTTTTTTAACCTCTCTGTCAGTTTTGTACTTTTCTTATTTTTCTAGTATTGTCCCATTATCACTCTAAAAGGACATCCAACTAAAATACACAGCTTTTATTGAAATGGTGAGTACCAAATAGATTACAGATATAAAATAAAGATCCTCAATAGACAGGCACTGAAAGAGAGGAATACACCTGACTACAAGTCACATGGGTGTGACTACCATTGGCCATTGTTAAAATCTCAAAACATCGGTGTGTTGATGTGGCAATGTTCTTCACCCTAGAATGGACATGGCCTCTCCACAGTACCTTATTTCTTTTTTTTTTCAGTGTCATCAGCACCGCGCTTTTCGGCATTGAACCAGGAATCTGGGCATATTCAAGCCAGGCGAGGATTGAATTATGGAACGGATGTGATATCTTCCAACGATGCTGTGCTGTTCCTGAACTGATTCAGCTTACAGGTCGAAGATGCTGGGAATGATAGTCGGTGTGGGGTCAGCAGAACTGGAAGACTTGATGAGTTGAGGGACAGAGATGCAGAAACTTTCCTTTGCCAGTCAGTGGGCATAGCTAGCTCAACATGGCATGGGGGCACCGCAGTGGCATCAGATTAGAGCTGGAACAAACTGATGATAGAGTGGCAATGTTGAGTTAGTGCCATTTGAAGATTCAGTGGGTCTCAGATGTGTAGACAGTGGTGCTTCGATGTAGGCATTGAGCAAACTCAGTGATCCAGAGGTGTTAGGCTGTCCAGAGGCTCCATGACAAAGTAATTTCTTACAGTGCACTCCCACTTCAAGGAGCTCGACTGGCATCTACAAGAATACTTCACCTCCAATGAATTTGGCCCTGGTTCCAGTGCTGTCAGGAGTTGGGAATTGGTCCAGAGCAGTTTACCCCCACTGTTCCTGGGGATGAATAGTGGGCCGAGGTCCCTTCTGCCTTGTATGCCTTCTGTCTTCAGCTCTATGACATAGGTCTCTAAGTTACACTGTACTCGAAACTATATTTTTCTTCTTCCTGGTGTCCAAAGAAGAATCAAAGAAGGCGTGTGCAAACGCTTATGTGTAAAGGCAAAATGTCACATGTTGATTGGCCCACAGCCAGCCTGCTGTAATGAGTCTTATCCCTGTTGTTATAACAAGTGGCCCCTACCTTCTTCCATCATACCTGTTGTGTTTTGCTCATCATGAAATGGAGTGTACAGGAAGCAATGGAGCCCTGACAGAAAACCGAAGTGGTAGGACCCCTCTTCAGGTCTACCTTTCTGGCTATTCTAACTCTGCCCCTTTCCCAGGCCTCCTGACTTCAAATGGAACTGTGGTGTGCAGCCCTTCTGGTATACAGCTGACTTGTTATATCAGTGCTGCCTCAAAGAAGACCTCATGGGGGAGGGTTCTATGACTAGAGGGAATCTGTCCTCTTCCTGCTGGAGAATTCAAAGGAACATGCAACCAGGCTATTGTCTCAATTTCCTATAGAGAGAAAGCCAAACTAATCATTAATACATATTGCCCTGACATAGGTTTCCCTGGGCTCACAGAGTTAACACTTGCATGATATGCCATGCTTGTGACATTCATTATTGTTTGTTCTTATCAGTCACCATACCACAACCTGGCATGGCTTACATTTAGAGATTACACTGCTACCAGACTGATTAAGGCAGACAATTATCATAATGTAGATAGAGGTGCAGATGATAAAATGCTACCTCTTCCTACAGTGACTTTGGGTTACAGCGGCTTTTAGGGATGCATAGGTGATGTCTGAACATGCTCTGTGCCACAGCCAAACAGATGCTTTCATGTCGGGAGACTGGTTACAACAAGCCACCTGTGTTTTCTATAATTTTGGCATAGAACATTTTGAAAGGTGGCTATGATTAGCAGACCTCTTTCAGAAACATAATAATTTGCATAGGTGCATTTGTTAATAACAATCAGAAAAGCACAGATGATCTCACCCAACAGATGGCAATCTGTCAAGCCAGTCCACTAGTTGCTAGAACAAACAATAGATTCCCCTTAAGACAAGCACATTTTTGGATTGAACATGTATCTTGAGCATGAGTCCAGAATACTTGACGACTGATGTCTATGTGACACCTTTGCCACTTTCCTCAAGACCCCTCTTGAATTCTGAGACAAGGAACTGCCTGGTTCCACCAGCTTACAAGCTGAGATATGGGTCTGAGATCCAGCTTTCATTGGAATTGGGCATTGCAGGAAGAAAGAATCAGGCACAGTTCAATGACCAGAGCAACACCAGTGGTACAGATCCATTCAAAACCTTCCACCCATCACTTTTGTGGTCACAGTTTGTCTCACTATGTGTAAGAGGGTATGCCCAGACGTGAGTCCCTTGCTCGCTGCGCCATACGGAACCAAGCTGCACCTCACTGAGGAGGCCCAACAAGGCCGAAACATGTCTGGGGTTGCTTTTGTTTCCGTGCAGAGGGGACCTGGCCTAGCAGTTCAGGCTGGGCTGCTACCATTGGTGGCAGTACCAGACTGATTTGCATATGGCTGGACCCCTTTTGCAATGGCGCAGACGGGCTAAAAAACGGTGGTGTGGAAGGTTGCCCAGAGCAACACCAGTGGTACAGATTCATTCAAAACCTTCCACCCATCACTTTTGTGGTCACAGTTTGTCTCACTAAGTGAGAGAGGGCATGCCCAGACGTGGGTCCCTTGCTCGCTGCGCCATAGGGAACCAAGCTGCACCTCACTGAGGAGGCCCAACAAGGCCAAAACATGTCTGGGGTTGCTTGTGTTTCCGTGCAGAGGGGACCTGGCCTAGCAGTTCGGGCTGGGCTGCTACCATTGGTGGCAGTACCAGACTGATTTGCATATGGCTGGACCCCTTTTGCAATGTTGCAGACGGGCTAATAAACGGTGGTGTGGAAGGTTGCCCAGAGCAACGCCAGTGGTACAGATTCATTCAAAACCTTCCACCCATCACTTTTGTGGTCACAGTTTGTCTCACTATGTGAGAGAGGGTATGCCCAGACGTGGGTCCCTTGCTCGCTGCGCCATAGGGAACCAAGCTGCACCTCACTGAGGAGGCCCAACAAGGCCGAAACATGTCTGGGGTTGCTTGTGTTCCCGTGCAGAGGGGACCTGGCCTAGCAGTTCGGGCTGGGCTGCTACAATTGGTGGCAGTACCAGACTGATTTGCATATGGCTGGACCCCTTTTGCAATGGCGCAGACGGGCTAAAAAACGGTGGTGTGGAAGGTTGCCCAGAGCAACGCAAGTACAGATTCATTCAAAACCTTCCACCCATCACTTTTGTGGTCACAGTTCAATGACCGTCACTTCAGAACTATTGTGATATGATTTGAGTTATGATTTGGAGAAGAAACAGTGCAAATGGCATGGTGAAAAATAAAAAAAAAAGTGTGCAGAGTTCAGTAAAGCTGTGCTGTCAGGAAAATGAAAATATGTTATAAAAGGTCTCTGCATGAGGTGTGTCTTAAACAGTGACTTTCCCATAAACTTTAAGTTGCGTCTTTAGGTATTAGTAAATCCCAACATTTACAACTTGCATGGAATCATATCATTTATTGCAGTCTGTATAAGCAAATGCAATCTTGAGTAGCAATCTTGGATAATGGTATGATCAATGTAGGGTGACATTAAGGTTGACCACATTGTATTTTGGGTCTTCTGACCTTCCTAATATACATGGGTGTGTACATCATTCTCTTAAACAACTCTATTGGATTTGACATTAATGTGGGATGCAGGATGTTCTGCTGGGTGACATTTGCAGAGGATGGCTCTCAGCAGATCTTAAGAGACAGCCAGTACATCGCTCCATCCTCAAGAAACTGCACTTGCTACCCATTCATCATCAGCATCATATTCAAGCCAGCCTGCACCATCTTCAAAGCAGTCACAACCAAAGCACTCCTCTACCTGACCACGATACTCACCATCCCTGAAGGCCAGGGACCTCCAGAAGCCGGTCTAGTTTAAAAACACTATACTTCATTAAGCAACTGAAGAGCCTACTCTTCATGACACACTTCACAGCTGGCTAAATGCTGCAGTCTTACCTTCTTTTCCTCACCAAGTGTGCACTGTTATGCGTTTACTATCATCCCATCACCTCTGCTATCCCCTATGTGTTACTCTGTGTGTGTCTCCCCTATGTACAGCACTCCACTGCTACCCAGAACAGTGTTTGCTTTATGAATCGCATGCATGCATATATTAATTCATTGGCAATATCAGTGCACAATTTGCTGAGAAGCAACATAATATGTTTCATTCAGGCAAAACAGAGGTAATCCGACTATATAACTGCACAGTGAAAGCACTCAAAATTCAAAACACCTAGAACAAGTTACAAAAACGGTAATAGTGCTTTTGAAATTTCTTGTGCATATCGATAAACAGAACAGCCTCCTGTATTAATAATACACAGCATATAAGCTTATGGTGGTGTATACCTACCCCCCACAGACCCACTCAATACAGAGATGACACTTCCATAGGGTGATATGTTAAATACAAAAAATGGATCATGGACCGAATTGCGGAACATCACTTCCAAGGAAAGGAATTGGGGAAATGTCCACTTCTACTTCCTCCACACAGGGTAGATCCAGTGGCATTTTCACTATTCCCACCATTGCCATCACAATCCACAATGTCTCTATCTGGTACTATTGAAGACAACTACACAGATTCAATCCAACTTCTTTCATATGAGCTTACAAAGTCTATTCAAATGCACTCAACCCAACTTTAAAGGCTTAGACACATTTGGATTCGAAACACAGCAATCAGAACAAAGGTAGAACCAGAAACTCAATTTTAGAGTGGGTTAACAGGTACTCTTTTCAGAGAGCAGGCACAATAATAAACAGGGTAGGCAAATGGTGAAATGTAAATGAAAGGAGGAGTCAGCTGTCCAGCCTCACAATGTTCTGGCATATTCTGTGTGGGAATAAAGCTATCAGGGAAAAAAGTCCTTTAACAGCGCTGTTCTCCTAACAACATCTCTCCTTCTCTTTCCCCTCTGTGACTTAGTATATTCGGTCAGGGTTCTATTTGTCTTCCCTGGAACCCCCACCATTGGGCTCTCAAGATTGTCTCTGCCATGATGGATCAGTTGGGGTCCTGTGTCATGTGAGTGAGGGCATGTTTTAAAAGCATGAAAACTCCAAAAGTCCTGGATGTGGACCAGGTGAGCTTGCAAGGTACGAGGTAAACTACACTATGGCCATCTCACTCACTTGCAAGGCTAAACACTATTCCTTGTTATGTGGACTCTAGTACATTCGCAAACCTCAAAACCCTGTCTATACTTTTAGCGTCTTCCTCAATTTCACTGGCCTGTGTTTGTCTTCCCTCTCAAGAGGTTCTCTCTCTTTCTACACAAACCTGGTTATTTCTTTTCTTTCTGACTAAGTTCACTGTATGTGTCTTCCCTTATTGTGAACGTTTTGCATTCCAATCGTCCCCAGCCACAGCTTCTTCACTCTATAACAGAAACGCTTGTTGCAGGTTCTCTTTCCCTTCTACTAAGCACACCACAGATTTCCAGTTTAGTATCTCTTGATTAATCCATGCACTACCACCTTGGCTCTTCCTTTCGGGTCTTTCTATATCCATATCTACCTCTTCTATGTATGCTCTTTCTCTGATTCCTAGCGCTCATCATTAATATATGTGCTCCCTTGAGCAGCAGTCATCTTCTAACCTTCCATTCTAGAGTCGCTGCACTCTCTCCCAACTTCCTCTCCCCTTTGGGCACGTTTCTCTTTACTCTCAAATGAATCCCCCTTTCTTGAACATTCTTCACCCCCTTGTGCACTGCAGCCATTATTCCTCAACTCTTTCTTCTCACTCTTACCACGCTACACCACTTTGGGTACTAATGCTCTGGCTCTTCACGTTTTTTTCTCCTCACTCTCCCACCTGCTTCACTCCTCTGAGTAACATCTGCACTCCTCTTAGTACTTCTACCTTATTTCTTTTGCATTACCATATTTCTAAATCTACTTCACATGTTTCACATCTCTAAGCACATCCTTAGCGCTTCTTACCACCTCCCTCTTCCTTAACAGTGTCACCCTCTTTGGCTTCCATTGTCCTGCTCCTGTATCTCTCTTGACTCAATGTGTTCATTGAATGTGTTAATTAAAAATAGCAGAACTCTTACTAATGTGGCCGACATCCCTTATGCTACTAAAAAAATCAACATCTATCCTACTTAATGTTGCACTATGTGGCACTTCAGTCACCCTTTCACCAACTACGAAAATAACATGTTCTGAGTTCTCCTAAATACAAACAAAGCACACTTGTTTCACTAATTCATGCTACAAAGCCCTTAAAATATCCTGGGCCTAAACTCTAAATATAATCAGCAATGTTGTTGTTGCTTCTCCTTGCACCTGGTGCTGCTCTCTAAGGTGTGTTAAAGCTAACTACAAATAGCCTGTGGGCAGAAATTCTAAACCAAACTATGCAAACATTGACTCTAAATGACCAGCTCTCCTATCACGTTTGGGATGTTGCACTTTCATGCCAAGACTTTCTAATACATTTGGCACATTTTAGCATATTTTAATACTTTTCTGAAGTTCGATTTCTCCTCTACTTTTATAGCAGACACGTTTTGAATGGTTGCCATTTAGAATAGGCCTGTGTTTATAAAGTCCTTATTCAAAAGTCTTGAAATTCATTCTGAGGAGAACCATCTAGCAAGGCATGTTTTACAATAGTTGATACATATTGTGGACGCATCCTGCATGAACGTGGATTTTCATGTACTTTTACCATGTCATAGTTTCATGTTTTGGGAACAGCAGTATGACAATCTGGTTAGTGACATGCTTACATATTTTGGATACAGGCTGCCACTATGAATATATGTTTTGATAGTAGTATGCTGGGATGTATTGTGAACCATCAGCATGCGCACATGTGCCTCTGCATATGTCCTTACAGTTGTATGCTAGCGTATAATCAGCACAGCAAACATGAGAATGTGTTTACAGTGGCATGCTGGTACATTCAGGATGATAATGGTTTCTTATATCAGCAAAACTGGCATATATGGAGCGGCCAGCATGGAAATGTGCTTTTATATTTAAATACAGGAATACATTAGGTAAATCATTATAAACACACGTTCTTACACTGGCAAAACTGTAATGTATTGGGTACATCCATCATGAAAACCTTTTTACAGTGGTGGTCCTGGAATATATTGAGCATTTGCTGTCCAACAATTTGTTTTCCATGCCACTGCTAGCTTACAATGGATAAACTAGCATGAACATGCATTTAAGAGTGGGATATGTGTTGGTAATGGTCACAGCCAGCATGAAAGATATGTTTTCACATTGCTCACTTAATGCACACAACAAACATGAACTGAAATGTACACATGTTTATTACAACAAACGGAAACATATGTCGTCAACAATGCAACACCACAATGACACGTTTTGACATGCCAAAAAAAAACAATTAAGATGTTGATTAAAACAGGGAACTTGGCTAAAAACACAGGACAATATTGATAGAAACTGAGGAACTGTTGTCATTGTTTGCCCCACCCTCCACCTAAATGTGAAAGACAATGAACATTAGCGTTCTAATTGCATTAAAAAATGAACATGTCCATGAATGAGAGTTGTATTGAGAGACAGGAGTCTCGGAGAGAAAGTAACAGTATTTAATTTAGTGTCTAAGATGTACACAGAGCCCCAGCTAATCCCACCACGTCCTCCTCTTTTATCTGGCACCCGGCCATCAGCCTGCAGCATTCCTCCTCGGAACTCTCTGCATCTGAGGACTTCACGTGGCTACCACCGCAGCAAGCCGCACTACAATGAGCTGTCCCACCCATCATGAAAAACCTTAAAACCATTTGAAACCATGCAAAACAGTAGAATAATGACCAGGTCACACTGTAAAGATTTTATTTGATATAGCACTTTATTCACTATGCCGGCACCCTTATCTTATATCCCAGGCTTTGCCAAGAATAAAAATACGTAATCAAATAAATCAATTCAAAGGTAGTCCCCAGACTTATGTAGTGTAGTGGAATTCACCGCAAGACATCAAATACACAATTAAACTTGAACTGCCTGCGTCAATCACGCTGCACATAATACATGCATTCCGGGACACAACAACATCATTAATAATATTTCTCACAATTCTCATCCTAAACAATAAAAGACTCCCTTTCCATAGCATTCACTTCTATGACCACAATGTTGCTTATAGGCCAGGGCATTAAGACCCTTCAATTAACATGTAGCAGCACATTTTCTCTCCAGGAGCTGAAACATGTATTGGTGCCAGAAAAATGTTACATAGACAAATGACATTGTGAACGTTTAACCTATGTGTATGTGATTTAAATGTAGGGTAAATAGAATGTGATTAAACTTCTGCACGTTTGAGTTAGGAGACAGTACTATCAATAAAAAGCACACTGAATATTAGTTCACCCATTCCACAGAGAAGAATGCATTTCAAAATTCGATAAAACAGGGTAGAATATTCTTTCATTTTCACTTTGTAAATTAATGGGATTCACATAAGCATCATTGTTTATGGGCTGGGAAGCGCTATACACATCTTCCCAATACCTTATTAACGTATCTATGGCTTCTACAGGCCAAAGTCCTTTGTCAGGCTTTAAAGCTTCTGAATTGGGTGATAGTCTGGGTTGTTAACTAGGAACTCAAAAACACATTGGGTACACATTTAGTAAGAATTAATTACAGGAACTGCATTTTATCTGTGCAGAAATACAGTAGTAGTAGAAGGGGTCCCCTTTTGTACAATGTTACATTTTGATAGGTGGCCACACCCCGTGCTTCCGGTCTTAGTCCCACCCCATTTTGATATACTTTGATAAACCTAATATAAATGTTATATAAACAGGATATCAAAAATATATGATATCGATTTGATATAAAATATTGGCTACAAAGTGTTTTTTTTATTTTGTATGAATTTTAATATAAAGTGAATATACATTTTATATAAAATGTACACATAGATGGGAGAGGCTTGGAGCAGCGCTCACAGATGTTGCCCGATCGAGCGGCAAAAGCAAAGTGACCTCTGAAAACAGGGACTGTGAATCTACGGTTTCGCAGATGACACAGGGATGACGTCACAGAGGGGTTCCGCCCCCGGGTGATAGGAAGCATATATACATTTTATATCAAATTGATAAGCCCCCCAAAGTTTGTGATAGCAATTTTATTGAACCCCAATAATGTTTATATAAACTTTATAGGAAGTGGAAAATGATATTAAGCATTAATTTATATCTTTTTAATATTTTGCTGTGTTAAGTTTTCACCTTAACGTCCCTGCAAAAAAAGCGTTTTCCCTGAATATTAGTTTGAATCAGTTCAATGTGCCATTATCACTTTGTACAATAGTCAAACAGGAGTTAAATATATACACAATATGATTTACATACAATTTACATTCAATTTTCCGGTGCCTATCACTTAATTTTAGTCTTAGTCTGTCTTCCTCCGTCTTGAATTTTCTACACAGCCCCAACTGTGCACTTAATACCACCATGAATTGTAAACAAACACTTAGACAATGACACATGCTGGAACAGATGGACCGGATGATTCAGCTTGCTGAGAAACTCATGTAAGTTGTTCCCACTGGGGGGAGGGCACACATAGACAGTAATGCAGAAATATATACTGGCTCAAAAAAGACCTTGTTGGACACCTCTTGCCCATGTTAACCATTTCATCAGAGCCGAAAGTATCACTGCATTACAGTACTATGCAACAGCCTTACGACAACGTGTCACAGCAAAACACAACGCGTATCCCAACCTGTCATCAGCAAAGAAGCATGGGAAGCCACCAAGGTACTTAGACAACATAATGGAAGTCCCATGAATTAATCTTCGCTCCCACGGTAAAATTTCAATGCATAGCAAATGTCCCCAACGTTATCTGTACTATTGATCAAGCACAACTTTCTAGTATACAGACTGTTCTTTTAGCATTGCATTTTCGTTCTTAACATGTTTTCCTGCATCAAAATATAATGGCGGCATCCTGCGTTTCAAGGTATTTGCGATAAACTTGATACTAGAACTATATCTTGGGGTTTACAGTTGGTTGGAGTTGTTTGGGTTGGGACTCTCTACCTTCCGCGCACCTTTGTTTAGGGACAATTTGGTGAGTCAGCCTGCAGCCTTGCTCCTGGTTCGTCTGGGGACCAACTCCAGGGTTCCCAAATGGATGAATGATTGGGTGGGATGACAAACCTGCGGATATTGGAAGGCGCTGGGGGGGTTCAATAGTCCCAGAATGTAGCAGTTACACTTAGCTATTGATTCAAGGTCAGATCTGAGTCGTATTGGTGCTTATATCTTTTTTGCTTTATTATTTCTTATGCAAATCCCCTGGTCAATTTAAGAATCATCATGTGGCATGAAAGTTCAAGTGTGTATGTGCCACTGAATCAACTGTTCATAGACTACTAATGTGCAGATGTGTCACAGGAAAGGAAGAGAACTACAACACCCAGAGACATGAGGTGACAGCACACCATGGAGAGCCAAAGCACATTGTTCAACAGTGATCCGCATATGCAGCTATTTCCCCTGCTGCATTCACACAGAATAGTGGGAACTCTGACTAGTCTTCTGGCTAACCCCGTAAGTGACACTGTTAAAGGCATCTCCATGTGTACTTGTACAACGCTACACCGTGCAGACACCACCTGCTCAACAACTGTGTCGATCTTGATATCACTAACTACTGTCAGGAGTGTGGCCTGGACAGCCTCTGCTGGCATCCCTTCTAATGACATGTCTGTGCCATGTGCTACTTTCTCACCTGGCCCTGTTAAGTGAGAAGCACCAGGAAAACCTGCACTTAATGTCATAGATGTAGAATGAAGTTCAGGGGTGTGTGTGTGTGTGTGTGTGTTGTGTCTGTTGGAACGAAGCATGTTGGGTTGTGTATATTTAACAGCAAAATGACCAGTGCTATCAGTAGTAAATGAAAGATTCTAACTAACCAAATGAATACGTTTGAAGAGTTCAGGCCAAGATCCTTTTCATGATCTGAGTAACTGACATAATCTACAAGATCTCTAAATGGGATACGATGATTTTCTGTGTGTGGCGATCATTGACAGTATGACGATGTATTGAGCACGTTTAGTGTAATGTCAAGTGTTTTAAAATGGTGATTCACACATACGTTAATCTCTTTATCAGTGTTTTTATTGCCTTATGATGTCCAAACTGATGATGTTTTTCTGAATTTAGAATACGAAATACAATGTTTGCTGATGTTGTAAGGTCTGCCTGTTTAGAGAATTAGTAAATGGGCTTTATATGTATATGTAATTCTATCACCAGTGGTAGCCCATTCATCGTGAACCCTAGGGTCTCCCTGTTACTAACTCTGTTTCTTTTGCAGAATTTGCAAGCATTTATTTTGTTCTTGTTCACTCTTATGTGTGGGGCAAGTACTTGCGGTTAGACCGTATCTTTGTACGTTCACTATGTACTCATGGCCTTTGGTAATACCTAATGGTGGCATCTGCACATGCCTTTAAGAACACATGATTGTTGGTTCATGGCCTTCCTTTGTATGTTGACACGTCACAGAGTGTTTACTCATCTGCACCTGAGACCTTGGTATAGCAGGTTATTCCCAGAATGTGTAGGAATGCAGTTGTATGGGCATGTGTTCCCTGTTTTGTATTTTCACAAAGTGTTGTTGTGTTATAGTTCCTTCCACTTTAGCAGGCAGAAATCATCTTGTCATGGCATTATCGTCCATTTATGGGATTTTGTGAAGGGCGTTTCGTTTTCTGATGTATTTGTGGATGTGTGCTGGTAGGCTTTCCTGAAATGGAATTGACACTCACTCACTTATGTGCAGGGAGTTTGTGTTGTGACCTCTGTTGCCCTTTTTGCTTATTTTGTGTAGGCATCATTTTCATGTTCTTATGGGCGTTGGAAAAGAGAATTTGAGTATCTTCGTACTTGCAATGGACTGAAATTCGGCATTTTGTCGATCAGGCCCATAATGTGTTTGGAAGAAAACATCCATTGAATTGCATATATGCAACATTAAAGATATCAGATCACACTTATCACATTCATTTTTACATTATTGACACTCACTATAATTTCAAATTAGATTTTATTTTCCATGACCTTCATTCAGTAGGATCCTTTAAAAAGTGCTATGTTTAGACCACCCACAACCATTTCTTCAAAAATGAGGAACATTCGTTATATGGGAGCATCTCAGGCTCAGTCCCTGAATTCTGAAAATTAACCCTTGCCCAGCATCTTACAAATGACCAAAGTGTTTGCAGGTCTCCTGTTTCGGGGCCTCCAGCCATGTGTGTTCCTGTCTGCATACTTTGTTAAACTATTGAATGTCTTCATAAGTAGATCATTTTCACAATATGCCTACACAACCCTATGCTTCAGAATAGCACGTTTATGTTGCAAAATAAATTAACATGTCGGCATCCTATTGGAATTGTCATTCTGTCAGTTCAGGGAAATTAGATCGTAATGTATCTGATCATTCTATAATTGTCCCCCTCGGTATTCTCTAATGTGTGTATTGCTGTGCGTGCAATCCTTCTTGAGTGATTTTGTAACTTGTCAATCTTTTCTTTTAAAGCAGAGGCGGAACGCTTGCCTTGAAGATCAGCGCGCCTTCAAACTTCTCTGTCTTTTGTTCTAAATTTACTATTCCTACAGATAAATACTGCCTTTTGAACCTTTTGCACAGAGTCCCATGCATCTCTTATGTTGATGTTTACATTATTCACCTGCGGTTGCTTTCACGTTTAGGAAATAAAGAGGTCATTTTTTTTTAATGACATATATATCTCAGACACACATTTGTATATGCGCTTTTCTTTTTTCCCTGTGGATGCCATGTATGCATTCAAATGAGTACCCATTCTGTTCTGTCTTGTTTCAGAGTTTGCCATTTTGATCTTTTATCTGTAATTCTTCTTCCTCCATTTCACAGTTTTTGGGATGGAGATCACCTGCTGTGGTAAACCAATCATACCTTTCCTCTCTTTGCATATTCGAATATCCCTGCCATTATTTCTCATGTAGATGTGCTACTATGTCTCACTTTTTCAGACTGTATTAACTACCGGCTCCTAAAGCATCAGAAAGCCACAGAGCACTCGTTATACTATGCTCCCTATCTTCGTTCTTCTCTTAACGCACTGTTTTCAATCACATTATCTTGCAAGAAGGAACATGTTGTATTATTTCTGTAAATACGCAGTCTTGGCCGCAAAACATTATCACGGCCATCTTGACGTAATTGCTGAGGGTATGCATAATCCTTTTTTGAATTGAAAGTGAATGCTCGCGTGCTTTCCACCTTTTCCTAAAGAGGCCATGGCCAGGCTTGAGTTGTGATGTATGGCGCAAAATGTTGCATGTCTTTGTAGCATGAAGAGGGGAGCACGTTCCACCCACTCCTTGCCTTTTGTGAGGAAGACGAGTCAGTGTGCACATCCTTGAGCTCACAGTCTACGGGAGCGTTGATACAGAGAGAACGTATTTGTCAGTGTTGCAGGTTTGGCATTGTTATGTGTCTTGCCTGCTAGGCAGATAGATTAAAACATGACACGCTTCAGGACTGGGAGCCAGGATGCCGTGTTCAAGGCTGAGGGGAAAGGATCGTATATAAGCAGCCGCAGTCGTGTCCTGGCTGCCATGTTTTGAACACATTGCAGTTGGAGCATAACGTTGCCTGTAAAGATTCGAAAATTCGAGTTTGTATCATATGAACGTGTGTGTATGGGGAGTTAAAGCAGAGATAGTAGATGGACATCTAAGCCGTTTCAAATGAAAGAAGCAGGCGCCGCGTATTGTGGCTAGGAGCGATGCCTGCATACACTCGCTGTCCATTGCACACCACAGAAGAGATATATCCCTTGGTGTTTTGTTAGTGGATAGCTAGCTGTATTTCATTTGTTTTCGTGGAGGAGCATCACCTGTGAAGGCTCTTCTGAGACCAGATGGAGATTAGACATGCAGCGGCCCGTTTACTTCCCGAACTTGTTGAGCCAGCCATTGCAAGATCATAAAGACCTTAGTCTGTGGTGCCACAGACCATGACAGTCAAACAAGATATTAATTATTTTATTAGCACAGTTGGATCGTAATCACTATTAGAACCAGTGGTTGAGGTGTACGAAAAGAAGTAGTGGAACTATGCTCCCGGCAGGCCTGCCCCAGCTACTCAAACTCCATCACCACGCCCCCTCCCACGAACAATCCAAACCCCTAAACAAAAACGCATGCTGTTTAAGAGAATGTTCAGTGCAGTGCACTGAAGTGCAAGTTTCATCTTCTTCCTACACTTTTATTTTACAACTAAGCCATTCCCAAATAAAAGTATAGGAACAGTGAAACTTAAAAAGCAAAAGTAGAGGCGCACCGCTCCCACCGACTTCGATCACTAATTAGCACCCTGGCGACAGGGGTGGGGGAATGTCAATCAGATGGCTAGGCACGTGGGATTGAACCATTGGTGCAAGCCTGCGTTCCATGCCGCCTGATGGCCGGCTCCCTCTGCCGCCATCTTCATCCCCACCCTCCGTCCTCTTATTTTTTTTTTCATCCTCCCACCCATCTACTTACCTTATTTCAGCGGGAGCTGCCGCTGCTGCATATGCTCCTTCCCCTTGTCTTCCACAGGCCACCATGGAAAGGGAAGAGAAGCTTGTTACGGAGCCCTGCCTTCCCTTTCCATGGCAGCCATCTTTGTAAAAGATTTTCCTTCGTACAACAAGTTGAATGAAAGACAATTCTATTTTTTTTTGCACCCAGGGTTACCACGTTGGTAGCCTGGGGTGCTAATGGCCTTAAGTCCACGATCCAAATGCTGCAATGGAGGTAATGGCCATTACACTGTGTCAGCCCTTGAAACGGGGGTTAACGCCACATTCTTTGGGTTGTATACGAATTGTTCGTTTAACAACTGTTCGAATGACAATTGACCTTTTCACAATTGACCGAATTGGAAGTACATACACATGTGATGTCATCAGTGATGTCATCAATGGCATTTGTGATGTCATCTTTGATGTCCTGGGTGTTAGTCTTAGCAGTGCACGGTGGTGGCGCGAGTTATGGTTGCTTAGCTTACCATAACTGGTGAATTTCAAGGGTTTTTCGGTTTTATTTGGAACCATAACGTCCCTTTAACAAAGTTTTTTCACTGAATTTCATAGGTTTTTATTAGCGCAACGTAACCATAACATCCCTTTAACAAAGTTTTTTTCACTGAATTTCATAGGTTTTTAGTAGCGCAACTTAACCATAACGTCCCTTTAACAAAGTTTTTTTCACTGAATTTCATAGGTTTTTAGTAGCGCAACTTAACCATAACGTCCCTTTAACAAAGTTTTTTCACTGAATTTCATAGTTTTTTAGTAGCAAAACTTAACAATAATGACTTTGACTTTATATACATGTCATATGGAACTGACTAGATCTCTTCTTATGAACGTGATGTCCGCGAACTTATTTAATGTTCGCGGACATGTTCGGAGAACAGTACCACTACCTAAAAACTGTGGGGGGGGGGGGTGGGGTATGTTTGATTGTTAGATCATAATATAAGAACATTGAACAAATTCAAAAAGCAGCACACAAACACATTATATATAGTAATACATAAGAAATGTAACCCATATATGTAACACACTAACCATTCATTTAAATACAATATGTTCTGAAATGGAATATACCACAAGAAGATAAATTGGCTTCCAACATAATTACCTCACAGACACAACAGAACTGAGAACAAGACCAGACCCACTGAATACATAGGACTTATCTTACCAGAAATAGTAAGTGTACTTCATTTTACTCATATATTTATGAACTTTCTGTATTAGATTAAAACATATATTATCTTTTCTTTTTTTTTCTCACAGAAATGTCTAGTACTCTGGAATGGCTAGAGGACACTTTCCCACATGATGAAATGTCACAAGATAGTGAAACTAATGGTAAGCACTTTATAATATAAACCATTTAAATATTATTATTTTGTATACATTTAACATATATATATTTTTTTTGTACAGAGCATAACAAAATAGAAACTACCTCTGAAGAAGCTGTTATGGAAAACACGCTTGACAACATAAAACAAAAAATTGATTTACTGTTGACCAATTTTAATAATTTGAAAACTTTTGTTGAAGATCATTTTAAAACAAAAACGTCATACCATTGCCCCACATGTACTTGTCCCTCCTCACCATATCCCAGTCAATTATCCCCAAACCCTCTCCATAATCCAAAACGTTTTGATGAGATTTCCATCCCTTCTTCACCTAATACCAATCATGTTGAAACCCCAAATTCTCCTGTTTTTGTTTCTGTTTCTGCCTCACCTTCTCTGTCATAAATTATAAATATATGTTAAATAAAGTTTATTTTTATATTGTATTCTGAATAGTTTCCGTTTTTGTTTTTTAAAAAAAACAATAAAAGTGTCCGCCGACAGTGCGAGTGTTCTGAAATGTTCGTACATAAGCGAAAATGGAGGTGTCCTGAAGAACACCACACCTGTTCGTACTGTTCGCTAGCAAGTTGAAACTGTTCTAAGAACAAACGTGGTGTCCTGAAATGTTCGTAAAGAAACAAAAATTAAACTGTTCTACAGAACACTATATCTGTCCGTAATGTTCGCTATCAACTTAAAACTGTCCTAAGAACACAATTGGTGTCCTGAAATGTTGTTAAATAAACAAAAATGATGTGTCCTGAACAACAGTACAACTGTTCGTAGTGTTCACTAACCAATTGAAACTGTTGTAAGAACACAATTGGTGTCCTGAAATGTTCGTACATAAACTAAATTACACGTGTCCTGAAGAACACTATATCTGTCCTTACTGTTCGCTACCAAGTTTAAACTGTTCTAAGAACACACGCGGTGTCCTGAAATGTTCGTTTCACGTGTGATGCACTTTTAATTACTTCAGAACCCGAACAGTGTCTGTAGGACATCAATGCGCAAACCAATCTCCGTGCACTTGGTGTCCTGCGGACAGGCGCTTCCTTCGCAGACTAGTTCGCAAACAGATCATATGACCGCGCCCACGCTCATCGTGTGTCCTGAAATGCGGACACTATTCGTGTCCCCGAACAATTTAAAAGTACATTTTCAGTTAATCCATAATATTTTTCAATAAAATCTCATCATGCCACAAGTCCCATATAGCAATCTTGAGTTTCTATATACCTTTTGAAACTTTCCGATCCTTTTTTTGTGTTCGATCTGTCCGCGTACAGTGCGCATGTCCGTGGACCGCGCACAAGCACCCCTATAAAAGACCACACCCAAGAGCTTATTCCCATTGTGTTTCTGGCTATTCTTCAGAACACAGTGATTTTTGCTGCCACCTGTAGACTACACCATCATCGAGATGGCATCCTTGGCTGCTGAACTGCCACTTGGTGCTGAACCTGCTTCAGCACCACCACCACCCCCTCCACCACCACCACCTCCCCAAGGGCCTGAAGAGGGGAACAGGACTGAGGATGCGGAGGAGGAAGAAGAGGATGATGAGAATGAGGTAGAGGAAATCCCTACTACCCGCACTAGGCGTGAGTCTTGGGTGTGGCTGTTATTTACCATTCATGGGAATGGTCCTAAGGCTCGTGCGAACCATGTTACCTGCAATGAGTGCAAAATGATACTCAGTCGCGGGAAGCACGGTAACTACAGCTTTGGGACCACTACTATGAAGCGACACCTGAGGTCATTTCACTCTGGGGCTATTCGCAGGGTTGTACCTTGCGAAGAACGTAGCAGGTTGATTTCCTCTACTTCATCCTCTGTTTCTGATCCTGTCACCACAAGGACCACCTCTGTGGGACAGCGTCTTTCTCAAGCTGCCTCACAGGCCATACAGAATGCTGATGACCCTTACCTTTTGAGGGTCACAGTTGTATTTATGTACTGTGACACAGTACTCTGCAGGGGGGAGCGACTTTGGAGTGCTTTTGAGACTATCGTCTCAGAGCACGAGAAGACCTGCTCACTACCCAAATAAAACCCACTCTACATCTTCCTCTCTCAGCTCGCCCTTTCTTATCCCTGTGGTTGGTGTCCCCCCCTTTACCCTCCTTTACCCTCCTCTCCTAGTGTGTCGTGTCTGAAAAAACAAAAAAAATACAAAATTACAAAAATCAAAAAAAAATAAGGCTCTTTTCAGAGCCGCCTTTCCCAGTTAAAAAATAGAAGTGAAAATAAATGAAGCAGGGCTCTTTGTATTTTTTAGAAGTCCGCGGACAGATCGCGAACATTAAAAAAATTGGGTTGCTACTCCATCACAAACATTGTAATTTTCTCTGGAAAGAAGTGGTGGCTCTGAAAAGAGCCTTTGGGTGGTGTTTGTAAGTCAAAAATTGTAAATGCTTAACATCTACTTCAAAATTGTTGTTGTAATTCCAAAAAAGGTCGCAATGCATTTTGTACATTTCTCAGAAAAATCTGATTGCCAGCACCAATAAGATGGACTCCATCTCTGCGAAAAATGTATGTACTACAAAACATAATATTTTCATTGTGAAAATAAGACATGCCAAAATCTCTTAGAAAGCCACAAACAGCCTTATTAACATTGCGCCTTGCTTTTTCCATTTGTGGACCAAATGAAGAAGAACAAAGCCACATTTGTCTCTGCGCAATCCGTGAAAATATCACTTGAGAATTAGGAAACATGTCCATAACCTTCCTAAGTCCTTCTTTCATAGCAAATTGCAAAAGAAATTCCAGTCACATGTCCTAAACTGTTTCCTCCACAATGAATTACAATTATGTCTGGATGTTGCTCTGTCTCCAAAGTAGCACAGAGAGGTAGCAAGTCCAACCACTTCATTCCACGTACTCCATGCCAGTGTACTTCCACATGTGGGAATCCAAGATCTACAGCTACTCCAAAGCTTTCTGCATGCACCTTCAACCAATGTATCCACAAATCTCCTAAAATCCAAACAATCTGTTTTCTGAAACACACAGCCATAGCTATCTTTTCTTCTCTGAGCAAAAAGAGTATCTGAGAAAATCTCTCCTGGCACAACACACCCACCAAACTTTCCTGACCAATCCCTTTCAGTGCTTGTTCTCATTTGCATGACTTCTGAACCCAAAAATCCCCGGATGTAACTCCCAATGTCCGCGAACTACCGCCATGTCCGCAGACATATCGTAACATGAACAGCCCTTCTACCATTTCCACTACACTCTCTCTGCCATTCCCTCATTGGATGTACCTCAAAAATCACATGACCATGCACCAATCACATTCAAGACCTCTACATCTAACTGCATCATCATAGATCAGCACTGCAAATGTACTCTGAATCTCTCTGAGTACAAGTGTCATATCATTGGCAAGCAGCATCTACCAGAAATACTGAACACAAACTTCAGGTATGCATATTTTCTGTATAGTAGATGAACACATTTTCAAACAGACGTTTACATTGTAAAATCTGTAAAATGAATTTACTGTACTTTTTTATATTTCCTAAAATCAACTATCACTTATAAACCTTTATACTTTTTACTTTCTTTATACACACACACTCTAATCATGTTAAACTAACATTTTTTAAATGAAATATATAGACTACATATATTCAAACAAAATTGCATGCAAACACAATCTATGTTTAAACCTTTATAAAAATACTTATACAATTTCATATTTTTTGTTTTTATTTATTTATTTACTTAATTACTTTAAATTAGACATGACATTGAGGCTCTATTACCTAGAACAGTTTACTTACAGAAATAGTGGTATTCACTAATATATTATAAATTTCACAAGACATAGTAAAGATATTTGTTTTTGCTACAGTTAGTCATTCAATACAATTTGTTCATTAAGAACATATCATATGTACTGAACTGATGCAATGTATCTTATGTAAATAAATTAGTTTAATGGTTTTACAGAAGGCACTGAGGATTTCAATTAAAAAAATCAATATCTAAATTAAAAACACTGCTATATACAAACAAAGTTACTAATTTGAAGCTTTTACAATTGCAGTGAAGACCAGTTTCCTGAAAAGAAGCAGCCAAATTCGAAGAAGAAAGAAAAACTAAGAAGTTACCTGTTAATTTAAAAAAAAAGTAAGTAAAATTTCACCATAATATTTGTATTATTAATGAAATATACTATAACATTAATACGAGCTATTTTGGTTTCTAAAAATAGAGATTTTGTACCATTTTGTCCAAAAATGTCCATGTCTTAAACAGCGATTTACAGCCAGAATGGCCCACAAATTTCTATTTATGGACACACAAATTAGCCAACTGAACCACTACAATTTTCATATTATAGAACAAACAACTGTTTTAATTGTATACATTAGATTTACTATTTGTACTTTTCCACACCACTAGCTTACTTTTGTTTTGTCATCTGAACCCCAGTTTAGTAACACATAAATTCAAGAATACCTATCCCTACTAGTTTTAGTTCCCAATGCACAATCACACACCATTACATACATCTTTATCATCTTACTCAAACACTCATGCACACAGCACACATACATTCCAGAACACCCCAACCCATATCTTCTTTATTTTTTTCAACAGACCCTAAAGAATGCCTACCAAAAGTCAAGTCCGTAGAAAGCAACGCAAAAGTAGAGCAAATGAAAATAAAGGTGTCCAACATAAGAATCCATCTCTAGCAGAATTTGTAAAAAAATGTTGAAATAAAACAGCTAATACAATCATTTAGTGAAACACAAGAAGTTTCAAGTACAACAACTTCGCTTCCTCTATCGAAATGTAAAACAAACCAAAAAACAATTAACAGAAAATCAGCTATCAGTACAGATAACACTACTTCTTCAAATTTCAATATAGTGCAAAGTAAGCATACCAAGAATAGTATTTTAGCCAAAATATGCCGTCACAAAGTCCTTCAAAATCTTATAAAAACAGGAGAGAAATCAGGTTCAAAGCTTAAAACCTATCGTAGGAAATTAATCTTAGAAGCATTGATGGACAGTGCTATTCTTCTCAAAAGAAATTTATTTATTTTACTGTTAAACAAAATGAAAGCACTTACAAAACTAATAACTAAATTACAAAAAAGACTTCTCAATAAGCGAAATGTCAACAGAAAGAACTTCTTAAGTATCTGCAGAGGTGAATGGAATCACACTACGAGCACAGAACCATATTTTAATGAAGAAGCGTACAAACAAAAGCAAACAAATACAATTGCCATAAATAGCAGTGGTCGAGGTTATGAAAAAGTGAATAATACCATAATGGAACAAGAAGTACTCCTTACAAAAATATGCCCTGAAAACTTAGAATTACCCCTCCATTCAACTGAATCAGAACGTCTAGTGTACAAATGGCCATGCACGTCAATGTGTAACATTCCCAAACAATGTTTCAAATCTTTACGCCAATTCCTCAATAAATATGTAAAAAGCAAAGACAAAATCAAAATTAAATTACTGCAAAATATAGATACCTGTCCAGTGTGCAAGTACACAGGACTACAAGGACATTCATTGGCCTGCATTACAGGACCTACTTGTAAAACCACTTTCCATGATATCAAAAGGATATCAACACATCATTCAACTATAAGAAATCTAGTCTATAAACTGTACTATGCTAAAAGTCCTGCTTTAGCACTAGCAAAGTTAAATAACATCCTTCTACATGGTACAGCAAAAGACCTACTTGAAGAAATTCACTATATCCAGAAAAAATATTTTGGAAGTGAAAGCCATTTACAGAATGAAATAGCTTTAAACCAATTAAGCAACAATTCTACACATGGCAACCTTTTGCTAAACACATACAAAAAAGAAAAACTAAAATTTAAAAGTACATCAGCTGAAGTACCAAACCATGTATGTGTATGTTGCCGTAGAATTTTTTATAAAAGTAACACAAAAACTGTGGACCTATCATACAAAATAGAAGACAATGAAGATTCTAAATGGTTTGAATTATCTCTCTACCTTGTAGCAGAAAACAAATATGAAATAACTGAGCCCTTAATACTTTGCAGTTATTGCACTACAAAACTTCACAACAACCAAACTCCTTCACGTTCTATCACAAATAATTTGGAATTATACCCAGTACCAAAACCTCTACAACAACTTAATTTATATGAGAGCATCATAATTCAAACAGTACACCCATTTCAAGCAATAATACGCCTTCAACCAAAAACAGCAAAATTACCTCCCTCTGAATTGGTAAAAGGCATTCGTGGAAAAGTAGTTTATTTACCATTAAATCTAAAAGAACATGTGCATATTCTAGGAGTGCAACGTCCAATGCAGCAATCTTTAATTATATTAGTAAATGGAGTACCTACAAAGGACAAAAAAATATGGCAACAGCTGGTAGATTTATATAAAGTTAGACAAGCCTTCCAATATCTTAAAGAGAATAATGAATATTACAAACAAATTAATATTGAAGAAAACTTGAAAGATACAAATGAAATAATTCAAGAAACACAAGAAGCTGGTCAATTTGAGCTACTAGATATTGCTACAATATCAAATACTTTAGACCATTATACAATTCATCCTTTGCACTGTAATGACACCGTACAAGATGTACTGGAAACTTACCAAATGTGTCAAACAAAAGGATCGCCAATCAGTATATGGGAAAAAAGTATAGAAGCACATGCTTTTCCTCTACTCTTTCCTACTGGCAAAGGAGGAAGGTATGATGATAGACCTATTCAAATATCAGCTTCAGAATACCGCTCATTACGGATGTATTCTGAAGATCCCAGATTTAGACAAAATGTGGAATACATATTCCACCTACTCTTTGAAAGTGAACTAGCAACTTTATGTTACGGAGTTGCACACATATTAAAATCAGGATCACACTTTCAAAATATGACAGCTACACAATTATTAGAGAAAGTGCAACAAAAGGATGAGGTTTTACAATCAAATATTACAAATCTATTAGCAAATATGCATGGTACTAAAGAGTACTGGTTTCGACGTCATGGAGATGTACGTTGTATGATCAGAAACCTTGGCCCACCCACTTGGTTTGTTACATTAAGTTGTGCAGAATATGCATGGGAAGATTTACATGATTTCCTACGCATATCAAATAAAAACAAAACAAACATAGATATTCTAACACCTGGAGAACTTTGTTCTTTGGATCCTGTTAATGTTTCAAGATATTTTCACCATCGCTTCATTGCTATGCTACATTTTATTTGTAATAAAACTGTTCCTCCCTTTGGAGAAGTGCAACACTTCTTTTGGAGAAAAGAATACCAAGCCAGAGGAGCACCACATATCCACATGCTTTTATGGATTAAAGATGCTCCTAAATTTGGTCAAGACAGTGATGCCACTGTTTTACAGTTTATAGAAAAATATGTCACTTGTGAAATTCCATCAGAAGCCACAAATAGTGATCTTCGTGCACATATTTTACAATTTCAAAGACACAAATGTGGAAAATATTGTTGTCGCAAATACAAAAACAAAGGCAAATACTACACCAAATGCCGATTTGGTTTCCCTAGACCAGTTACAAATACAGGTCAAGTAAACAACCTCATGTCTTCAGTTAGACATAGTGTTAAAGGTAAGTCACCTAAAAATACATATTACATAAAAAGAAAAGAAGAAGAAAAATATATCAATGATTATAATGCAATCATTGCCCACTTATGGAATGCAAACATAGAAGTGCAGTACATTGCAGACAATTCTACTGCAGTTGCACGATATGTCACAGCATACTTAACTAAAGCAGAAAAGACAGAGCTCCAAGACCCCTGGAATGACCTGTCATCAGATAAAACAGTATCTCAGAAATTATACAGCTTGGGCATAAAAATACTCACCCATAGAGAATGTGGATCTTATGAAGCAGCTGATCGTTTAACTGGTACTTCATTGTATGGTAAATCTGAAAGTATAGTATGGCTAAGTCTTGGTCCAGCTAAATCTAGAAAAAGAGTTCTAAAATCATATGAAGATATAGAAACAATAGCCAAACATGATCTCAACAGCCAAGACATTTTAAAAAAAAAATTATTGGACACATACTACCCAAACAGAAGTAATACTTTGGAAAACATGTGTCTATACCAAATAGCCCAAAACTACACATACAAAAATAATATGAAACCTGATGAAAAAAAGGTAAATATAGAGTGACAGACTGTGAAGGCAGCTTAGTTAAACTCACTAAACCAAATTTAATTAATCATATCAAATTGTCATTGAAGACTCCTCAACATAAAGAAGTATATTACATGTCCCTGCTACAACTCTTCAAAGCATGGAGAAAAGAAGAACAATTACTAGATAACTATGACTCATATGAGGATGCTTTCAAAGCAAATGAAAGCACTATAACTTATGTAAACTTTACACAGTACAAAACAATGTTGCACAATGAACAGCAACATGAAGAAGAACTCCAAGCCCAACTAGATAAGGATACTCCTGACAGTAGTCAACCTTCTGTAACAGGAAGCCAAGAACCACTGGGAGAACCACTAATAACAAATGAGGCAGAATTATCTATGATAGAAGTAGAAAACACCATGTGTCTGTATGAAGATAAGGAAGACTTAACTATACTACAATCAAAACTAAACAATGAGCAAAGTAGCATTTTTCAAGAAGTAACAAAACAAATTTCACATGGTGTAAAACATGAAAATAAAGAATGTTCCTGCCATAATTATAAACCTATACTACTGTACGTCAGTGGTGAAGCTGGTTCTGGCAAAACATTCCTAATCAAAATCATTAGCAAGTTCCTTCAACAATTGACAAACAACAAACTGTCAGCTGTTGTCACTGCCCCCACAGGTTTAGCTGCCTACAACATAGGTGGTGTTACATTACACCGATTACTACTATTACCAGTAGAACACCAGAACAAATTAGACTATTACAAACTTTCTGCAGAAGCTGCAATGGAATTACGCAGAGTATTGAAACAAATGAAAATGCTACTAATAGATGAAGTGAGCATGGTCTGCAACCTGATGTTAGCTTTGATTCACCTCAGATTACAAGAAGTACTCAAAACAGACTATGAAGAGCTCTTTGCAGGAAAACACATGATTGTTTTTGGATATCTGCTTCAATTAACACCAGTAAAAGGTGAACCTATTTTTAAAACATTAGGGCACAAACTCTGCCGTAAAACTGTTGGCAGCATTGGAAATGTCAACCTTTGGCAACATTTCCAATACAGAGAATTAACAGAAAACATGCGCCAATCTGCAGATCTAACTTATGCCAACATTTTAAAAAGTTTGAGAGTTGGTATACTTTCTAAAGAAGCAGAAGCAACATTGAAAACCCGGCACATGAATGCACTTTATGGCGATAATGCATGTGCTACAGATGTTATGGAACAATTAGCCCACAAAAATGTCAATTGTATGGCCTTAATGCCAACTCTTGCAAGCTGTCTCAAATTCAATGAAATAATGTTAAGTAAAGAAATGCAACCAATAATGGAAATTAGCGCCCCAGACAAACTAGATGTACATGGTATGACACTACCCATGTGTGACCAAGCCACAACAAGACTAAATAATTTGGAAAAATTAATCTCAAACACAGCAGGCTTAGAAAAGATGTTAAAATTATCCTTAAATTGCAGAGTAATGCTTAAACGTGATGTGGACCAAGGACTAGTTAATGGAGCACTGGGTACAGTTGTTGGCTTTCAAACATACCCACGTGACAACAAAATTCAGTTTGTCAATATACTCTTTGACAAACTTTCAGAAGTAAAACGGATAGGACGCTCAACAGCTAGATTCCTTCTCTTCAAAGATATGTATGTCCGCAGAGAACAATTTTCTCTAACTCTTGCATACGCAGTCACGATTCATAAATCACAAGGTCTTACCCTAGACAAAGCAATGATAGATATTGGTAACACAGTCTTTAAAGAAGGCATGAGCTACGTAGCACTATCACGCTTACGTACACTTGACGGTATATTTCTAATCAACTTTGATGCAAGTAAAGTAAACACTGATATTCCTTGCATTTTGGAATATAATACACTTTGCTCACTATACACTCCCCTTCTAAACACATATTCTGTTCCACAAAAACTAAAACGTTGTAAAAGAAAACTAAATCAAACAGAAATGCAACAGGACGTCACTGCAAATCCTCCAAAGAGAGTAAAAGAAACTAATACTTCATCAAGTACCACAAACAAAAAAGAATCAATTAGAGAAAGTAAACCAGGTACTTCTTTAAAGAAGGAAGACAAACTCCAAAAAAAGCAGTTAGATACAGAACTACCTGGACCATTTAAATTCTCAAATATAGTTGGTGTAAGTTGCTATGCAAATGTAGCAATGAATATTCTATTTCAATTACCACCAATTGTTGACAACATTTACTTACACAGTACAGACCCATTGTGTTTGCAAATGTTAGTACTTCACAGAAATGCAGCAAACAATCCTGACAACACATATAGTGTTTTTGGAATAAGACGACAATTGGACTACTGTGCTGGAATGGTGAAATTCACTATAAACTCACAGGAAGATCCACAAGAATTTCTAATGTACTTACTACAAGTACTGGAAAACAAAAACATACCTATACATGAAATCTTTCAGATTTCATACATGTGGAAACATACATGCACTCTCTGCAACAATGTGACACAAGAAGAAATCCCCAATGAACGCTTCATATATATATCAATACCAAATTGTGAATCCATTCCATTTCAGCAACTTGTACAAAATGCAAACCATGGTAGATTATGCTCTACCTGCAATTCAGATAATCGCTCCACGTTAGTAATACAAACACATAGTAAATACGTAATACTAATGCTTCTACGTTACAATGCAGATGGTACCAAAAACAACTGCAAGCTGACTGGATTCACACATGGTCAAATATCACTTGGTAAGAAAACCTTCACAACAATAGGTATACTCTACCACGCAGGAGCCACAACCAATTCAGGGCACTACACTGCATATATAAAAAAGAAATGTGGATGGTTTGAATGTAATGATAGTACCATTACTCTAAAGCAGAGATTACCAGCAAATCTTACAAACGCTTATTTGATGTTCTTAAAACCAAAATTTGATAAATAAATTTGTGTTAAAAAAATATAAACTGTTAGAATACTCCAAAAGCTATCTAACTGCTCAAAGATTCTACAACTAATCAGATAAATGAATACCACTAAATTAGACCAAAAAATACACAGTTAGAATACGCCAATTGGTATCTAACTGTCCCAAAATTATAAATTTGTGTTAAAATAATATAAACTGTTAGAATACTCCAAAAGCTATCTAGCAGCTCAAAGATTCTACAACAACTAATCAGATAAATGAATACCAATAAATTAGGCCAAATAATACACAGTTAGAATACGCCAATTGGTATCTAACTGTCCCAAAATTTAACAATATCCAAATAGATAAATCAAAACCAATAAAATATATTAAAAAAATAAATAGACAGTTAGAATACGCCAATTGGTATCTAACTGCTCCAAAATGTTATAATATCAAAACAAATGAAGAATCTGTTACTGCTCCAAAAAAAAATACAACAAAGCAAAGTATAAAGCATTAGCCAGAAACAACAAGTGAACACTGAAAACAAACAAACAAATAAACTATAGCATAACAGAAAAAGGTTTTTTTTTTTAATCCAACATGGATTTTCTTTTCTCCCACAGACCCAATGATTTTAGCAACAAATACAGAAACTGAGCAAATTGCACAGTACTCTGATTTGTACTCTACTAAATATGAGGGTCGAAAAAAAATAAAAGTATATTGCTTATACAATGTAATAAGTCATTACAAAATACTAATACTAACATGCTATTTTCTTTTATCACAGAAATGAAGAAGAAAAACATGGACTCCCATTACTAGACCAAACAGTAAGTATTCAATAATAAGGACAACCATAGCAGCATATCACATCCATAGTATCTAATACCTTTGTTCCTTATACATTTGTTTTTCACCCAAAGTTATAAGCAAATATGAATGTGATATGCTGCAGTGGTTGTTGCCAGGGCATAGAGTCTTGGGTGCATGGCCAAATGGCCATGCACCCAAGACTCTATGCCCTGGCAACAACCACCGCAGCATATCACATCCATAGAGTCAAACATTTCAACTATGATCTATGGGAAACTTTTAATGTCCGCGAACAATGTGAGTGTTCTTAGAACACTTTGAACTTGCCAGCGAACAATACGGACACCGTTTTCAGGACACCCCCTACGAACATTTCAGAACAACGCAATAGTTCTTAGAACACTTTCAACTTAACAACGAACAATACGGGCAGCGTCCTAAGGACACCCCCTACGAACATTCCAGGACACCAGGAGTGTTCTTAGAAGCGTCTTCAGAACACCACCATCCTGTTTATTTGCGAACATTTCAGGACACCGCGAGTGTTCTTAGGACACATTCAACTTGACAAAGAACAATACGGACAGCGTCCTCAGGACACCCCCTACGAACAATTCCCCGGACACCGCGAGTGTTCTTAGAAGCGTCTTCAGAACACCCCCATTTTGTTTATTTGCAAACATTTCAGGACACCGCAAGCGTTCTTAGAACACATTCAACTTGACAGAGAACAATACGGACAGCTTCCTCAGAACACCCCCTACAAACATTTCAGGACACACGAGTGTTCTCAAAAACGTCTTCAGAACACCCCCATTTTGTTTATTTGCGAACATTTCAGGACACCGCGCGTGTTCTTAGAACACATTCAACTTGACAGAGAACAATACGGACAGCGTCCTCAGGACACCCCCTACGAACACTCCCCGGACACCGCGAGTGTTCTTAGAACAGTTTCACTTTGCTTGCGAACAAAACAGACACATATTGACTCCTTAGAACACCCCCTAGTCAGTTTATTTAGAACATTTCAGAACACCCGTAATGGCCGCAAACAAATCGAACACAAAAAGAACATCTAACACATAAAAAACACAACTTTCATCCTATCTCATACACTCCCACCCTCCCCAAACACTCCTACACACCAACACACTCTACAAAATACACATTTTGAACAAAGTTTCACCGCGCTGTCCGGGGACGTCCGCAAATCCAAGATGGCGGGCGCTACCGAAAAATCTGACGCGCTTCACGCTCCACGCCGTCCAATCAGCGAACACTTTGCATGTCCGCGAACATCACGCAAGACGATTGGCCAATCAGGACACTTTCCGCGGAGCGAACAGGGAAGTGTGTCCGCAAACCGAACACAGATATCACTAATTTTTTTTTACCTACTTTTTGGTCATTTTAAAAAAACTACTGGACGGATTTTCACCAAATGTGCAAAAGCACGCTTTCGGGACCAAGCCGCTGCTCCTGGTCTAAATTTGGTGGAAATCCGTCCAGCAGTTTGGGCTGTAGGCGCAAACAAAATTTTTTTCCCATTCACTCTATGAAGAGTGAGTATAATGCATAAAAATATGAGCATATAGAGGGAAGGTAGAGTAATAAAAATAAAACTATGAGAAAGTGCTGATAACCATAATGATTATCTTCATGCACAGAAAGGATTGCTCTCTTTCGATCCTGTATCTTCCGCTATGTATATGTTTCATATGATGTGACTGGACCCTAAGTCTACAAATATAGTACCTTTTCAATTTTTACTTCCTGACTGTTACTGAAGAAAACTATGTGGCTTCGATATGTCAGTAAAGGATAAAAAGGGAGAGCCAGCCATGTGATGTCATCAGTGATGTCATCAATGACATTTGTGATGTCATCTTTGATGTCCTGGGTGTTAGTGTTAGCAGTGCACGGTGGCGTGAGTTATGGTTGCTTATGTTACCATAACTGCCGAATTTCAGGGGTTTTTCGGTTTACTTTGAGCCATAACGTCCCTTTAACAAAGTTTTTTCAGTGAATTTCATAGGTTTTTAGTAGCGCAACTTAACCATAATGTCCCTTTAACAAAGTTTTTTCAGTGAATTTCATAGGTTTTTAGTGCACAACTTAACCATAATATCCCTGACTTGATATACATTTAACATAGAACATACTAACCCCCTCGTAGTGATTTTCATGTCCGCGGACTACTGCCATGTCCGCGGACACATCGGAAATCTGAGCGTGGTGAATGTAAATTTAAATAGTGTGCCCCATTTCCCCTTTGAAGTTGGCTCTGAAAAGAGCCGTTTTTTATTTTTTACAGATGCTTGACAGACACCTGTTATTTTGTATTTTTTTTCTTGTTTTTTTTTCTTACTTTACTCCTAAAATCTTCACATAACCTTCTCCAAAGCAACCCTTACATTCCAAAATAGAAAGGCATTTCCCGTAAAAGATAAAGAAATGACATCTTCTTTAAAATTAACAGCATTACTGGCTTCAATATTCTCATTGTTACAGAAGAACATACCAGCTCTAAGCATGAAGGCACACATGCCTCGGTTAATGACACACCTAGCAATATTTTGCTGAGGACAAAAAACTGAACTATTGTTCCATATTGCCCTAGGTAGTAATCCAGAAAAAATTACTTTTGCATTTGGAAGGATCTTCATTACTGCTTGAACCAAGCGTTCAAAATCAGCCAACAAAGTAGGGGCACTGACGTTGCCCAAATGGAAAGCACCATAGTGCAAAACTATCACATGCGGACTGTTCATCGTGGCCATATCCTCACAAACTTGTACAATTCCCTGTACATTGCAATCAGGCACACTGCTCCACACCACCTCCACTCCTTTCACATCAAAGTTCTTTGCAACGTGCCTGCATTCAGCGTACTGCTGTAAACCATGCACAAACATATCTCCAATCACCAATATCCTGACTTTCTCCACTTCTGCCATCTTCACCACACACAGTCTCTTTCAACACAAATCCACAACCTCGACATCTGATTGGCTGATCCGTACAGTCTTCTTTCCATGTTGGATTTCCTGGAAAAACCCAGATGCAGCACGCCCTGTCCACGAACAGCCGCGTTGTCCGCGGACGGCGTCCACTTTACTCTCTGTGCCATTCCCTCATTGCATACAGCTAAGCAATCACACAATACGAATAACGTCCTAAGAACAACCCCATTTTGTGATTTTTCGAACATTTCAGGACAATTATTATTTCATTATTCAACATATTAACATTGCACATATTATACTTTCATCTTGTACTCTGCACACAATGCTATGTTTCTCCATTAGTAGCTCAGTATACTAGATAGAATCCCATAATACAATGCTATTTATATCAATGCATCGTTCAAAGCACTAATAACGGTATGATATTTATTGCAATATCCTTGACACTTTTTTCGCAACATTATAATAAAAATCCCTAGTACACAAATTCCATGAAAAGTACATACACACGTGATGTCATCAGTGATTTCATCAATGACATTTGCAATGTCATCTTTGATGTCCTGGGTGTTAGTCTTAGCAGTGCACGGTGGTGGCGGCAGTTATTTTTCAAAGCTTAGGGGTCTTTCGGCTGTACTTAGAACCATAACGTCCTTTAAACAAACTTTTTTTAATATCACGCAAACAATATACAAACATGGCGTGCAAAAACCAACTTCTACAGATGGCTTTATACAGAATGTTGCAAAGTAAGAATTTATGCTCGTTCACAGTGAAGGTCAGCTGCTTCCAAAACTTCTACAGATGGCTTTACACAGAATGTTGCAAAGTAAGAATTTATGCTCATTCACAGTGAAGGTCAGCTGCTTCCATTTTTTTCTCGGGCCCCGGAGAGGCTCACGAAGCGGACTTTAAGGTTGTATTGTGTTTTGACCTTGACAGACAGAGATTGTGATGAAAGACTTCTCTTGAAGGAGTGTTGCTAAAACGTAAGAGAAGATAAAGATGAAAATGCGAAAGATCGTTGGCACACGCGGAGTCGTATTTTGGGACTGCACCACTCGTAGACAATGGAAATTGCAATTGTACTGTAAGTAACCATTTAGATTACTTTATACCAAATATAATTACAATAGCGTAGCATTAAAGACCGCTCAAGTTGAACTTGTTCGTTGAAAGTGGCATAATGTTTTCTACTGCGCACTATCACCGCCGAATTGATCCCCTGTCGTTTAGAGGGCTCTAAAATAGGCAGACGACACAGGGTGGGTTAATAGAAATAATTTAACCGGTCTATAGGCGGTCAAGCGCTCTACTCGTTGTGCCACTTCACTGTAGCCTGTCAAGTGGCACAGCGAGTACAGCGCTTGCTTTGACATCTGTGCACAGCTTGCTAACGCGAGTTTGAATCCCGGCAAGACCAAACTCAGCCTTTCATCCTTCCGTGGTCGATAAATGAGCACCACACACCGTGGTTTATAATAAGCACCGCTTAGATACCTCACGGTTCTTAGCGCTATATGAATGGGAAAATATTATTATTTTATTATTAACATACTCTGTTGCACTATCTTCGATAGCAAATATTTTCACGCCCTAATAAATAAAATGATGATTTTTAATGAAGATCGGCTGGTGAGACTAATTTATGTTTTTTAAAACAGGTATGTGGCTCCATTTTGCCTATGTCACAATTTACAGACTCCAGCGGATGGGGTCTTCAACTGCCAGGTGCAGGTCCAAATATGCAACTTCATGACCCTCACCATTTAATGGGACAATCGCCAAGGACCAATATGCCCTTACGCAGTACTAGCGGCTACAAACAACATACCAACCAATAGGATGGTCTAATGGCTCGTTGTTGGAGCAACCTTCCGATTATCAGAGCGACCATTTACTGCTTTTATCATAAACCAACAGCCTATCTACCGCAAAAGAACAATGCGTGGCTCCAAATAAACTTTTGCTGATCGACAGCAGAGACAATAGCAAATCGCTGAATATTCACTAAACATTTCATGTGAAATAAATGTACTTTACCAAATGTACAATCCTGCTGTTTACTTTTAAACCACAGTTTCATATTCCAAATTGTGGTGCACTGAGTTGTAAGCTGCTCTAACACTCTCTGTACCGCAAAGGAACATCGCGTGTCTCAAAATGAACTTTTGCGGATCGACAACAAAGACAAATGCAAATTGCTGAATATTCTCTAAACATTTGATGTCAAATAAATGTACTTTACAACATTTACAATCTTGCTGTTTGCTTTTAAATCACAGTTTCATATTCCGAATTGTGGCGCGCTGTGTTGTGACATAATGTGTGTTGTCTTCCGGGTTCTGTGTAAAGTCGCGTAGTACTGGAGACGACTATGCACCCTGTAACGTCACGGAGAGAGGCGGGGAATATGAATGCTTTGATAATATCAGGCTTAGGGGCGGGAGATATGATTTAGTGTCGCAAAAGCAAGTCAGCCAGGTCAATAGCGCCAGTCATAGGATTATCACATAATGTCGGCGCACACCAGCCAGATTTATTGTTTCTTTAGTGGACAAAAAGTCGGTTGACGTCCCTAGGAAATTGTACTATTAGCGGACAAAAGGAGTGCTCTTAAAACACTTTCACCCTGACAACGAACAATACAAACAACGTTCTCAGAACACCCCCATTTTGTGTAATTGCAACCATTTCGGGACACTGCGAGTGTTCTTAGAACACATTCAACTAGACAGATTACAATACGGACAGCGTCCTCAGGACACCCCCAGTTTGTGTATTTACGAACAATTAAGTACACCAAGAGTGTTCATAGCTCATTTTTACCTTCCTTGCGAACAAAAATGACACATACTCCATCCTCTAAACACCCCACCATTTAGTTTATTTACAAAATGTCAGAACAGCCGTGTTCTCCGCGGACAAATCGAACGCAACAAAAACATCTAGCACATAAAAAAAAAACATTGAACCTATCTCATACTCCCCCACCCTCCCCAAACACTCTTACACACCAACACACGGCACTAAATACAATTTTGTATCCACGTTTCACTGCGCTGTACGCGGTCGACTGCGAATACAAGATGGCGGGTGCCACAGAAAATCTGACGTGCTCCACGCCCCTCGCCGTCCAATCAGCGAACACGTCGCATGTCCGCTGACATGACGCAAGGCCATGGGCCAATCGGGGTGCTGTCCGCGAAGCGAACACAGATATCACTAATTTTTTTGCCTTACATTTTGGTCATTTTTAAAAAAACTACTGGACAGATTTATACCAAATTTACAAACACACGCTTTTGGGACCAGGCCGCCGCTCCTGCCGCAAATTTGGTGTAAATCCGTCCAGCGGTTCGGGCTGTATCCGTGCGCAAAGTTTTTTCCCATTCAGTCTATGGGAAAAAAAAAAGTTTTGGGACCCCCCCTATAACTTTGCCCCCCCTGGACGAATCCTCACCAAACTTTGCAAAATCAATGTGACCCAAATATTTTTTTTGCAAAGTTTGGTGTGGATCCGTCCAGGGAGAGCGAAGTTATAAGCCACCCAAAAAGTGCTCTTCCTATGGAAACAGCAACTTAACCATAACTACATGGCCACTACCGTGGCCATGTAATATATATATATATATTCGGTCAATTGTGAGAAGGTCAATTGTGACCCTTTAAATTCGGTCAATTGTTCATTCGAACAATTGTAAACGAACAATTTGGGTAATACCATTCTTTGGAAACACAAGTGTATTCAGTGGATACTACTAATTGAAAACCGGCTTGCCTCAATTGAATCCTCCACCAATCTTCAGTCTACGAGTTCTTCTCTTATGGGAGAGTGTTTATTATCCCTTAGACCTGCATTTGCAAGGCCCAGAGATGCAAACCACTCACAGCCGCAAAACACAACATGAGCTGCTGCTAAATAAAAAAACGATTTCATTCGCTGAACATGATTTAATATGCATGCAGGTTTTGGATTGGAGACTTGACGACAGATTACAATCTGTAATATCAACACATCTGCTGGTCAGAGGAAGTGGCTGAATGAAAAATGTGCATCCATGTGGGGGAGAGAGTCCTCAAGCCAATTGACTTCATTTTGCTTTTTTGTGAACGAGAAAACGGCAGCCACGTCCACTGGGAGTCTAGTACGTATGCTGTATTACACTCTTTGTCCTTTCTCTACCATTTTAAGGCTGGAGCACCTTGAAGTCTGACCATGTGACAGAGAGGGACATGTGACTTGCTGGCTGGCATCTAAGGCAAGCCGGAGGCCACAATGCAGGTCGATCTATATTCTCAGGGCGTCCTCAGCAACGTGGCTAGTGAAAGTTTAATCATGTTCTGCCCACAGAAATCCCCAAAGCTCAACTATAATTATAGTTTACCAACAGATATTCACACATACATGCCTGTGACTAAGGGGTGATTATTTCATTTCTCCACTCTAGGTTTTCCGCTCTAGTCCACAATGGCACGACCTTGGTGAACCCCATTTGATCAACATTACTGCTAGGAAGACAGAATACCTTTATCACCATAGCCCTTAACAGCACGGCCTGAGGGAATAAGGTTCGGTATGGAAAGACCTCCGGCCTGCAACAGCGGGACCACCCATTTACCTTTTTCTTCACATTTCCAGCTTTTCTGGTTCTCCTCTAGGATCAAAACAAACACAAAACAGCAGTCAGGGAGGGCAGGATGCCATATCACCCTTAAGAGATTTTAGACTGCTTCATTGGTTTTCTGCCATTAGTAAGGACTGTGATGCGACTAGGGTTGACAAAAGGTAATGAGTGTCAGCTAGATAATGTTATTCACTGGTGAGGAAATTAGTGAACACCTTTCATTTAAGGAGAGTTAGTCACCATGTTGTCGATGCCAAGACCTGTGCAGTTTAAAATTGCAATGTACTCGGATGATTGCAGCACATTTTGTAAATGCTCAATTTGTATAGCATGACATAGATGTGTAGAAATGTGTAGAAATTAAGTCAATCTTCTCATCGTTCCTGTAATTAGCATTCTTCTAAAACTCTTTTGCAAATTACAGCAAATTAAGCCAAGCGAAAATGTTTATGAGTCCTTTGGTCAACTGTTATCAACGTGTTTCTGCTCTGTTTTGTTCTAAATTCGTCTTCCAAACTCTGCATGCACAATTAGACAAGCAGGATCTGATTAGAATATTTTAAAAAAGTTAGAAAGGTGACTTGTCCACGGTAATGGAGTACGGTGGGTGGGGAGAAAGAGAAGAGACAAGTAAATTACACTGGGAAACATGCTTAATTGTGTAGTATCATCCCACAAGTTGTATTGCCTACTGATTATTCTATCTTGTTGTTAGGTCAACTTTGAAATGAGTGTTGTGCCTCCTTGAGCCTTTTTTATGATTAATTGCCTGTTCCCCTTTAGCTAGTTTGGCTATTGATATGTGAAGCTGGTTGCTCGTGACACTTGTAATTGGGAACAATAGAGCTTTGATAAAATATGATATGATATGGCATGTATTGGGATATATAATTTCAATAATAGTGTCGATATTGCTGGGTCTGTGGCTCAGTGGACTAATGAATCCACTACAGTGGCCTGTGTTTGACTTCCTAGTCACAGGTTCGAATCCCAGCAGGTCCACTCACTCAGCCATTCATCCTTCCCTGATCGATAAAATGAGTACCATTAAGTTGGGTAACAATAAATATCTGTTATTAGCGCCAAGATGCCCCATTCAGGGGTGAACGTTCACCCATTATGTTATTAAATGTTCTGCAACATGTGTTTATTGCCAATTCTCTTGGATATTGGGTTACACTGCATCATTTCTAGACACTTAATTTTTGAATTTATTTTTTGTGGGGCTAGTTTACCAGACTTTGTGGAAGGCTTCTTACTGAGCTGGGATCGATGAAGTACACAATCATGACTAGCTGACATCTGAACGCCCTTCTTGCCAACAGTCTAGCTAGTTCTGAGCATGTCAATTGCAGATATTACGTTTTCGGTAGCACCATTTTACATCTGGACGGGAACTGTACATCTTTCAGAACGTTTGATTAGTGGGTGCAGTTATTATTTGATTATTTGCAGTCTGTAATCAAACTGCATTCTTCAATGAGGCATTTGTTCCTGGCCTGTGGTTAGCGGAGACCATTTTTCCTGACTTGGTATGTATTGTAGTCTTCCCTTGGAAGAGCTGTTTTAGATGAATATATTTTGGCCTTTTTATTGTGTTGTTATTAAGAGTCTCTGACATTGTTTCACTGATGCACTTTTGCAAGGCTTTTTATTTTTGCTCTCTCAAAGGAGGCCAAAATGTGTTTTGTTTCGCTGTTTGGAATTGTGTCTTGGAAGAGGCTAATTTGCTCTTCATTTGAGAATCATAACAGGTTGAATGAGTTAGAACAAGTTCTAAGTTTTACAATTAACTCCCTTGCAGATATGAAGTTTTCAACATATTTGCTCTACTGAAGAAGAAAGTCACCCTTCTTAAGGATTAAATATACCAGGGACATACAGCTTACAAACGCACTCCACGTATGATTTTTTTTTAGAAAAACGGAGCATGTTTGTAAGCGGTCCAAAAAAAGGTGGTGCAGGAATCCCTTCTGCGCTTTCCCAATATGGGTGCCGGTAATCAGCGACAATGCCTATCAAAAGGAATGTGGAGAAAAGTGCAAGGGTAACTCCTTCAATGGCTAGGGCAGCAGAATGGTTGAGACCGGAGCTTCGAAAGGGAATGACTCCATCCGACTCGTGGAATAGCAGAGAGGTTTAGGGTGGAAGAATGAGAGAGGAGGAGGCCGGCAGCTAAAAAAGTAGAAGGGTTGAGAACAATGGAGAAAGGAGAGATTATGCCTTTCTCGCGATAGTATAGAGGATATGTTGCAAAGGGTAGTAGAGATGAAAGAGCAGGAACAAATGGATGAAGTGCTGAGGCTGGTGGAGGAAGAGATGATGCTGTTACAGTGACAGAGAAATGAAAACGATGTGTAAAATGCTATTCATATTCTGCCCACCGAAGGCCATATTTTTTATTAATATAGTTTTGGCGTAAATTAGAAACTACTGTAGCTTTCCACCAATAAGTCGCACAGCAATCAAACAAGGATTATGCGATTCCCTGGAAAATATAGTATTCAAATTTGCTGGTGTATGTGGCATAATATGATGCGAAAGGGCATTTGTCATTGTGTGAGATTTCCATGTGCAAAAACCAGATCCAACCCTTTTTCTAAGTTAGATGATGGATGAGGTATCCTCCCCTGGCTTCCCAAAACATGCCCACATTCTTTGGACCTATCGGCCCACAGATGGGAGGGAACCGTTGACCACTGCCCTATCAAATCTGCAAGTGTTAGGGAGAATTCTCCAAAATGACTAATTTCCCTTACCTATTGAGTCCACCAGCAGCTTTGCTGGATTTCTAGGATTTATTTCCTTCACCTGGTAAGAGTGTGAGCCTTTTTTCCCACTCTTACATGTGTTTGCTGTGTGTTTAACATTTTTGTGTTCATAGACTGTGGAGGCTCACCTACTCCATAGGCATCCTCATTTTACTGTGTCTCACACAGCACCTTTAGTGCAGTGACACAGGGTTGTCTTTTTCAGACTTCCCACTTTAAAATCCATTTTCTGGGACTGACTACTGTCTCCCAGACCATTTAAAGTTGCCATTGACTTTATTAGTCTTTTTAAATTCACAGATCCAGTACAACCTATCTTACATAGAGTACTGGAAAGGGTTAATAGTTATCCCTTTTTGTCTGTCTACCATGGAACATTATTTAGTTCCTCTTTCTTTAAGATTTGGCTGGTGGCAGTGGTATCTACCATATTTTTCCTACCGCGGTCTATGAAAATAGCCCTGGTACTGTTTTAGTCTAAGTTAGTAGCCTCAAACTTTAACCCACTGGACCCCATTTACTTTTATTTGGTTCCGTCTGGGTTTATTCGCCATTTCTTTTTGTAAAGATCTTTCTCGTGTTTTACTCTGCACGCCAAACCAGGATTGGTTCCTTTGTTCACTGTCCTTTGGCAGGCTTCTGCACAGAAGCCCTCCTTAAACACCTAAGAGTCTGGGAAGACAGGATGTGAGGGAGAGGTTTTTAGGCCCCTGCACAGGGTTCCCATGGAAACCCAAGTCGCACTCCTGTTTGATTAGCTAGGTGACTATCTTGCCAGAACAGCCACCCTACTGTGTGATTGACAGCCAGGCTGTGTGAATGGGGGAAAACTGCATAAAAAGCAGGTCTCTGGGACTTGGAAGGCAGAGTCGCCTCTGGATCAAGAGAACTGAAGAGAAGCTGAAGAAAGAGGACCACTGCCACGACTGAACCTCCCAGTGAAGCAGTGCTGCGGGTCTGAATCTCAAAACCTTGATGACAGAGAAGATCTGCAAGGAATCTTCTTCCCTTGAGCTGGTGGGACCAACCAGTTCGCCAAACACCAAGCAAAGCCTCCCTACCCTGGTAGAATTTGCTGTGCATAGCTGCAGTGAACGGGATAGCCAGGAGGACCTGTTTGGGTTTAAAGGAGCAAACCTTTTATTTGTTGCTTTGCTCTGCTGCTGGTTTCTTCCCTGGGCAGTGCAGGACCCTCCAGTCTTTTTCCTTCGTGCCAGTCTGGCAGTCGATTCAAGAACTGCGAGCCTGCAGGATCTGCCAGGAACTTCTGCCTCAGCTACAGCATCCTTTTTCTTCGAAAGGTACTGTTCAAACCCGGTTGTTCGTTCTGTCCGACCGCGGTGAAAGTGTTTTAAATCTTTCGCCAATCCGAGGGCTTGTCCTTCTCTACTCTTTTTAGTAACTTTTCTTCCGACCAACTTCGTTTCGAACTCTTGGCAAGGACTTAACTGCGAACTACTCTGAACTGGGTGATCCTCTGCAAAGACACTGAACCATTAATATTGGCCCAGGCCTATTGATTTGAAACCTCATGCTAGCAAGCCTTTTCTAGATTGCACTGCCTACTTACTTGTTGGTGCTGCTTAATTTTGTATAACCTTGTCTTACCCTCCCTTTTTAAATTGCTGGAGTGCCATATTGCTCACACTTCATTTTGAGCTTAACTTGTCCAAAATTGATTGGGTGTGGGGTAGTATATTAAGAGTGTGATTTTTCTGCTGCTTTATTTAGTGAACTGTTTTAATAATTAATGTGTAAATAAATGTATATTCTTTTACTCAGAAACCTTGAGTCAGTGTTTGTTTGAACCATAGTAATTACTGTCTTTTGTGTAACTTCTGATACTGCTCACTTTACTCTTGAGATAAGTCTGGCTGCTTAGCCATCGCTACCACTTTACTGTGTAGTACAGGCTTGTACCCTGGGTGAATTTGTACTTGCACTTGTAGTCTTAATTGTGTGTGGTGTTCCCAAAGGGTACTGCATATGATTCTGCCAAACACTGGTGGCAGCGGTGGGATAAAGTATAGTAATTACACTTAGAGTGCTACTATTACCTTGCATCAACTAACCACAAGGCTAAACATCACTAAAAAACTAATTTAAATCATGTCTGATATGGAAAGCTACAGTCAGGAGACCCTCCTTAGTTACACTGTGGATTATCTGAAATATCTGTGTAGAGAAAGGAATCTCTCTGTTAAAGGCAAAAAGTCAGAATTAATTGAAAGGTTGTTAGAGAAACAAAATCTGGAGAGTGGGTCTGAAACACCAGACCCTCCAGCAAATGTGGAAAATGATGAGGATGATAATGTGTCAGTTATTATGGATGAGTTAGATGAGGCAGATGTGTCTCACAATGTAGGCCTTACTGCTCCTCTACCTGCTCAGCGACCTCAACCTTTGTCCACTGGGATCCCATGAGGTCCTACACTCAGTCCTAGAAAAGATGAGCCTTGAATTGGAATTCAAACGTATTAATGCTCAAACTGAACAAAAGCATCAAGAACTTCAGCTCCGAGAAATGGAGATGAACCATGCCTTAGAAATAAAAAAAGTTGTCTATTGAAAATGCTTCTCTCCCAGAGTCTTGTAGGTCTTCCAGTCCTAAGAGACCCTGTATGCCTAAAGAAATTGTTGGTATGTATGAGGCTAAGCTTGATATTTTGAATTGGTTTGAGTATAACCATGGGATTCCAGTCATTACAGGGAATCAGTTGCTTCCTTGGCTCTTCTCTAGGCTACCCACTGTTGAATCTGATGTTGTGATGGAGTTGGGGGAGGTTGATAGGATGGATTATGAGTGTGTGAAGTTAGCTTTAATTGCTAGATTTGTGAAGACCCCTTCCCAGTACCTTAAAAGGTTTGGGACCCTCAAAAAGCATGATGGTACTGTCACGAGCCAGCCATCCTGGTGCTTGTGGCATGCCTGGTGTTTACACTGCCATTGAATTGCCCTTTACGTTCTTTACATTCTTCTCTTTGACGGTCTAGTCTTTCTGACCGTGTCTTTCTGTTTCCTACTTTAGCCCCGCCCCATCTTTCTGCTTCGCATTGCAACCCCTTTAGAGATTTACTTTTGCTTTGTGTTTTACGCTCCCTTGTTATTTCCTCTTGCAGTTGCTGCTGCCTTCTGCCTTCTTTCTTCTTCTGCCCCTTTTCTTTGCTGCTTCTGTGCCTCCCTAGCCGCTGTTTCTTCCACGGCTTGCCTCTCTGCTTTTTCCCCTGTTGCTTGTCCTGCCTCCTTCCTCCGCAGTTCACTCCGCTTCCCGTTATTTCTATCTTCCATTTCCTTCTTTCTCCTGTGCCATCTCCCAGCGGTCCTTTTCTGGTTCTCCCTTGTTCCAGAACCATTGTGCTACCTACCTCTTCCTCTTCCTCATTGGCCCAGTGTCTTACCTGCTTTTCTTTTGTGGGTATCGTTGTCTTGCAGTTTACCCTGTTCCAGGCAACTTGCGCCTGGGCTTGCTTAGTCTTCATTCCTGCTGGCCTGTTTCTGTATATCAACAGGAGGTTCTGTAAGAACACAACAGTGCCTGCTGCTGCACCCATTGATTCTTTCAAGAGGTTTTATTAAGACACCTGCTTTTTTCCTCTTGTTCAGGCGCTCGCGGAAAGAGGTCCTGTGTTCACGTTTTTTTATACGGCGACACAGTGGCTTCCATCCGAGGGAGGCCATTTCTCTATAAGAAAAAGGAGACCTTCAGACGGAAGAAAGACAGGAGGCGTGGGTGGTCTAGGGAGGACTCACCTGAGGAGAAGGAGGCGGGGACTATTCGGATTTGGAGGTTCCTCTTGATGTGAAACCTAGCGTTCAGGACAGGTACCTCTTGGGCTACCTGGGTATGTGAATGTTTGAAAAACTTAGATGGTTGGGTTAAGGGTTACAGAGTAAACACTTATGAAGGTACGAGAAATCTTGTTATGTTGGAGTCAATTTATGATGCCTGCTCTCCTGAGCTCAGACAGCACTTGGCTGATTCTAAGGAAATAGATCCAAAGAAGTTAGCTAAGGCTGCTGAGTTGTGGGTTGCCAACAGGGCTATTCACAAAGATTCCGGGGCAACTCAGAAGAAGGATGAGGGAAAGCAGCCAAAGGAAAATAACAAGGAGAATTCGAATACCTCCAATCCAAAAGATGGACCCAAACAAAACAATAAAGGTAAGCCACAAGGGAAACCGAATCAGGCTAGTGTACCATCTGGACCCAAACCAGATGGAGGTCAGAACAAACCCCATTCATCATAACATTTGGGAAATGTTATGTTTGTGGGTCAACTGACCATGTGAATGGGGGTTCCAGATGTAAGGGTAAACCTTCAGGGGTCCACACTGTCTCCTTAGCCTTCTCCCCAGAGGAAGAAGTACCTATGGCAAGTGGAAACTTTCACCTACTGGCTGATGAACCCATGAAAGTCTCAGCTAGTGTTTCTTTAGTGACCCTGGGTTTGTGGGAACAACAGAATTTAGATGTCTATAATTCCATCCCAGATACTACTAAAGAGTATTATAAAGATAGTGTTCTTGTGAATGGTCAGGAGAAACCTGCCATCAGAGACACTGGAGCCAGCATAACTGTGGTTGATGAATCATTTTTCAAGGTAGAGGATGTTGCTAAGGATCCCAAACACCTAACCAAGTTAGCGGGAGGCCCTGTGCAAATGCTTCCACAGTTACCAGCTCTCATCCAGTGCCATGGAATGACTGTCAAGATGCCTGCTAGTGTGCAGAGTGAAGTGCCTGGGAGAGTCCTGTTGGGTAATGACTTGAAAACTCTTGGAGTTGTGTTTAGTATCCCCAGGCCTCCCAGTAAAAGGAAAAAGGAGCTCACTAGGCTCACTAGGCCTGCAAGGGAGAGGACCTTGCGAAGCTCTCCAGGGGAATTGATAGAGAAAGCTATCACCTCAGTCCACAGGAATTGCACACTGCTATTTCAGGAAAGAAAGAGGCAAAGGGGAAACTCAGGACTGCCAAGAAGAAAGCAGATAGCACCCCTTTGCTACCAACGAATATATCCCCAAGATTGTCCAAAGTCACACCTGTGACTCCTCCACCTGCTGAGGCTGAGTGTGAGGTACAACCATGTGTGGTTGAACCAGCTTCTGAAGAGTCAGATCTGGAAGAAGACATAACTCTAGTTGGAGATCTGGATCCTGTTGACCATCCTGGGCTGCAGTCTTTACTGGCAGAAGGTGGACCCAACAGGGCAGACTTCAGCAGGGGACTAAGAGAGTGTCCTACCCTTGAAGGTCTTCGACAACAGGCAGCTTCTCAGCTTGATGGGCAAGAAGCTACTAAGCATAGGTTGTACTGGGAAGATGGCCTCTTCTACAGTGAACCGACTGAGTCTATCCCTGGGGACTGCAAAAGACTCTTATTGCCCCTAGAAAACACACCCCAGTTCCTAGAGTTGGCCCATGAGATACCTTTGGCTGGTCATTTGAGTTTCAAAAAGACCAAGGAAAGGCTTTCTTTATACGTTTACTGGCCTAAAATGAGTTCAGAAGTTGACAAATTCTGAAGGAGATGTCACACTCATTAACAAAAAGAATCAGGATGGGAGATCCACACAACAAGAATTATGGATTGATAAATTTAATCTCAAAATTATGGTGATAATACACGAAAAAATCCACTTGTTTGTAAAATAACAGATAAAACCGTGACTACCGTCCAGCAAGATCGAGACGCTTAAGCAGTGATTTCTACTTTGCCAAGAGGCACACGCCATTCACAGGTGCTCCTGCACCCTGGACACCTCAGTTCCAGCACATGCAGTACGACCCATTGTCCATAGCAGCAGTGTAGTTAACACACCGCGCAAACCAGCCTCCACGAATTGACACTGTTGGAAACTACCAGAAGCTCTACCGCCACATTGCTCTTTGTTTGACGATATCCCACGGACAGTGTTCATCCTTCACCCCCATCCTGAAAAAGGCCACGCCAGCAACTAGCGTGTATTCACTGCTACATGTGGCCGAAACACTACAGTGTCGATTGATGACACAACTTCATTGCACATCTACTTGTTCACACTTGCTGTTGTGTGTTATTTGTGACAAAACCCACATACTACCAGTGGTCCTGGGCAGCATTTAATCTTGTCTGTAACAAATGTAAAAACTGTTGTTTAGAGATTTTGCACCTTTATGAGGCTAACACCCTTGACACCAAAGAGGGTGGTACACAGTGGTACCCCTAAATGTCAATTCAATATCTGTCCGTTTATCTGTTATTTTACAAACAAGTGCATTTTTTCGTATATTATCACCATCATTTTGTGATTAAATTTATCAATCCATAATTCTTGCTGTGTAGATCTCCCATCCTGATTCTTTTTCTTAATGATTACTTACCCTCCTGGGCATATCAGGACTTAGCCAGGCGCCCTTAATTATTTACCTTGGAGCTGTCACACTTGCCAAACCTCTGGCAAGAGTGGAGCCAAGAATGTGTCACCCTTGATGCCTCTCCCAGCAGTGGGAGTTCCTTTTGTGAGGGTGGGCATCAACATTGTTGGTCCCCTTGAAACTCCCACGTCTTCAAGAAACAGGTTTATGCTGGTTGTCGTAGACAATGCTACTAGGTACCCTAAAGCAATACCTATGAGGACTGTTAAGTCTCAGCCTGTGGTTAAAGCTCTATTTGGTATTTTTACCAGAGTAGGGTTTCCTTAGGAAGTGATATCCGACAGGGGATCCAATGTTATGTCCCACTACATGCAAGCCATGTGGAAAAACTGTGGTGTCACTTACAAGTTCTCTACAGCCTGCCATCCACAGACAAATGGACTGGTGGAGAGGTGTAGTCATTCTATGAAGAGCATGATAGGTGCTTTAGAGGAACCCCTTAAAAGAAAGCAGGACCTTCTACTGCCATGCCTTCTCTTTGCTTATAGAGAAGTCCCTCAGGAGGGAGTTGGTTACAGTCCATTTGAACTTCTCTATAGCCATCCAGTCAGAGGTCTGTTGGCCCTGATTAAGGAAGGGGTTGGAGAGTGCTCCTTCCCCCAAGACAGCCAGAGTGACTGACTATGTGATAGGTCTCCGGAGGAGAATGTCACACATGATGGCAGAAACAAGTGATAACTTGAAAGCAGGTCAGGCTCTCGACAAACATTGGCATGACCAGAAGGCCACCATGGTTGAGTTTACTCAAGACCAGTTTGTACTAGTTATGTTGCCAACAAGGCAGAGAGCCTTGTGGGACAAATGGATAGCACCCTTCAATGTTGTGGGCACACTTGGAGAGGTGAGCTATCTGGTGGACTTAGGCAGACCTAAGGAGGATCCTAGAGTCTTCCACATCAACCGTTTGAAGGCATATGTCTCGAGACCAGAAGCGGGAGCTTTGCTTCTAGCTTCAGCTCAAGAGGAGGAGGAGAGTGAACCTCTACCTGACCTCCTCGAAGGCCAACCTTTGGATGAGAACATAGAAGGAGTTAATCTCTCTTCTAATCTGACATCTGAACAACAGGAAGAGTGTAAGGTTCTGTTAAATCAGTTTGCCTACCTGTTTTCACTTTCAACAGGCTTGACCCCTTGGGGCCAGCATGAAATTCTAACTGGTGACTGTTTACCTGTGGAAAACAGAGGTTACAGAATGTCAGAACATGTAAGATCCCACATAAAGGAAGAGGTCAACAAGATGCTTGATCTCAGGGTTATAGAGCCATCTACAATTCCATGGTCTAGTCCAGTTGTTCTAATACCAAAGGCAGGATCCAAGGAGTTGATGTTGTGTGTGGACCATAGAGCTCTAAATGCAGTCACTAAGACTGATGCCCATCCTTTACCAAGGACAGATGAACTGGTGGATAAACATGGTGCAGCCAAGTACCTCAGTACATTTGATGTAATGTCAGGCTATTGGCTAATAGCCCTGAGAGACCATGCCAAGGAGAAAACTGCATTTTCAACCCCAGCAGGCCTCTACCAGTTTAAGGTTATGCCTTTTGGATTGGATGGCCAATCAAGTACTGAATGGGATGGAGGACTTCTGCATGGCATACTTGGATGACATTGCGGTGTTCAGCCCTACTTGGAAAGAACATATTGATCACTTAGGATATGTTTTGCAGGCTCTTGAGTTGGTCCATCTGACCATAAAGGCAAGCAAATGTCAAATTGGTCAGAACAAAGTGGTCTACCTTGGTCATGAGGTAGGAGGAGGTGAAATAAGGCCATTGCCTAGCAAAGTACAAGCTGTACAAAACTGGGCCACCCCTAATACTCAAACCCAATTGAGAGCCTTCCTAGGTTTCACGGGGTACTACAGGAATTTCATTGAGAACTATGGGTCCATAGCTTCTCCTTTGAATGTAGTCTCCTCTCCAAAATTCCCTAAAAAGATTAAATTGTATGAGGAGTGCACTCAAGCCTTTGAAAACCTAAAGAAAGCCCTATGTCAAGCTCCAGTCCTAAGAGCTCCTGATTATCACCAACCCTCATTGTGCAGACGGATGCATCCAATACAGGTAAAGGTGCAGTCCTTAGTCAACTGGATGAGGAAGGTAGGTAGCACCCCATTTGCTTCCTCAGTAGGAAACTGAAAGTACCAGAAACAAGGTGGGCAACCATAGAGTGTGAGTGTTTTGCCATTGTGTGGTCTCTGAAGAAGTTTAGACTATACTTGTATGGATCTACTTTTGTGATTCAGACAGACCACCAACCCTTGAGATGGTTAATGCAAATGAAAGGGGAGAACCCAAAACTTCTAATATGGTCAATCTGCCTGCAAGTGTTTGATTTCACCATTGAGCACAGGTCAGGATGTCACCACCAAAATGATTATGGTCTCGCTAGGATGTTTATAACCGACTAGAGTGAAGAGATTCATCCAGGAGTATATTAAATCCTCCTGTCCCTTAGTCTGATGGGGGCGAGTGTTAGGGATAATTCTCCAGACTGGCTAATTGCCCTTACCTACTGAGTCCCTCAGCAGCTTTGCTGGATTTCTAGGATTTATTTCCTTCACCTGGTAAGAGTGTGAGCCTTTTTTCCCACTCTTACGTGTGCTTTGCTGTGTGTTTAACATTTTTATGTTCATCGACTGTGGAGTCTCACCTACTCCATAGGCATCATCCTTTTACCGATTGTCACACAGCACCTTTAGTGCAGTGACACAGGGTTGTCTTTTTCAGACTTCCCACTTTAAAACTCCATTTTCTGGGACTGACTACTGTCTCCCAGAACATGTAAAGTTGTCATTGACTTTATTTGTTTTTTTAAATTCACAGGCCCAGTACAACCTATCTTACATTGAGTACTGTAAAAGGTTAATAGTTATCCCTTTTTGTCTGTCTCTCATGGAACATTATTTAGTTCCCCTTACTTTAAGATTAGGCTGGTGGCAGTGGTATCTGCCATATTTTTCCTACCACGGTCTATGAAAATAGCTTTGGTACTGTTTTAGGCTAAGTTAGTAGCCTCAAACTTTAATCTGCTGGACCCCATTTATTTTTATTTGGTTCTGACTGGGTTTCTGCCATTTCTTTTTGTAAAGGTGTTTCTCGTGTTTTAATCTACCTGCCAAACCAGGTTTGGATCCTTTGTCTGCCGTCCTTTGGCGCATGAGAGCCTGGGTAGACAGGATGTGAGGGAGGGGTTTTAGGACCCCTGCACAGGGTTCCCATGGAAACCCAAGTCGCACTGTTGCTTGATTGGCTAGGTGACTGTCCTTCCATGACAGCCACCCTGCTGTGTGATTCACAGCCAGGCTGTGTGAATGGGGAAACATGCATAGAAAGCAGGACTTTGGGACTTGGAAGGCAGAGTCACCACTGGATTGAGAGAACCGAAGAGAAGCTGAAGGAAGAGGACTGCTGCAACTACTGAACCTCACAGTGAAGCCCTGCTGTGAGTCCTAATCTCCAAACTTCGACGGCAGAGAAGATCTGCAAAGAAACGTCTTCCCTTGAGCTGGTGGGACCAACCAGTTTGTCAAACACCAAGCAAGGCCTCCCTCCCCTAGTCGAATTTGCTGTGCACAGCTGCAGTGAACCAGATAGCCAGGAGGACCGTACCCTGTTTGGGTTTTAAGGAGCACACCTTTTAGTCAGTGCTTTGCTCTGCTGCTGGTTTCTTCCCTGGGCAGTGCAGGACCCTCCAGTCTTTCTTCTTCGTGTCAGTCCAACAGTCGCTTCAGGAACCGTGAGCCTGCAGGATCTGGCAGGAACTTCTGCCTCAGCTACAGCATCCTTCTTCTTCAAAAGGTACTGTTCAAACCCAGTTGTTTGATCCGTCCGATCATGGTGAAAGTGTTTTAATTCTTTTGTCAATCCGAGGGCTTGTCCTTCTCTATTCTTATAAGTAACTTTTCTTCTAACCAACTTCGTTTCGAACATTGTCAAAGACTTAACCGCGAACTACTCTGAACTGGGTGATCCTCTGCAAAGACTCTGAACCATTAACATTGGCCCAGCCCTATTGATTTGAATCCTCATTGTAGCAAGCCTTTTCTAGATTGCCCTGCCTACTTACTTGTTGGTCTTTCCCTCCCTATTTAAATTGCTGGAGTGCCATTTTGCTCACACTTCATTTTGAGCTTAACTTTTCCAGAATTGATTGGGTGTGGTGTAGTATATTAAGAGTGTGATTTGTTCTGCTGCTTTATTTAGTGAACTGTTTTACAAATGAATGTGTAAATAAATGTATATTCTTTTACTCAGAAACCTTGAGTCAGAGTTTGTTTGGACCATAGTAACTACTGTCCTTTGTGTAACTTCTGATACTGCTCACTTTACTCTTGAGATAAGTCTGGCTGCTCAGCAATCGCTACCACTTTTCTGTGTAGTACAGGCTTGTACCCAGGGTGAATTTGTACCTGCACTTGTAGTCTTAATTGTGTGTGGTGTTCCCATAGGGTACTGCATATGATTCTGCCTAACAGCGAGAACTATGACACATTTCTGACGTCATTTGCCTTATAAATAAGTCACTCTACCTCAAATCAGGACTCTCTCCCTACCAAATCTGAGGTGTGCAGTTGACCAAATCTGAAACCATCTTTGCAGAGAAGGGCCTCAATCTTGGAGTGAATCCAGGAGCTGGAGTTGCTAATTTTGGAGGACAGAGAGAGGCCTTGACTGACCCCTTGATTGTCCAAGCACTGAGGCCCTCATGCCCCTTAATGTCCATCAAGCCCTTCCCTTGTAAATATATACATATACAGCAATGGATTAAATAAGCCCTATATTTTTCAGCACTGCCATAGAGAAAACCCAATGTGTGCGTGTAATTCAATCATTTTCCCATTGAAAATATTTCACTTGTGTGTGCATTGTAGTAATTGTTTCCATGTTAAAACCCTTTGTTTTCCTGTGGATTTCTGTCATTTCCCATTGAAGAATCTCCAGTAGCTTGTGTAAATCCATAGTATATTTTGTTTCACAAAATCAATTAATTCCCACATTATTTCACAGGATCAAGAGAGTTAAAATTCAAAACTAACTCTCTATTCCCAGTGTCTTGTGAGTCATTACAGTCTTAACGTGTTTCCCCACTTAAATGCACTGTGTGCTAAAAACGAACACGTTCATGTGTTGAAAAGGAGTTTTAAAAAAAGCAATTTTTATTTGCATCTATCATTTTAAACCCACACCGTTTTTCCTAGTATGAGTAATCCCTTTGCCCAGAGCCTACCTGTTATATGCCTCTGTCATTTTGAGTGAAAAACGATTTGCTTATGTGAGTTCCCCATTGCTTAAACCTGTCTGTCATTTGCAGCTGTGGTAAAAACGAGTGTCATTTTCATTTTCTTTTTTCCTGGAAATTTCATTTAACCTATCTAAAACTGTATTTCCTAGTCAATCCCTCGTCCCTTACTATATTCTGATAACAGATTTACAATTGCATTCCCTTTTTATTTTGTTTATGTGTTGCATGTGCTAAAATCGAGTTTTCCTATTGTATGCTAGCTAGTCTGTTCTGAAGCCCTATTTGTTTCCTAGTCTAAGCAGTACGAAGTCCCCTTGTGTGCTGTCCCATAGCAATTGACATAACTAAGTAAATACCAATTTTAACTGGTGCAGTAAAACAAATTGTCCCATTCATTGCTGTTCCCATAGTGTTTCTGAAAACCCCATTTAAAATCCGATTTTAACCTGGGTTCCCAGTCCTTGCCACTGCCTTCCATCCCAAACTGACAAGCCGAGTTGAGGCCTAGGGTGTTCGGGGTGGGTGAGGGTTGCTGGGACTCAAGAATATTCTGTGTGCGCGTGCATTTTCTTGTGGGTTACATTCATTTTCATGGTTTTTTAAACTGTTGATAGCAGTGGTGAAATCAGTAAAGAATATCTGTGTGCCATCCAATTTTGAGTTGTCCAGTGTGCTATTTCACTAAAAGTTCTCTGAAGTCAGTGTTGCCGCCCCCTGGTGGCCATTGTAACTGTTTATTACATTTGCCATTAAATCATAAATAAATATAATATTCATTGAAAATACACTGGCCTGGTTCCGGGTCTATTGTGACAAGGGATGCTGGTGGAGGTTGGGTGCGACACAGGTTGGAGGCCTCCTTAAAAAACAAATCTTTTTGTAAAAATTAAAAGCGGTTTTATTGTGTGCCTCATTCATTTGCAAGGGAAAGAGATCCCTGACTTGCTTGTCCTGCATAATACATTGTGACACAGTGTCTTGTTGGCCATAGGGGACATGAAAAGCTTTTTCACGGCTCTAATGGAGGACCGGTTAGGCAAGCTTTGGAGGAGAGTGGGGTTTCCGGGAGTTCAGTTGGATTCAAATGCTCACGATGAAGCAGATCTTAATAATTGCAGGGCACGGGTATGGGAGGGGATGTATCTCAATGCACCAGATATAAATTCTATCTTAGCTAAAACTATGAAGTTGGATGATGATCCTGCTGCACACATCCGGTTAATTCAGGAGATATTTAGGGCAGAGACGAGAGAAGCATGGCGATTATTTACCACATGCTAAAGAAGGGACTCCCCAAGGATGTTCAGCATGCTATAGATAAAGCGGTAGGGATGGAGGTGAAGAGTTGGCTGGAAATTCAGACATATAGTGTGCATCATTTTTTAAAAGGAGGCAAGAAAAAGAAAGGGAGAGTTAATAACAGACACAGAAAGTAGAGGCTAAGATTGTTCAGAAAAAAGTGGCAAATATTTGTTTGGAAGGGGCGGTGATTATCAGCTCCATCGAGGGACAGCAGGGACAGTTGGAACAACCAGGACATGGAGAATTGTGTATGAAACAGGTTTGGATGGACGGGTATGCCCCTGGTCCGAGGCAAATTAGAGGGTACCCAGGGGGTAGGGGAGCAATTCTATGGGAGGTGGGTCATTCAGCGGTTTTGGAGGAATGGGCCAATGGAAAATAACTATGGAGAGTTCAATGGGATTCATTGCTGGTCATGCAGAGGATTGGGACTCATGTCATGACATTGTTGACACAGGTCACAGTATTATAACATGGGAGATCAGCAGATGCAATACCCGAATATGCCATATGCCACATGTTCTGTGCATGAGTTAATCAATTCTAGGAGTGTAATGCTGGCCAGTAGCGTGGAAGAGATGATACATTGACGTCAGGCAAGTTACATGACACAGAGGTCAGTCAAAACAGGGATGAAAGATGCAGAAAGTGTAGCTAGATACTAAGGTGGCAACATAGACAGGGAAATTGTGTGTCTTAGTGCAAGAAGGCACATTTTTGGCAATTTAGCATGACAACCTCTGAGTGTGCCATACCTCTGGAACATGTACATAGCATAGAAACTAAAACAAGAAAGCATTGTGTACAGAGAAAGCATTCTCAAATGACACCTGCACACACTGAAAGGGTGACAAATATGTTGGTGAAGAGGATCAAATGTGTGTGTGTGTGTGTGTGTGTGTGTGTGTGTGTGTGTGTGTGTGTGTGTTTGATCAAACGTGTGTGTGCGATTTGAAAAGAAAGCACAGCATGGCATAGCATAGTAGGTGGTATGGATATGGGCAGCAGTTTCCTGAGATGGTGTGCATTCTCTACTACCCAAAAGACATATAATTACCACAGTTAGTATCAGACCAAGTATTACATAATATTTTGTAGCTAACCATGGTCTCCTGGACCTGATAATTTCTCTGGCAAAAGTGTCCATATACTCACTTCTGCGCAACCCAAAAATAGGCAATGTTTATCCGTGTCCATTAAGAAGCCTCAGTGATATAGGCTCTAGAAGTTCATCTGTGGGTGGCACGTCCTTCCTTAATTTAAGTCTTCAGTTCCCTGCCCCCCTCTACCTCCAGGCATCTATGGGTGGGCTTGGAGGGAACACACATTGGTTTCATGTAGTTGCTGCACAAATCTCTGCAACACTTTCCTACCTCCATAGACTTTCCCTATCTTTTCTTGGTACAATTGTATCATGTTACCACAGGCACACAGTGATCTTTGAACAATTCAAGTATATTCACATCTCAACTGACTCTCAGGTTGCTCAAAACCAGGGTCGGTATTTTTTTTCTTTCACTGAAAGGTACACCAGGGTACATATTTGGTACGCATTTCTCTGTCCCCTACCCCCTCCTTTACCCAGTTATCATAGGGGAGAGGCAAAGGTGCTTATTTCATATTTGCAGCGTGGATCCAATTTCTTTTCTTCTTGCCATCCATGCAAACTGCTTGTATAATGTACGTACGATAAACATGTCCATTTTGAAGAACAGCAGGTAAGTATTTCTCTCAACTGCAGACCATTTCTGCGAGTGTCTTGCACCCTTGGGATTCGAGCCAGCAGCATCATTGCTGTGTACATTCTCAGACGGAGCTGTTATCTTGCCCGGCACTCTGAGGCATTATGCATTCCACAGCTCTGTGATCGCTCAGCTTGGATATTCGGCTGTAGGCCAGTCTGTATGCCAATCACTAGGCCAGTCTTCCTGCATCAGATGTATCTCAAGAAACCAAAAGTGCAGTATCAGGTATGGCAGATGTTGTTAAACTGTTTTGAAACAAGGCAAAGACATGAATCCCTGCATTGTACTGCATAAACACTCCCCTTCATGATTTTATACAGGGAGTGACCTGTTCTAGTCTGTGTCAGAGACAGCAATGCTAGGAGCTCGGTGTCAGGCCATTCCAATTTACTGTGTGCTAGTTCAAGGAGTGACAATGGTGTGTCAAACATATCTATTCTTTCTGTGCTCTCTTGTTCAGTGGTGTACACACAATCATGGTGGTCCTTGTTCCCATTATTATGCTCATGGAGAGGTAGCAACTCATCTGGGTTCAATAGGTTGCATATTGTGATCTCTAATGTGTGATGTGAACAGAATATGTTTGTATCTGGTAACTTGAGCTGATGTGACATGTTTGAGTCTGTGTTCTGTTCAGTAACACAAATAACAAGGGGGGTCCTGGGAGACTCTCTGCCAGACACGAGTCCTGGTTTACAAGAGCCTTACCCAGAGTCTTTAGCTCACTATCGTTCACAGAGGAGAAATATCCTAAACATATCAGTCTTTGTCCTGTCCTGGGGCAGTCCAGCACCGAAATGCTAGGCAATTGTCCTCTGAACAAGAGTACCAACAGCAACCCCAGACACGTGTTTCGGTCTGGTTGAACCTCATCAGTAGGGTGTAGCTGTGCCTCTCTAAGAATAGTGAGCAAAGGGTCCACTTCTGGATTCCCCTAGTAACTTAGGGTGAAACCCAAAGTTACTTGAAATATGCAAAGAAGAATGATGGTCTGGAGGGTTGCACAGAGCAATGCCAATGGTTAAGATTCATTCTAAACCTTCCAGCCATCACCTCTTTCTTTTTGCTTGGTCACCCCGAGTGGGACGGGTATGCCCAGACGTGGGTCCCGTGCCTGCTGGGCCTAGAGACCCAAGCTACTCCTCACTGATGAGGCCCAACAAGGCCGAAACATGTTTGGGGATGCTTGTGGTCTCGTGCAGAAGGGATGTGACCTAGCAGTTTGGGCTGGACTGCCCCTTTTGGGGTGGGGCCAGGCCTGATTTGCAAATGGTCTTTCCCCTTCTGTGATGGCTTGGCAGGCGAAGAACGATGGTCTGGATGGTTGCCCAGAGCAATGCCAGTGGTTAAGATTCATTCTAAACCATCCAGCCATCACCTCTTTGTTTTTGCTGTTCAGTAACACATCTAATGAGTGAGGCACCATGGTTAAGGGGTGACCCAAAACCATGCCTTCACTTTGTTTGCATGATGCAGCAGATGAAGCTACTGCTCTAAGACATTTAGGTAGCTCATAAGCAACAGGACCCAATGTGAAGGAAAAATATCCCGAAAGCACATGCATCTTTTACATATACAAACAAGATTGGAGCGTAACACAAAACAGTTTTTTAGTGTAACAAAGGCGTTCTGACAGTGAGCATCCCATTGCAATGGTGATGCAACATGTACTCTCTCGAGAGCAAGGCTCCTACGCTCCTTCAACAAGAGGTACCCGACATGTCATCTCTCATGTTGACAATTTTGGTACTTTTTCATAAAAACTTTTTGACCTGTATTTGCAAGATCCTTTAGTATAGTAATAGTGCCCTTCTGGCATGCTTCACAGGAGTGAACCTGTTCCTTAAGAGACCTACCATATATGGTAGTATTCTCAGTGTATCCTTGTGTATTCTAGTAAAGGTAAATCATTAAATTCCAGAAAGATATGTTCCTTGAGCTGGGAGCATCATCAATTTGGTGGTGGTAATGTTAGAGACATTTTAAAATTGTGACCCAACTATTTTGTCAATTGTTCTTAAATTAAACAGTAGGGCAAAATGTTGTCACCCTTTTCATAAACTTGCAAAATGGTGCTATTACAAGTACTGCCTGATATTTCCTTATTTACACCTTTCCTCACCAGATCAGAATGCAATGCTAAATACTATGATAAAACATTTTTCTGCGGGGACATTGTATACACCATCAGTGCTGCAGTGAATCATTGTGTACAATTCTTTCAACATATTTAATCCCAATATGTTCTCTCCTCAATTGGATGTCAGCAAGAAGTGACATTTATCTGTAAAATGGCCAACAGTAATGGGTACAGGCTGAGATACTAGGAATATAACTAGTGTAACTGCAAACCCTACAGAAACATGCTGTTGCCCGGACAGGGCACTATCTGGAACCAATGAGTGATCAATGGAGCATTTGTGTGACACAGTATCTATCAAGAATGGGTGTGCCTTTTGTAACTGCTGTTCATGGGCGACCCCTATCGTATTCTTTTGAACTGACTGGTGTACTGATTGGGGCACCACATCTCAATTGTCCAACACACTCCTCAATCTACCCAGTATTGCTCGTAGTGCACTGAGGTAGGATGTCATTATTATTTCATTGTCTAACCCAGTGGGTTTGTTCTTATCATAACAAAATTCTGCACAACATGTGTGAATTTTTCTAACATTAGGAATCTTTAAAAAAAATCTATTCTAGCCTGGCGAAATATATGCATACTTTTTTTCAAACAATTAAACAACTTGGAGCAAGCTGACCTAATATCAAAGATATACAAGGCTATCTCCCATCAAACAAAAACTTGATTTCCATGCTTGGTGATCTTCAAAAGATGCAAAACAGCATCATGGCTGCAACGGTTCAAAACCCTCGCTGGAGATGATCACTTGGCCGACACGTGGATCAGGAGTATCAATTGAAAGGAAATTAGTTCTACTTGGCACGGATGCCTGGTACTCTGGTCCAAATGCTGTCCTCGATCATCCTTGGAAAGGTCTATGTTCGGGAGAAATTTTTAAGAGCAAAATATATACCAATGGATATAAAATAAGATCACGAGGCATGGGAATAGATAGATAAACACAGTTTATTCTGCATGGCAGGGGAAGTGAGTGTGGGAGCGTTTGGGCTAAGCCAGCTAAGTCAGCTGCTCACTTACAAGTCAAGCCCCCCTCGTACTGAAAAGAAATCCACTCTACATAGGCTATCTTTTTCTCTACCTGTGGTGTCCCCCAGGGTTCTAACCTCTCTCCCCGGCTGTTCAACCAATACCTGGCACTCTTGGCCCACCGCATAGCTTCTCTCTGCCCCAACTTCCAGTGCTATGCGGATGACACACAGCTCATCTTCAGGCTACCCTCGGCCTCCTCCTCTACTTCCTTCATCTCTGACTGCCTGTCTGCTATCCAGGAGTGATGTGCCACCAATTACCTCTGCCTTAATGCCAGTAAGACTGAGATTCTCCTCATCGACACACCCGCTCCCTGCTTTCCTGTAGCTCTCTGGCCGGCCTCTCTTGGCCCCCTTCCTGCTCCCACCTGCAAGGCAAAAAATCTTGGGGTCATCTTCGACTCTACACTCTCCTTCTCTCCTCACATCTCTGACGTCTCTAAGAAGTCACACTACCAGCTACACCTCCTCAGAGGAATTCTCCCTTTCCTATCATTCCCCCAGAAGCTCACTGCCTCTAGACCTCTGGTTCTCTATAGGCTGGACTATTGCAACATCCTCTTTCTTAATCTGCCTGCTTCTACTCTACGCCCTCTGCAACTTATCCAGAACAGGACTGCAAGACTTGTCCTTGGCCTCAAGCACAGGGATCGTATCTATCCAGGACTGAAATCTCTGCACTGGCTCCCAGTGGCTGCGTGATTAAGTTCAAAACCCTCTGCATCGTCCACAAGGCTTTCTGGGGCATGGGGCCTCAATACCTTCAACTCTCTCTTCCTAAATACCTTCCTTCTCAGGCTCTTCGCTCATCAGCCTCCAACTCCCTCAGGGTCAGTCACCTCTCCAAGGAACAAAATGGTGGTAGATCTCTTTCTTTGGCTGAGGATCCCTCTGGAACAGCCTCCCTGCCTCCCTGAAACTTGAGGAGAATCATCTTCGGTTCTGGAAGCACCTCAAAACCTTTCTCTTTGCATCTGCTTTTTCTCCTCCTCTCCCTTGCTGATTTCCTGGCTGACACTGCACTGGTTACCTGGCCACCCTCTGATCTCGGGCCCAGGTCCACTACCCCGCCAGTCACACTCCTGCACTGCCTTCCTGGCAACCCCTCCACTGGGTGACTGTTTTCTGTATCCCTACGGTCCCACTTCCAGCACTTGACACCGGACGTCTGTACTTACCCTTTCACTTGCCACCTGCTGGCCGTACTTTTATTCATTGTTTATTATTGTTTTATCCCATGTACTGCACTGTCCTCTCCCCCTGCCCCCCGCACTTCTTCTCCTTCCCCTGCCCATGCACTTGCGCGATCTGAATGGCACCTGGCCTAGTAGGATACTGTCTTTCTTCCCTCTGTTCCCCCTCCCTTGCCTCATCGCACCTCGAAACACTTGTGTATAGGCACATTATAAATTCCATATCATATCATAGTGGCATTGACATACATTACATGCCTAGAAGCATTTCAGAGAAACATCATGTGTTTGCTTATGTACACATTTTGGTTATAGCCTGTACTGTGCTGGGAACGTAACTCACATGTACTTTTGAAGATTTTCTGAGAAAGCAAGACATATTGTGCAAGCATTTTGTCTTTGGTACAAGACATTCCAATTCTGAATGTTCCATCTCCCAAACAAAAACGTTTTCAGTCATGCTATCTCTCTTGCTCCACAGCCAAGGTTGCTTTCTGTGCTGAGAATAGCTGACAGTCTGCCAACAGAGTCAGCCAAAAGACACACCCTTACAATAACATCTCTACACTGTTCAGCTGTGTTTCAGTCTTTAGCATTGGCAAATGAACACATTTAGCACTTAGAAACTAGAATTTGCGCTATACAAGATAACAGGTACAATACATTATATCTTTCTGCATGGCTCTCAGAAAATCTTGATCCATGATAGCTCAGAACAAACCATACTCATAAAAAGAGTTTACATTAATGAATTAATGGATTCACTTATGCTAACCAAGAAAATGCCTATGTCCAGACCTTAATGCACTGTTGGAATGAGCAGCGTTTCCATGGGTTGCATCGGGTGATTTACGCAGATCTGACTCCTGTGAAGGTGGAGGGCAACAAGAGCTGAATCTACATCAGCGTTACACGAAGGGATACTGGTACCCCTCCATCGGCACAGGAACAGGAGCAGGCTTAACGTTAAGTATGCCCAAAGCTTTCACAGTTCATTCCATTGGAAGATCCAGAAAGTGGATTTCTTTGTTTAAAAAAAGAAGAAAATGTTTGAATTCAGGGCCTGTCCTGAATAATCCAGTGTAAAGAAGAGGCAAAAGTTATTAAATATGTATGCACATTGAAATACACACATAGGGAATGTATAAATCTACATGTACAGTGCTTTCTTTATAAATGTATGAAAACTATGCAGCTGCGGATGAATTCTGAGTGTTTGGGACTCACTATTTTTGCAGGATCGAGGTCGAAGGGAAAGCAATGATTAACCAAGCAGATGGTTAGCTGTTGAACAGGACACAATGTTTATGGCTTTGTTGTTCTGCAGAGAGCAGATATGATCTCCTTGTAAGTACATGAGAATTTGCAGAGGGACCTGGACATTGTTTTGACCAGCAATAAACATGACACTCGAGGCCAGAGTAATCCATACCCAGGGGTTTCAATTGTATTTTCAGATGTGCCGTGCCAGAGTATGTAAGATTCAATTAGAGTGTTCCCCTATGCCAGTAAATTTGGGGTGGATGAGATAGTTATTGCCAACTCAAAGAAAACTTATTTTTTCTGCTTTCCTCATGGTATTTGAAGTATCCACGTGAACCATGTGCAATTCCATTTTGGGTTAAGGAGTTTGAGGCCAGTTGTGACCTATTATTAATTATGTTTGTATATGAATGTGTAACCATGTGCTGAAATCATGATCTACCATGGATGAATCCCAAGAAGAGGTGTGCTATGAATATGATTTTTAGATATACCACAAAATGAAAAACTCAAAGGCATCCAGGGGACACATGAGTAAAGCAATTAACACACAAAGGGGAGTCCCCTAAATGAACCACTTAGTATGATGATTCAAAGAGACGTGGACATTACTAAGGCCAGGCCACACTAGTCAGACTTCAAATTTAGTCCAACACACCACACATATTTGAATTAAAAAAAAAACATTATTTATTCAGTGGGCCATGGGTACTACAACATAGACAGTAAACCATACATTAGATCTGTTTTTAATTGTACAGATAGAGCACATATAAAATGTAACAAAAAATGTTAATACACACTTGAAACCTATGACCCAGACCCAGCATTACATGTCAACAGAAAAATTGCAATCATAGACATTTATGCATGTATGTTGACAGAATGTCAGAGAATAAGAGAGCAAATCTCGTATGTTATGGGTAGGTAACAGTGAAATATTACAAAAACATGGAAGACTGAAGATCAGGGTCAATGCAATTAATAGGTGCACAGTCGTAATCCTGTACTGCTGACCCTAGCTAACTGATGAATAACAAATTCAGTATATGCCAATGCCGCATACCTAATACATAAAAGCAAAAATGTTTATGAACCAAATGCACATCCCAGATTTACGTCCCGAGTGTAAAAACCCAGCCGTGTCGATGTACTAGTTGACATAAAACTGTAGGTAGGACGTTTCGGCAGAAGATAGATTACACTGCCTTCTTCAGAGGACCCGAAGGGAAGAAGGAGCTCTCTGGATGTGATACGATACATATTAATATTCCAATAAGAATGGAAATATTTAAAACCAATAATAAAAAAGTGGGAAGGGAAGTTTAAGAGAATGGGAAATGTGAAAAAAAGCAAAGAATTAGATTAAAACCAAATTCATCACCCGCTGTGTGCCATCACCATAATTTCAGAGACCTCTAATGTGTGAAAAGATTTTAAACATCTAAAGGAAACTAAACCAAAAGAAAAAACCATGAATGAAACCAAGCCATTGTCGTGTCATGTGGGGTGGGTCACATTACCATCATGCACAACTGCCACAGACCCAGTATCCAGCTCACCAGAAGTTACAAGAACATAGTATTGGCAAACTTACTATACAATCGGGCAATATAACATCCTCATAAAGATTTCTTCTTCGTAGAAATATAACTGGTGTAGATTATCACACACCTTTGAAACCGTATCAAGATTGGGAGCTTCTGTATATCTGAAAGCAAAGAGGACACATATATATATGTGTATATCTCTCTAAGTCCCAAAAGCAGATAACTTGTTATTCTTATTTGGTGCAAAATTGTACCAACTATTATATTATCATACTGATAATTCGATTTATACATGTGATTGCCTGACGCTCAGGCCCAATCATACGTACCCCCAATAAGGAGGAAGGAAGAGAGGTAAGGCGGGCTAGTCTGTTAGCACGGTCAAAGACCGAATCAGCATTTTCACATGCAGCTGCATTTGGTTCTGAGCAATTTTCCCAGAAGTACATGTAAACAAAAAAGAAAAAGAAAAAGGAAAGGAAGGGAACACAAGGAGATAAGTCAAATTAAAATCCCCATTCATCCAGTTGCAATTAGATGTACTGCAGTATATCTGCAATACTCTAAAGGTCAGTGATGAGATCTATGGCACCAGAAAATCATTAAACTCACTCATATGGTCTTATTCACAGAAGTCAAAAGATAATGGTGATAGTGTGGGAGAATGTTCACTTATTTTGTGCCTCCACCCAGAGTGACAGATCAATAAATGGTCTCTGGCGACTACAATGCCAGAAAAAACAATATCAATATGTTAAAAGAGCCAACTAGCCTGGGAATATAATGCACTATATGAATACTATCATAGTGCTTTGTAGCAGGTAAATGCTTGTGTGAGTCATCTCCAGATTGTGTCTTCCACTGAATATGCAACAAATGCATATGGCTCCTCAAAATACAAGAGCATTTATTTTTATTCCAATCATGCATAAAGCCACTGGTATGAATTTTAGATGGCAGTTAAGATAACAAGTGGCCAATGAGACTGTAAGAATTGGAGAAAGATATGAGTTCTTTGTTTAGGTTTTGTCCATTCACATGTGGGGGATGGATTGTAATAAAATTTTTGGGGGTGTTGGAACTGTTTCAAAAAATGTATATAATGTGTCAACGTACGTGATTCTGGTAAGACTAGGGTTAGTTTGACTCAACAGGTTCCTCTAAATACTACCCAGATGATTGTATAATAAACTTGATTTACGTGCAAATGTGCACTTGTTCCCTATGTAGTGGGCCTGATTGGGTTAAGGTGATTTGGGACCCATTCATACACTCATGACCTGAAACGGGTTTGTTTATATTTGAATATATATTGGAACTATGATGGTAAGGCACCCGAATTTTGAGAAGTGCTGGTTTTATATGCAGGTGACAGATACATGTTGGAGAATTGAAACAACTAATTAGTATAAGATTAAATGTAATTTATGCTCAATTTGCTTAATACGTTGTGGTGTCTTTCTGTTCAGTAAGTATGATAAACCTCTGTGAAAGGAATCCTGTGGTACAAGCAACATAGCAGCACTGAATGTTGCAATTCTTTTGAGATTCTTCAGGCCTTCAGGCAGCCACAACCCAAAGTCTCACCCAAAACACTTGAGTAATTTGACATGTGGGACATACATTGGCATCTTGCAGGTGCCCAGCAGGCCAAGGAACCCCCCAACTTCCTTGGGAAATGCGTTGTATTAGTGCCAACCTCCCCCACAGTTGTTATGAAACAAGAGGATCTTTTTGAAAGCTTATCTCTCAGGAGAAGGTGGAGGTCAGAAGAACAGGACAAAAAGGGGAGGAGAAAAGGATGGAGCGTCAGCAGGAGCTTGAACAAAAGGAAGCATGAATTTAGGGGGAGCAGAAGGGGGACATTAAGATGTGGGTGCCTATCATTAGGTCATAAAAATATGTAAAGAGATCCATTCTCAGCCATAATTGTCTGCAGTCAGCCCTTCCTGCAAATAAATATAATTTTGTGCAAGGAAGAGACATCTAGGAAACCAGCTGGGATTACATTTGTTTAATCTCTGCTTCTTACAGCTGAAAAAGGAAATGTCTCAACGTTTTACTGTATACATCATGGTTGTATACAATGGCAATATATTATGCAATCATGTTATGCTAATATGAAACCTTTATTTCAACAGGCTTTTATTGACCATTTTACTTAAAAGTCAAACATCTCTTGATATTCATTGGACATAAACACTTCCTGAAAACACATGATTTCCTATGCTAATTGGCATGACTTGCTTTTTTTATATTTTCTGAATCATCATAACTATGTTGCAACCTTAAAACTGGACAGAACAAGTTCTAAAAATGATGCACGGCTTCAGACTTCTCATCACACTGTGTTCATGTCATAAACTGTCTGGTTTTTCATTGGCTAATTTCCCTACCATATCGTTTTCTGAACGTATGCCAGTTTTACTTTATGAGTCACACCATTTAAAATCACATATTCTACTATCAAATGCTGCCAAATCGTATACACCTATCTTCAGCTGCTCTCAGTCAACCTTGGCTGGGGCTCAATCATTTATCTTGGGTTTACCCAACTCTGTAAACTCCTTTCAAACTTAACACCTGTATTCATTTGCAAGGCAAACTGTGGAGTCCATATTAAGATAATGGGTGTCTGCTGCAGTTACATTTCTGTTGCCAGGGAACGATTTATCTGCTTGTATTTGAGCACTACCAGTTTTCTGATATCTAATGTCTATTGAGTGTGAATAACATCCTCCATATTTAAACATAGTGTAGTCTAATGTCAGTGTTATTCTATAATAAATACATTGTTACCTTGTCTCTTATGCAACTATATGATTTCACAGGTGAAATAACATCAATTCTGTCATCCTTGTTCCACACCATGTTATCCTCACTGTTTCTGTTTACGGTATGGATAACACAGTTGTTAGAGTTCACAATTCTTCTTATATTTGCACTATTGGACCAACAGGGGGGAACACAGATCCTAAATGGCATAGTCACATGTCCATCACCAAAGTGAGGGGGGTCTACTCCTCTGCAAAGGCAGTGGTACAGGAAGAGGCCCACTCAAGGAAGGAAGAGGTGGATAAGGGGCACAAGGATTATAAAGAGGAGGATGTGAGAAAAAAAGAGGAGGCATTGCAGCCAGGAAAGAAGTGGAGGTCAACAAGGCTATACAGAAGTCAGTGTGGCAGGGCAGGAAGAGTGAGTCTTACACATTGGACAGAACTGCAATATGTAAGCACATTTGGTGGTGGCGTAAGCTGATGTATTATGGGCATATACAATGTGCTTCCCCTTGCCAGCATGGTCACATTTTGAAGTGCTGGGGAGTATGCATATGCCAGCAAGTAGGGAGGTTCTATTATTTCCTCACCACAACATCCAACAGCATTCAAAAGAGGACTAACCACAGTCAGTGATACCAGTTGGTGTGCTTTGCTCCACTGTCCCCCTCTTCCACTGTGTTGGAATGTTTGGATTTCTAATTCACGAGAAGCTGGCATGATAATCTGTTCTAGCAAGCAGACACAAAATTCATCTATTGTGGTGTGGTGGCATGCCACTGCCCCAACATCCTGCACTAAATTGAAGAATGAGGACCAAATGATATACTTTCAATATGTTATGTACTTCAATATGTTATGTACTTTCAATATGTATACATTGATTAGGACTCCTAGCTGGTTGTTTCTCTTTAAACACACTCCCTTCCTGGCAGCCTACCATCTAGTGCCCTCCTCATTCACTTTGTCCCTAGCCCATCCTGTGCAATCCACTGCATCCACTTCTCTCTCATTTACCCTCCATACTGTCCAAGACCATGACGTCAAACACAACACCAACATATTGATTTCAAAGTCGGTCCTCTTACTTCAATTACTACTCCTGGAAGGGTCTCTTAGATTTTCCCTTTAAATTCTTACCTCACTAAATCACCATTCCCTGACTGTAAATGTACATATGCCTTCTGACTTCCCTCTGTAAATGCTCTTTGCGACGCTGCTGGACTGTTTCTATGCACAGTTTATTACAGTCTTTTAATGTTCACAACCTCCTCTTTGTCTTCACCTAATGCTCATGTTCAGCATCTTCCTCAATTATTTCTTCCACTGCCTCCTGATGTTTAGCAACCCCCTCCTGCATTTCTACTTCCACTGCTTCCTGATCTTCACCAAACTTCTCCTTATTCCATTCTAGATCCTCCTTCTAGCATTATAACCTCCAACCCATTCTCAAAAGGTTTCCTTTGGCCCAAACTCCCCCATATCTTCATATTCCCACTTCTTCTCTCAAGGCCCGTCTTACTTTTCATGTGTGAGCCCACAAGCAAGGCCCCTGATGTCCGAGCAAAGGGACAGTGATTATATTCACTGACGGCTCTGTGTCACAATCTCTTAAAGGGACAGTGGCACTATAATTGGGCCTCAGGAAAATTAGGGCATAATTAGCAATAAGATCTTAAGGCTGATGGAATCCCATGTGAGGCAATCTCGTCCTCAATTCCTTTTTCCACTTCCTCCTCTTGTTTACCAACCTCTTCCTTATTTTTTTCTTCTACCCATTTTTGAAGTTTCCAAACCTCCTCCATATCTTCCTCTATCAACTCGTCCTGACATTCACTGACCTCTTCCTCAATTCTTTCATCTACCTGCTCCTGATATATTTTCAAATGTACTGGGTGCCTACCATTCAAGATTGGTGGGCCGCCAATGTCTTTGTCTGAATGCCAGCAAGACGGAGATCCTCCTCATTGGCACATCTTTACCATCCTTTCCCCTCACTCTCTGGCCAGCCTCCCTTGGCCCTCCTCCTACCCCCACCTGCTAGGCTAAGAACCTTGGGGTCATCTTTGACTAAACCCTTTCTTCTAAGCCCACATCTCTGAGGTCTCTAAAAAGTCAAATTTCCTACAGCACCTCCTCAGAGGTACTCTGCCTTTCCTCTCCTCCCCCCAGAAGCTCACGGTATCCCAAGCTCTGGTTCTCTCTAGGTTGGACTATTGTAACAGCCTCTTTCTAAATCCATCTGCCTCTACTCTCCGCCCTCTGCAACTAATCCAGAACAGGACTGCGAGACTTGTCCTTGGCCTCATGCCCTAGGATCGTATCTCCCCAGCTCTGAAATCTCTCCATTGGCTCCCAGTGGATGCAAGGATTAAATTCAAACCCCTCTGCATTGTCGAGAAGGCTTTCTGAGGCCTGGGTCTAAAATACCTTCAGCTATCCCTCCGCAAATACCTCCTCTCTTGAGCTCTTTGCTCCTCTACCTCCAACTCCCTCAGGGTCAGTCGTTTTTCAAAGAAATGAGCTGGGGGTAGATCTCTGTCTTCTGCTGGGGCCTCCCTCTGGAACAGCCTCCCTGCCATTCTAAAACTTGAGGAGAACTATCTCCGGTTCCAGGAGCACCTCAAGACCTTCCTCTTTTTTTCTACCTTCGCTCCCCCTCTCCCCTGCTGATCTGTTCCATCTTGGCACCATGCACCTGGCTACCCTCTGTCCTCCGGGCCCAGGTACCTGCTCACCCTGCCACCCTCCCGCACTGCCTCCGGGCCAACCCTTGCACTGGGGTCTGTATCTGTACCCATACAGCCCCCCACCTTTTTCTTCCTGCACTTATCAGACCTACCCTGTCTGCTGCCTTAAACCTAGCACTTGCAAATTGCTGGCTGCACTACCCCTGTTTGTTGCCTTTATTATTTATTTATTGTTATTTATCTGTTTCTCCTCTGCTTCGCACTTTCCACTTCTCCCCCTTCCATGCACTTTTCCGCTCCCCCTCTCCCCTGCACTTGCACTTGCGCGTTCTCAATGTCACTGGGCCTAGTAAGATCTCTGTTTTGTTTTCCCCTGTTCCCCTCCCTTGCCTTGTCGCGCTCTGAAACACTTGTGTACGAGTGCGATAGAAATAAAATATCAATATCTACTAGATTGATATTGTTACTGTTCCTTTGAGTTACAGGATTTCAGTGTTGCCTACATCATTGGGTCTCACTTTGCTGTCCAAACTCACCATTGTCCTCTCGGGTGGCAGATGGCCATACAGGGAAGGAAATCCACAGTTGTTGTGTTGGGCCATCTCACTAGAGTGACTGAATATGGACATCCACCATAAAACTGGTTTGCAGCGCTCCAATGCAGATACCCTCAGTAAGTATGTTCTCATTGAATATGATTCTGAACCTTAGTGGGTTAGTGGTCAACCTTTTGGCTAGGGGGAACAAGAGAGTGCCATCTGACACAAGTGTGACAAGTTACCTTAAAATAAAATGATGTAGGTAATTTTGTTTCTGAGGTGGGAGTCTGTTTATCACACCACCTTTCATAAAGCTTCACACTAAAAGTATAATGCATTAGTGGAATCCGTGGAGACAGCTAGACATTTATTAACTGAATGTCAAACTATGACCAAAACAATTCAGTTGCTATTGGGCAAATATGTACATAACTCAGAAACCATTAGTGAATTGTCTTTTTGGCAATATTGTATGAACTCGGGGAATATGAGCTTGCTAATTGCCCTCTATAATATATGGATAGAGGTAGAAACCAGAGTGGGTCCTATGCTATAAACTCTTGATAAAGTACCAATAATATTTACCTAGATAGCTGATAATTTGTTTGGGTATGGGAGAACACTAAAGTCGATATTCACATCTCTTGCAGGTGTTCCATTAAAGAACATTGTTAGACAATGCATTAGCATTCTAGCCTCGTGAAGTGCATAGGGAAATGTTGGCACTCATATTTAGTTCTAGTGTGCTTAGTAAGCTTGGATAGGCATTATTTTATTTTACTTTTCTATGTTTTATTATGTATTTTAACACTGTATCATATGTTGTTTAAAATGTTGTGATGCTTAGAATTGATATTGAAATGTTATTGTTGGAATTTGAGTGTTTTAGGATATGATGTGTATATAGATATTGAATGTCCCTTTCTTCTTCTTTTTCTTTTATATTCTGGCTGTTTGTATGAAATGTGCAAAGTTTAAGTTGCTTAGACTAAATCGCATAAAAAAAAATACTGATAATGCATTTATGTACTTGTGCTGTACCAGACCTCTGAAATCTGTAGTTCCTACTCTTCAGTGGCACTCGATACCTGGTAATGGACCGTAAAGAACATAACATTGTAAAATCCATTCCAATTCAATATTATGCTTCTGTTCCCTCTGTGAGTTCAGGCCAGTGATCTCAAGCTAATGAATAGACATGGCTAGACTAACTGTCTCCACTCCCCCAAGTGAGATAATAGCCTGGGTGCTGCCTTGCTTTGATTCTCCAGGAAGAAAGGTAACACAATTGCATGAAAATGATAGTTTACCAATGTACTCAGAATGGTAAACCATTGCATAACCTCAACTTTGCAACAGTTTACACAGTTTTTGTAAACATTTTGCAAACATAATGTCTACTTGCAGTTTACACAACATTTGAATGAGTGTACACTACGTTTGCAAACATTTTACAACAATGTAAACTATGTGCAAAACCTTGTGATTACAATGGTTTGTTTGTGTGTAAACCATACCCAACCTATGGTTTGGTAATGTTCTGTAAACCATTAACAAAAGATTTACATAGTTTACAACAATGTTGCATACCTTTTGTTTTAATGGTTCACAAAAATGTGTAAACCATTCAAAACATAATTTTGGTTAGGTTTACAAAAGAGCAAACATTGTAAATGTAAGTTATTGCATGCAGTTTACATTTTTGTAAAACATTGGGAAACAAGGTGCACACTCATTTAAATACTGTGCAAACTTAAGTAAACACTAAGTTTGTGAAATGTTTAAAGGAGCTTTGTAAACAGTTGCAAAACTGAGTTTATTCAACGGTTTACAAATCTGACAACATTGGCAAACTGTAATTTGTATAGAAACACAATATCCTTATTTTAGTTTTAACTTAAATTAACTGTCAAAGAGTGACATCATGCACATGCTAACAATATGCCAAAGTGTCTAGTGGTAGACCTCTCATTCCTATCCTTCGCAGTACTCAAAAGCCTTAAAAAACGTAGAAGGAATTCTATTGATATGGGAAGAATGTACTGAATGCAAAGGTTATGTGTTTATGGGGCTGCAGCATTCTCAGGTGTTACCAGATGTGACGATTCCCAGGATCTCATCACTTCTCTCCAGAGCAGAGACCTTCTCTGTGAGGCTTGGGGGTGCGGGCCCACTACACAATATTCCACTAGTAGTGGTGGTAAGTGGGACCTTACAGGGAGAGACTCCTCTCTTGGGGATAAGGACTCCCGTTTCCCCTCTCTTGAAATGATTGCCCTCACTGAAACCTGTATGTCTCTCTCTGATTCTGCTACACTTGCTGCCCTCAATTACCCCCTCTATAACTTCTGCCATGCTCCCCACCTCATCGGTAGGGGTGGTGGGGTGGCTCTATTTTTGTATTCCAATGCCCCTATCTCTGCTTCACCCCAATCCCCTACTAATTCTCCCTCATACACTACCTCTACTATCGCTGTTCTTTGACCACCTCTCCCACTAATCGACTCACTCTCTCCAGATCAGCATTTCATTGTCTAAGACAACTTTAACCTTTACTCTCCCTCCAAGGCCACATCCACAGACTTTACCTCCCTTCTCCATCATCACTCTTCCTCTTCCATCCACTGCTTGCCCACCCACGCTAACAGCAACTCTGTCAATCTTATTCTCATCTCATCTCTAGTCTCAGCCAGCAGAATCTCTACTACCTACTCTCCATCTGGACACTCAATAGTCTTTGCCTTTATCCTGACACCCTCACCCGTCTCTTCCTTCCTCCTGCCACCCTACATGACTGTTACTAGGTGCAGGTTTCCTGCCTCTGAACTCTCCATCTACCTCTCCGACCTACAACACTCACTTTCCTAATTTGCTGAACTCACCTTTCCAACCCCCGATGAGGCCTTCTCCAACTTCAACACTGCTCTTCAGGCTCCTCGCTGCGCTCATTTCCCTCTTTCCCTTTCAGCCCTAAAGCCATGGATTACACCTCTCACACGCAGCCTGAAAACAGCAATAAGAAAAAATCTTTGACCAGGCAAAAATGTACTCACTGGTGATCTCCAAATGTACCTCTCTGCTCTTTCAATCTACTCCTTGGCTCTTGACACTGCCAAACGTGAATTCTACCACTCTCCTCTTAACCCTAAAAACCTAGACATCTTAACAAAATCTCTAAACTCTATTCTCTCTCCCCGTAAATCCGCCTCCATCTCTTCTGCTCTCTCTGTTAATGATCTCGCTGTCTACTTTGCTTCTAAAATATCTACCATTTGAGATACCTTCAGAAAAGGCCTCCTATCCCCGCTCCTGCCCACTACACTCAGCCACCACATCCACCACGCTCGCCACCATGTTCACCTTCAACCCCACTGACACTAAAGAAATGTAAGCACTTCTCCATGCAGCAAACCCTTCTTGTTCCCCCACTGATCCTCTCTCCCCTCAACTAGTGAAACTTAGAGCACTCACTTTTTTCCTGTACCATAAGTCCCACTTCAATGCCTACCTTGACAAATCGGCCAGTGTCATCCCCATTCTAAAACCCAGCCTTCACCATAACAATCCTGTCCATTTTCATCCTGTCTCCCTTCTACCTCATTACTCCAGAATCCTGTAAAGAATTGTATTTAACCGATTCTCCAAATTTCTGTATACACACAATATCGGGACCCACTGCAATCTGGCTTTAGATCCCTCCACTCTACTTAAACAGCACTCCTCAATGTAAACAACATAATTTCCTCCACTCGCCATAACAACCTGTAGTCTATCATTCTTCTTGACATCCCCTCTGCCTTTTCTACTGTCGAACATTCTGACCTCCTAGCCACACTGTCTATCTTTGGCACAAAAGATAAAGCCCTTGATTGGATATCCTCCTACCTTCCCCCCAAACACTTCTAAGTGTCCTGGAAAACATTTCCTCCACACCCACCTCTTTCGGTGTTGAGGTTTTGTAGCAGGTAAATGCTTGTGTGAGTCATCTCCAGATTGTGTCTTCCACTGAATATGCAACAAATGCATATGGCTCCTCAAAATACAAGAGCATTTATTTTTATTCCAATCATGCATAAAGCCACTGGTATGAATTTTAGATGGCAGTTAAGATAACAAGTGGCCAATGAGACTGTAAGAATTGGAGAAAGATATGAGTTCTTTGTTTAGGTTTTGTCCATTCACATGTGGGGGATGGATTGTAATAAAATTTTTGGGGGTGTTGGAACTGTTTCAAAAAATGTATATAATGTGTCAACGTACGTGATTCTGGTAAGACTAGGGTTAGTTTGACTCAACAGGTTCCTCTAAATACTACCCAGATGATTGTATAATAAACTTGATTTACGTGCAAATGTGCACTTGTTCCCTATGTAGTGGGCCTGATTGGGTTAAGGTGATTTGGGACCCATTCATACACTCATGACCTGAAACGGGTTTGTTTATATTTGAATATATATTGGAACTATGATGGTAAGGCACCCGAATTTTGAGAAGTGCTGGTTTTATATGCAGGTGACAGATACATGTTGGAGAATTGAAACAACTAATTAGTATAAGATTAAATGTAATTTATGCTCAATTTGCTTAATACGTTGTGGTGCCTTTCTGTTCAGTAAGTATGATAAACCACTGTGAAAGGAATCCTGTGGTACAAGCAACATAGCAGCACTGAATGTTGCAATTCTTTTGAGATTCTTCAGGCCTTCAGGCAGCCACAACCCAAAGTCTCACCCAAAACACTTGAGTAATTTGACATGTGGGACATACATTGGCATCTTGCAGGTGCCCAGCAGGCCAAGGAACCCCCCAACTTCCTTGGGAAATGCGTTGTATTAGTGCCAACCTCCCCCACAGTTGTTATGAAACAAGAGGATCTTTTTGAAAGCTTATCTCTCAGGAGAAGGTGGAGGTCAGAAGAACAGGACAAAAAGGGGAGGAGAAAAGGATGGAGCGTCAGCAGGAGCTTGAACAAAAGGAAGCATGAATTTAGGGGGAGTAGAAGGGGGACATTAAGATGTGGGTGCCTATCATTAGGTCATAAAAATATGTAAAGAGATCCATTCTCAGCCATAATTGTCTGCAGTCAGCCCTTCCTGCAAATAAATATAATTTTGTGCAAGGAAGAGACATCTAGGAAACCAGCTGGGATTACATTTGTTTAATCTCTGCTTCTTACAGCTGAAAAAGGAAATGTCTCAACGTTTTACTGTATACATCATGGTTGTATGCAATGGCAATATATTATGCAATCATGTTATGCTAATATGAAACCTTTATTTCAACAGGCTTTTATTGACCATTTTACTTAAAAGTCAAACATCTCTTGATATTCATTGGACATAAACACTTCCTGAAAACACATGATTTCCTATGCTAATTGGCATGACTTGCTTTTTTTATATTTTCTGAATCATCATAACTATGTTGCAACCTTAAAACTGGACAGAACAAGTTCTAAAAATGATGCACGGCTTCAGACTTCTCATCACACTGTGTTCATGTCATAAACTGTCTGGTTTTTCATTGGCTAATTTCCCTACCATATCGTTTTCTGAACGTATGCCAGTTTTACTTTATGAGTCACACCATTTAAAATCACATATTCTACTATCAAATGCTGCCAAATCGTATACACCTATCTTCAGCTGCTCTCAGTCAACCTTGGCTGGGGCTCAATCATTTATCTTGGGTTTACCCAACTCTGTAAACTCCTTTCAAACTTAACACCTGTATTCATTTGCAAGGCAAACTGTGGAGTCCATATTAAGATAATGGGTGTCTGCTGCAGTTACATTTCTGTTGCCAGGGAACGATTTATCTGCTTGTATTTGAGCACTACCAGTTTTCTGATATCTAATGTCTATTGAGTGTGAATAACATCCTCCATATTTAAACATAGTGTAGTCTAATGTCAGTGTTATTCTATAATAAATACATTGTTACCTTGTCTCTTATGCAACTATATGATTTCACAGGTGAAATAACATCAATTCTGTCATCCTTGTTCCACACCATGTTATCCTCACTGTTTCTGTTTACGGTATGGATAACACAGTTGTTAGAGTTCACAATTCTTCTTATATTTGCACTATTGGACCAACAGGGGGGAACACAGATCCTAAATGGCATAGTCACATGTCCATCACCAAAGTGAGGGGGGTCTACTCCTCTGCAAAGGCAGTGGTACAGGAAGAGGCCCACTCAAGGAAGGAAGAGGTGGATAAGGGGCACAAGGATTATAAAGAGGAGGATGTGAGAAAAAAAGAGGAGGCATTGCAGCCAGGAAAGAAGTGGAGGTGAACAAGGCTATACAGAAGTCAGTGTGGCAGGGCAGGAAGAGTGAGTCTTACACATTGGACAGAACTGCAATATGTAAGCACATTTGGTGGTGGCGTAAGCTGATGTATTATGGGCATATACAATGTGCTTCCCCTTGCCAGCATGGTCACATTTTGAAGTGCTGGGGAGTATGCATATGCCAGCAAGTAGGGAGGTTCTATTATTTCCTCACCACAACATCCAACAGCATTCAAAAGAGGACTAACCACAGTCAGTGATACCAGTTGGTGTGCTTTGCTCCACTGTCCCCCTCTTCCACTGTGTTGGAATGTTTGGATTTCTAATTCACGAGAAGCTGGCATGATAATCTGTTCTGGCAAGCAGACACAAAATTCATCTATTGTGGTGTGGTGGCATGCCACTGCCCCAACATCCTGCACTAAATTGAAGAATGAGGACCAAATGATATACTTTCAATATGTTATGTACTTCAATATGTTATGTACTTTCAATATGTATACATTGATTAGGACTCCTAGCTGGTTGTTTCTCTTTAAACACACTCCCTTCCTGGCAGCCTACCATCTAGTGCCCTCCTCATTCACTTTGTCCCTAGCCCATCCTGTGCAATCCACTGCATCCACTTCTCTCTCATTTACCCTCCATACTGTCCAAGACCATGACGTCAAACACAACACCAACATATTGATTTCAAAGTCGGTCCTCTTACTTCAATTACTACTCCTGGAAGGGTCTCTTAGATTTTCCCTTTAAATTCTTACCTCACTAAATCACCATTCCCTGACTGTAAATGTACATATGCCTTCTGACTTCCCTCTGTAAATGCTCTTTGCGACGCTGCTGGACTGTTTCTATGCACAGTTTATTACAGTCTTTTAATGTTCACAACCTCCTCTTTGTCTTCACCTAATGCTCATGTTCAGCATCTTCCTCAATTATTTCTTCCACTGCCTCCTGATGTTTAGCAACCCCCTCCTGCATTTCTACTTCCACTGCTTCCTGATCTTCACCAAACTTCTCCTTATTCCATTCTAGATCCTCCTTCTAGCATTATAACCTCCAACCCATTCTCAAAAGGTTTCCTTTGGCCCAAACTCCCCCATATCTTCATATTCCCACTTCTTCTCTCAAGGCCCGTCTTGCTTTTCATGCGTGAGCCCACAAGCAAGGCCCCTGATGTCCGAGCAAGGGACAGTGATTATATTCACTGACGGCTCTGTGTCACAATCTCTTAAAGGGACAGTGGCACTATAATTGGGCCTCAGGAAAATTAGGGCATAATTAGCAATAAGATCTTAAGGCTGATGGAATCCCATGTGAGGCAATCTCGTCCTCAATTCCTTTTTCCACTTCCTCCTCTTGTTTACCAACCTCTTCCTTATTTTTTTCTTCCACCCATTTTTGAAGTTTCCAAACCTCCATATCTTCCTCTATCAACTCGTCCTGACATTCACTGACCTCTTCCTCAATTCTTTCATCTACCTACTCCTGATATATTTTCAAATGTACTGGGTGCCTACCATTCAAGATTGGTGTGCCGCCAATGTCTTTGTCTGAATGCCAGCAAGACGGAGATCCTCCTCATTGGCACATCTTTACCATCCTTTCCCCTCACTCTCTGGCCAGCCTCCCTTGGCCCTCCTCCTACCCCCACCTGCTAGGCTAAGAACCTTGGGGTCATCTTTGACTAAACCCTTTCTTCTAAGCCCACATCTCTGAGGTCTCTAAAAAGTCAAATTTCCTACTGCACCTCCTCAGAGGTACTCTGCCTTTCCTCTCCTCCCCCCAGAAGCTCACGGTATCCCAAGCTCTGGTTCTCTCTAGGTTGGACTATTGTAACAGCCTCTTTCTAAATCCATCTGCCTCTACTCTCCGCCCTCTGCAACTAATCCAGAACAGGACTGCGAGACTTGTCCTTGGCCTCATGCCCTAGGATCGTATCTCCCCAGCTCTGAAATCTCTCCATTGGCTCCCAGTGGATGCAAGGATTAAATTCAAACCCCTCTGCATTGTCGAGAAGGCTTTCTGAGGCCTGGGTCTAAAATACCTTCAGCTATCCCTCCGCAAATACCTCCTCTCTTGAGCTCTTTGCTCCTCTACCTCCAACTCCCTCAGGGTCAGTCGTTTTTCAAAGAAATGAGCTGGGGGTAGATCTCTGTCTTCTGCTGGGGCCTCCCTCTGGAACAGCCTCCCTGCCACTCTAAAACTTGAGGAGAACTATCTCCGGTTCCAGGAGCACCTCAAGACCTTCCTCTTTTTTTCTACCTTCGCTCCCCCTCTCCCCTGCTGATCTGTTCCATCTTGGCACCATGCACCTGGCTACCCTCTGTCCTCCGGGCCCAGGTACCTGCTCACCCTGCCACCCTCCCGCACTGCCTCCGGGCCAACCCTTGCACTGGGGTCTGTATCTGTACCCATACAGCCCCCCACCTTTTTCTTCCTGCACTTATCAGACCTACCCTGTCTGCTGCCTTAAACCTAGCACTTGCAAATTGCTGGCTGCACTACCCCTGTTTGTTGCCTTTATTATTTATTTATTGTTATTTATCTGTTTCTCCTCTGCTTCGCACTTTCCACTTCTCCCCCTTCCATGCACTTTTCCGCTCCCCCTCTCCCATGCACTTGCACTTGCGCGTTCTCAATGTCACTGGGCCTAGTAAGATCTCTGTTTTGTTCTCCCCTGTTCCCCTCCCTTGCCTTGTCGCGCTCTGAAACACTGGTGTACGAGTGCGATAGAAATAAAATATCAATATCTACTAGATTGATATTGTTACTGTTCCTTTGAGTGTCCCTTGCCTTAGGGATGGGGCTGAGTGAGTGTGACAAAACAGTCCCCTTTCCTCTCCTGGGCCCATTACCCACTTTCTCAGGGCAGTGCCTATCCCCTTTTATGCACCTGAAAATCAGGAAGGAGTATTTTCCACTGGGTGTGGTGCTTTCAGCTTCTTTGATAGTGATCATAAAGTAATGTAATGTTCAGTCCTTCAGATACATTAAGGGTCCAGCAAATGGTTGACCAGACTGAATGCAGAAATAGGTAGAAATAGGAAAGTAGGTGGTAGTAATTGCTCTATGTTCTTCAGGTATTAACTGAATAGAAGGTGTTTATGCTCTTTCTTGAAAAAGAGGCATGATTGTGCATGTTTCAGCTTTCCTTGGTTAAAATGATTTCTTGACAAAACTTTTCCCCATCACTGATATGTGCCAACTATGCTAAAATATACTTACATTTACAACCTTATTACATTGCTACCACATTGTGAACTATGTAGCTGGTGGATTTGTTTTGAAAAAAATAAACATAAATATATATATATATATATATATATATATATATATATATATATATATATATATATATATATATATATATATATATATATAATATATTCAAATTCTATGCACCTAGTACACAGCATATAGCAACAACACATTCATCTGCAACTCCATTTTCACCCAAACTATTAAAATGTGTTGTTGTTGAGCCCATTTCTGGGGCAAAATTAAACTGGCATTTCAGTCTATCACAGGGAAGATTTTTAGGCATCATCTCCCAAATTTTTTTACACAAAGGCAAGGATGATTATTCCCAATGACCACTCTTTGCAATGATCATACTACCTATGCTGGAACAAGAGCGCCATCTGGAGCTGGATCCAATGGGGAAATGGAGAGGAATTGTCATCTGGCAAGGGTATAGAAACCCTGACATTTGTTTTATTGTTAATAGTTAATAAATTAATGCAGGTAATGCCATCTAATACTGGGACATCTGCTAATCAGGGCTCCCTTTTATGAGTTACATACCAAAGGCATAGTGCACACCTGTGCCCTGCTGAATCAGGACCCTGATCGCCAGCTCCTGCTTTCCAGTGTAACAGAACAGGTTCAGAGTTGCAGGTGCCCTCTTGACAGCTGCAGTTATAGCCAACTCTCTTCAGCATAGGCGCTGCATTTAACACATCCACACTTGTTCATAAAACTGTATAACTATGAGAGTTACTATCCTGGTTGCATGTGTACATTTCAAATATAGCTGAGTTTAAGGTATGGTGGCTAGTATCTCCCATTTTTACCCATTCCATACACATCTGAAATCATACATGTGTCAGCACTTTGAGTCCAGCTCAACTGTGGCAGAGTTATGTGTATTCTGGTAAGACAGCCTGGCTCTGCCAAGTTACATGGAGGCCTGATGGCTACGCCTCTCCTTTTGATCCTTTTTGAGGTCGGGCAACACCTCTTTGCAGTTAGCCAACCACACAGCAGGGCATGGCCTGGGAAACAGAAATCAAAGGTCACACCCATCCCAAAAGTAAACACCTCACACCAGTGTGATATATACCGAAAGGGCCTTTGATGCTATTGACAAGGGAAGAGGGCAGAATTGCTGCAAATGTACGGAGGCCATACCAGCAGGAGGAAGACTCAACCATCATGTTTCTTCTCTATATCTATCTTCCTTCATGTCCCCTTCAATGCCTTAAAACAAAGCACTTGGGCAGGATGCTTTAGTCCAATCACAAAGATGCTTTTGCCTTTAAGAAGAAGGAGACTCCTACCCTTTCTTAGATTCATCGCTGGACTTCAACACTTCAAGAAGAGTTTGGACCCTATTGGAGAGCGCTTCTTTGGTAAGTCCTCCAGTTGTCAGTTGAAGGCACATGTTACAATGCAGAGGCAAGCTATGCTATCTAGCCATCGCGGGGCACATTGGTGCGGCCTAGTGCTGAAGCAAGACCTTCCTCTGCCAGTCATAGAGGTACCTAGGACATCACTAGAGATGAAGGACTCCTGTGGGTGTTTTCCAGCCTCCGCATTGGCTATGAACTTGGGCTCAGATCCAGAATGGCCAAGTACAGAGAACAGAGCATACAAAAACTCAAGGTCAGCTAAAATCTCATGAAACACAGGCATGAACAAAAGGTAACAAATGACAGAATACCTGGATAGATTGTCTGGATCATAAAACTTGCCAAGCCCAGCACCCTTCCAGATAGGTTGACTGGTCTTTAAATGGTGCTTCAATATATCTATGAGGCTAACTACCTCATTGATACAAAGTCCATATCCACAGGGGCATTCATGTCAATTGTCTGGAACCTCAATAGAACCAGTATAACTTTGCAGATAACATATGATGAGTCTGAGGATGGCACATATCTCCTTGAAGACTTCTTACATAAAAAGTACACAGCTGGATCTCTGGAGGGAGTTAAGATCTCCCGATACCTGGCAAAACATCAATTGTGGGATTACAAGCAGCTGCTGGGACAGTTTGTGGGTCTGTTCTTGCAATAGGTTGTTGCATCCATGACAATGGCACTGGAGATAATAAGCTTACAAGGAGCATAACTCACAACATATCTGAGAAGGTGAAGGAAAGCATCAAAGAGGATGTCTTCAAGATGTTAGGCTTAGGGGCTATTGAGCCAATGATCACCAATGGTTCCGTCATGTGGTGATGGTACCTAAAAGCTCTAGCAAAGAGAAGACTGAAGTCTGCTTTTGTCTGGACCAGAAAGGTCTACATTTTTCTCCAAGACAGGTGCTTGACCTATACGCTGTGCAGATGAGCTGCTTGAAAGATTAGGTGCTGACAAGTAATCATGTACTTTTAACCTCACTGCCAGATACTGGCAGGGCAGCCTAACTGACAGAGCAAAACAGAGGTCAACATCTCTACACCAGAGGGGCACTACCAGTTAAAATGTATGCTTTTTGGTTTAATATATGCTCCTGGCACCTTTCAGCAGATGGTAAATCCGATCATCTCTGAGTTACAGGATTTCAGTGTTGCCTACATCATTGGGTCTCACTTTGCTGTCCAAACTCACCATTGTCCTCTCGGGTGGCAGATGGCCATACAGGGAAGGAAATCCACAGTTGTTGTGTTGGGCCATCTCACTAGAGTGACTGAATATGGACATCCACCATAAAACTGGTTTGCAGCGCTCCAATGCAGATACCCTCAGTAAGTATGTTCTCATTGAATATGATTCTGAACCTTAGTGGGTTAGTGGTCAACCTTTTGGCTAGGGGGAACAAGAGAGTGCCATCTGACACAAGTGTGACAAGTTACCTTAAAATAAAATGATGTAGGTAATTTTGTTTCTGAGGTGGGAGTCTGTTTATCACACCACCTTTCATAAAGCTTCACAATAAAAGTATAATGCATTAGTGGAATCCGTGGAGACAGCTAGACATTTATTAACTGAATGTCAAACTATGACCAAAACAATTCAGTTGCTATTGGGCAAATATGTACATAACTCAGAAACCATTAGTGAATTGTCTTTTTGGCAATATTGTATGAACTCGGGGAATATGAGCTTGCTAATTGCCCTCTATAATATATGGATAGAGGTAGAAACCAGAGTGGGTCCTATGCTATAAACTCTTGATAAAGTACCAATAATATTTACCTAGATAGCTGATAATTTGTTTGGGTATGGGAGAACACTAAAGTCGATATTCACATCTATTGCAGGTGTTCCATTAAAGAACATTGTTAGACAATGCATTAGCATTCTAGCCTCGTGAAGTGCATAGGGAAATGTTGGCACTCATATTTAGTTCTAGTGTGCTTAGTAAGCTTGGATAGGCATTATTTTATTTTACTTTTCTATGTTTTATTATGTATTTTAACACTGTATCATATGTTGTTTAAAATGTTGTGATGCTTAGAATTGATATTGAAATGTTATTGTTGGAATTTGAGTGTTTTAGGATATGATGTGTATATAGATATTGAATGTCCCTTTCTTCTTCTTTTTCTTTTATATTCTGGCTGTTTGTATGATATGTGCAAAGTTTAAGTTGCTTAGACTAAATCGCATAAAAAAAATTACTGATAATGCATTTATGTACTTGTGCTGTACCAGACCTCTGAAATCTGTAGTTCCTACTCTTCAGTGGCACTCGATACCTGGTAATGGACCGTAAAGAACATAACATTGTAAAATCCATTCCAATTCAATATTATGCTTCTGTTCCCTCTGTGAGTTCAGGCCAGTGATCTCAAGCTAATGAATAGACATGGCTAGACTAACTGTCTCCACTCCCCCAAGTGAGATAATAGCCTGGGTGCTGCCTTGCTTTGATTCTCCAGGAAGAAAGGTAACACAATTGCATGAAAATGATAGTTTACCAATGTACTCAGAATGGTAAACCATTGCATAACCTCAACTTTGCAACAGTTTACACAGTTTTTGTAAACATTTTGCAAACATAATGTCTACTTGCAGTTTACACAACATTTGAATGAGTGTACACTACGTTTGCAAACATTTTACAACAATGTAAACTATGTGCAAAACCTTGTGATTACAATGGTTTGTTTGTGTGTAAACCATACCCAACCTATGGTTTGGTAATGTTCTGTAAACCATTAACAAAAGATTTACATAGTTTACAACAATGTTGCATACCTTTTGTTTTAATGGTTCACAAAAATGTGTAAACCATTCAAAACATAATTTTGGTTAGGTTTACAAAAGAACAAACATTGTAAATGTAAGTTATTGCATGCAGTTTACATTTTTGTAAAACATTGGGAAACAAGGTGCACACTCATTTAAATATTGTGCAAACTTAAGTAAACACTAAGTTTGTGAAATGTTTAAAGGAGCTTTGTAAACAGTTGCAAAACTGAGTTTATTCAACGGTTTACAAATCTGACAACATTGGCAAACTGTAATTTGTATAGAAACACAATATCCTTATTTTAGTTTTAACTTAAATTAACTGTCAAAGAGTGACATCATGCACATGCTAACAATATGCCAAAGTGTCTAGTGGCAGACCTCTCATTCCTATCCTTCGCAGTACTCAAAAGCCTTAAAAAACGTAGAAGGAATTCTATTGATATGGGAAGAATGTACTGAATGCAAAGGTTATGTGTTTATGGGGCTGCAGCATTCTCAGGTGTTACCAGATGTGACGATTCCCAGGATCTCATCACTTCTCTCCAGAGCAGAGACCTTCTCTGTGAGGCTAGGGGGTGCGGGCCCACTACACAATATTCCACTAGTAGTGGTGGTAAGTGGGACCTTACAGGGAGAGACTCCTCTCTTGGGGATAAGGACTCCCGTTTCCCCTCTCTTGAAATGATTGCCCTCACTGAAACCTGTATGTCTCTCTCTGATTCTGCTACACTTGCTGCCCTCAATTACCCCCTCTATAACTTCTGCCATGCTCCCCACCTCATCGGTAGGGGTGGTGGGGTGGCTCTATTTTTGTATTCCAATGCCCCTATCTCTGCTTCACCCCAATCCCCTACTAATTCTCCCTCATACACTACCTCTACTATCGCTGTTCTTTGACCACCTCTCCCACTAATCGACTCACTCTCTCCAGATCAGCATTTCATTGTCTAAGACAACTTTAACCTTTACTCTCCCTCCAAGGCCACATCCACAGACTTTACCTCCCTTCTCCATCATCACTCTTCCTCTTCCATCCACTGCTTGCCCACCCACGCTAACAGCAACTCTGTCAATCTTATTCTCATCTCATCTCTAGTCTCAGCCAGCAGAATCTCTACTACCTACTCTCCATCTGGACACTCAATAGTCTTTGCCTTTATCCTGACACCCTCACCCGTCTCTTCCTTCCTCCTGCCACCCTACATGACTGTTACTAGGTGCAGGTTTCCTGCCTCTGAACTCTCCATCTACCTCTCCGACCTACAACACTCACTTTCCTAATTTGCTGAACTCACCTTTCCAACCCCCGATGAGGCCTTCTCCAACTTCAACACTGCTCTTCAGGCTCCTCGCTGCGCTCATTTCCCTCTTTCCCTTTCAGCCCTAAAGCCATGGATTACACCTCTCACACGCAGCCTGAAAACAGCAATAAGAAAAAATCTTTGACCAGGCAAAAATGTACTCACTGGTGATCTCCAAATGTACCTCTCTGCTCTTTCAATCTACTCCTTGGCTCTTGACACTGCCAAACGTGAATTCTACCACTCTCCTCTTAATCCTAAAAACCTAGACATCTTAACAAAATCTCTAAACTCTATTCTCTCTCCCCGTAAATCCGCCTCCATCTCTTCTGCTCTCTCTGTTAATGATCTCGCTGTCTACTTTGCTTCTAAAATATCTACCATTTGAGATACCTTCAGAAAAGGCCTCCTATCCCCGCTCCTGCCCACTACACTCAGCCACCACATCCACCACGCTCGCCACCATGTTCACCTTCAACCCCACTGACACTAAAGAAATGTAAGCACTTCTCCATGCAGCAAACCCTTCTTGTTCCCCCACTGATCCTCTCTCCCCTCAACTAGTGAAACTTAGAGCACTCACTTTTTTCCTGTACCATAAGTCCCACTTCAATGCCTACCTTGACAAATCGGCCAGTGTCATCCCCATTCTAAAACCCAGCCTTCACCATAACAATCTTGTCCATTTTCATCCTGTCTCCCTTCTACCTCATTACTCCAGAATCCTGTAAAGAATTGTATTTAACCGATTCTCCAAATTTCTGTATACACACAATATCGGGACCCACTGCAATCTGGCTTTAGATCCCTCCACTCTACTTAAACAGCACTCCTCAATGTAAACAACATAATTTCCTCCACTCGCCATAACAACCTGTAGTCTATCATTCTTCTTGACATCTCCTCTGCCTTTTCTACTGTCGAACATTCTGACCTCCTAGCCACACTGTCTATCTTTGGCACAAAAGATAAAGCCCTTGATTGGATATCCTCCTACCTTCCCCCCAAACACTTCTAAGTGTCCTGGAAAACATTTCCTCCACACCCACCTCTTTCGGTGTTGAGGTTTCCCACGGATCAGTCGTAGGTCCTCTTCTCTTCACCCTCTATACCTCTGCTCTTGGTGCCCTCATATCCCTCTCGGTGCCATCATCTCCTCCTACAGCCTCTTATATTAGTGTTTCGCTGATGACATCCAGATATTCTTTATTTTCCCTCCCTATCTGATAAACTGAGAGACAACAGCTCTCACTGTCTCACCACCATACAATATTGAATGGCATCTTGCTCACTCATGTTCAGCTCCATGAAAACCAAAGTTCTCTATTTCCCTACGAAATACACGATCCCCCACTCTCCTCCTCCCTTATTTTTCTCCCCTGACTACCGTCCTTACTCTTCTTATGCTTGCAGCCTTGGTGTTGTATTTGTCCCACCTAACACTTTTTCACTCTTTATCTTGAAATCTGCTATGCCGCCAGACTAAACCTCTTGAATATCTGTAAAAAGCACCATCTCCTTCCTTTCAACACTACAAACACCTAATAACCACTCTAGTCCTCACTAAAACTGATTACTGTGCTAGTCTTTTTTACGGCCTTCCCAACTATGCTTTCTCTCCACTGGATAAAGTCCAAAACATTGCTTTCCACACACTATTGAACCTTCCCTGATTTACCACTAACTCCTTGTCCGCCACTAAATTGGTGTTGAAATATAGAGCTAAATACAAACTTCTTCTCATCATCCTCAAAGTGATATATGTCTTTGCCCCTCCTTACCTAACTGCCCACCTTACCCCCTACTCTTCCTCTCGCACTTTAAGATCATCCTCGTCCCACCTTTTGGACACCTCTTGAGCCCCTGTGCTCCTTCTCATTCCTGATCCCTCTCTCCTCTCGCTCCCCTACTCAGGAATGTTCTCCCTCTTCCGCTCTGCTCAATTCCTTCTCTACCACTATTTAAATCTAACCTTAAAGCCCTTCTATTGCCAGAAGAGTCCGAGTTCTAACACCTCTTCACCTATCCTGCCTCTCTCCTGACGTATCTAGGCAATGCCCACTGTACTTTCACCTGTCCCCTAAACCCCATAAGGTTGCACTTTGTCCGCTCTCCCTTTTCTGAATTTGATGTATTGTGAAACAGGCATGGTACCAAGAGAGACACAGACACAAGGTTTTTTGTTTTAAAACCTTTATTCACTAAGGTTCCTGGGTTGGTTTAATGTCTGACTGGCCCTAATTCTGAAGGGATGGTTCCCTTAACTGATGATTCCAATGGCAGTCACTGTCCAATTGTCCAAAATAAAAGTCTGTGTCTAAACCTATGATTGCCTCACTCTTTACAAACATGTGATAGGACGTCTTCTTAGAAAAGGAAAATAGTGATTAAAAAAAAAGTGGGAAACCAAGGTTGGTTTCAGGTGGTCTTCTCACCAGGAGCAGTTTGGTCAATGGGCCTCATTATAAGTTTGCTGGTCCGTGAACTACGGTACCAGTAAGCTTGCCAGTACCGTAGATTCCGGACTTGCAAACTAAGAGTTGTGCTTGCAGGTACCTTTCTGCCCGCCAGGTCTGACCTGGCGGATAGAGCGGCACCCGCGAGCACAGCATGTCGCATGCACCGGACGGTGCCGGTGCATCCAGCTTCCCCATTCCCCTTGAGCCCTATGGGGCCCAAATGGGAATTAATTTTTAAAAAACTTTCTTTATTGGTTTTTTACAACAGTCAATAAACAAGTAACATACAAACTATGCACCGTCCGCTGATATAACCCTCCTTCCGTGTTGCTGCCCTCCTCCCTTCTCATGTCCATCTCTTATATGGTTGAGCGTGGATCTTGGTTGGAAAGTCTCTTTTTCTTTTTTTTACCTGTTATCTGGGTCATTAGAGTTTTGAATTGGTGAAGATCCTTGGCTACAAGCCTGTGACAGGGTTTGTGAGTCCAGATTGTCAGTGGTTGATATCAAGTAGGCTATGTATGGTCGCCAGATGTCTGGAGGGCGTGCATGTAACAGCAATGTCTTGATAAAGCTGGTCTCTACGTCTTGGCAATATGTAATGTCCTTTAGCCAGCGATGTAGACTCGTTGATGGACCTCGACCTCTACCCCAATTGCAGGCCACTCGTCTTCGTGCCACGATTAGTAGAAGATCTGTTAATTTCCGGGTAGTGCTCGGGAGGTTCTTAGTCAGTCCTAGCATTGTCAGTTTTGGGTCGGGAGCAGTTCGTTGTCCGTTATCACAGATGTTTTCTTTAGCACTGCCTTCCAGAATATGGCCACTGTGGGGCAGATCCACACTAGGTGTAGGAAGTCAGCTTCTGGGCATCTGCACCGGTTGCACTCTGCAGGAATTGTGTCTCTCTGTGTGTGAAGTTTCGCCGGAGTGAGGTATATTTGATGCAAATAGTCAAAATGTGTTTGCTTGTACTTCGTGTTGATTGCTACTTTTTGGGTGAGGTTTAATATGTAGTTCCAGTCTCCCTCTGTGATCGTGGTGTTTAGCGTTTTTTCCTACCTTTTTTTGCACCATCGTTGGGCGGGTTGGATTCCGGTAGTAGGGACCTGTAGATGGTGGTTATTAAGTTATCTTATCCCTGGGCTTATATCATGTTGTCCAGTAGAGGCCAGACTGGGGGTTGTTGCGGAAACGTGGGGATGCTGGCCTGTAGCCTGTGTCGTAGTCTGAAATTGATGAAAACGGCTGTAGTTTTGTTGCCTCCCATGGTATGAGCTTGTTGTGGTGAAAGAAAGGTTCCTTCTGGGAATAGATCATTCATTGTATGGATTTGCAGTTTTTCTATCCATTGTTGGAAGACTCTTTCACCGGTGATGTGGATTCCCGGAATGTGTTTAACTGGAAGGAGCGGGGAATATCTGATATGGATTCCTTTCTTTTTCGCTATCTTTTTCCAGATGAAGTACGTTGCATATACAATGTTCAGTGGTGTTCAAGGTGCTGGGACTCACCAAGAATAATGGCTCGCAGTAAATGAGGGTTAGCCAGGGCTCGTTCAATTTGGATGTGTGGTCTGACAAAGTGTTTTGCGTACCAGTGGCTGAGAAATTGAGCCTGGGCAGCCCAGTAGTAACACTCCATGTCTGGTAGGGCCAGACCTCCGTGTCTCACAGGGAGGGTTAGTATGTTGTATGCAACTCTTGCTACTTTTCCTGCCCAGATTAGATCTAGGATCATGCTCTTAATTCATTGTAGGAACCTTTGGGTTAGCATCAGGGGAATGCTTGTAAAGAGGTATAACATTTTGGGTAGGATGACCATCTTGACGAGCGAGACTCTGCCCCAGAGTGTCAGCGGGAGTGATCTCCATCTGTTGATTTTGTTTTGAATGGTGTCAACGACTCTTTCGTAGTTGTCGCGCAGAATTTCTTCGGTGGATCGTGACATGAAGATACCCAGGTACCTGATTTTTGTGTGTTTGCCACCGGAAGCCGTAGTCCTCAACAAACTCCTTGGTTGAGGCTGTTAAGGGAAAAATTATTGATTTAGAGTTATTGACCTTTAGTCCTGAGAAGTACCAGAATCTCAGTATTGCCTGCATCACTGGGTTTAAGTTTTCGCTGGGGTCTCGGAGAAAAAGTGTGACATCATCAGCATACAGTGATATGATCATGTTGTGGGGGCCTAAAGCCAGGCCTTGGTGAAGATGGTGTAGTCTGAGGTCTGAAGCAAGCGGTTCCATCACCAGGGCGAACCATAGTGCGGACAATGGGCATCCTTGTCACGTTCTTCTCTTCAAATGTATCTTCGTGGAGCAATTGGTTCCAAGGACAATGTTGGATGTGGGCTGTTTGTATAAAATAGAGATTAGTTGTATGAAGTGTTTGCCCAGGCCCATGCATTCGAGGATTGCGTATAGGAAGGGCTATTCGACCGAATCGAATGCTTTTTCAGCATCTAGTAGTACCGCTGCAGCTTGATAAGCCGGGTCGCGGGCTTCTATCACACCAAACATTCTTCTTATGCTGAAGGATGTGTTTCTTCCTGGGATGAATCCTGCCTGATCTGCTAAGACTAGAGCAGGCATCAGGGGGAGTAGTCTTTTGGTTAGTATTTTCACCATATTTTATTATCCAGCTTTATTAACGATATCGGTCTGTATGATGCACAATTGTCCTTAAGTTTGTCGGGTTTACGTAGGAGGATTATGGTGGCCATGTAGAGTGTGGGTGGTAGTTGTTCATTGACCAGGGCGTCATCATACACTTGTAGGAGTATTGGAGCGAGGAGGTCTGCAAAGTGTTTGTAGAATTCGGCTGTCAGCCCATCTGGGCCTGGTGTTTTCGTGTTTGATAGTTCCTTGATCACCTCGAGGATCTCCTCTGTGGTGATGGGTGCATTGAGTGGTTCTCTAAGTTCGGCATGTACCCAATACAGTTCAAGTGTGTCCAAGTTTTGCGTTAGTGCTGTAGTGTCTGCGGTGTAATATGAGTTGTACAGCTTTTGGTAGCATTGGCGGAATGACTCGACGAAGTTTTGGCCATGTAGACGGGTTTGCTGTGTCGTCTGTGATCGACTCGACCATTGTAGGCTTTCTGTCTGCGGTTATGAGCCTAGCTAATAGTGCTCCGGGTTTTTGCCCCACGCCTTATTGACAGGTCTTGTGATGGCTAGCCTGGAATTTTGTTTCTCTCTCGGCTGTGGCTCTGAATGTTTCCAATTTTTCTTTAAGCTTTGCGAGTACCTGCGGGTTATCAGTGGGTGTGAGTGAGCGCTCAAGTTCTTTAAGGCGTGATTAGCTTGTGTCTAGTTCTCTCCGTATTAGCTTAGGAATCCTGTTTTCTTTTGTTAGGCAGATTCCCCTGACTGAAATCACCCGTTGTTGCTCTTACCTTATGGGTTGAAATACCTTCAACTCTCCCTCCATAAAGACCTTCTCTCTCGAGTTCTTCACTCCAACTCCCTCAGGGTCAGTTCTTTCTCAAAAAAACGAGCTGGGGCTAGATCTCTGTCTTCGCCTGGGGCCTCCCTCTGGAACAGCCTTCCTGCCACTCTGAAACTTGAGGAGAACCATCTCTGGTTCTGGAAGCACCTCAAGACCTTCCTCTTTGATTCTGCCTTCACTCCTCCTCTCCCCCTCTCCCCTGCTGATCTGGTCTGCTTCAGGCATTGTGCACCTGGTTACCCTCTGATTTTGTCCCCAGGTACTTGCTCACCTTGCCACGCACCCACACTGCCTCCTGGAAACCCACTTGGGTCTGTATCTGTAACCCTACAGTCCCCCCTTTTTCTGCACTTATCAGACACCACCTGTCTGTGTCTTGATCCTAGCACCTGCCACTCGTTGGCTGCACTACCACCGTTTTTCTTTGTTATTTCTTTGCTCAGCACTTTCCACTTCTTACCCTCCTCCCTGCACTTTCCCCCTTCCCTCTCCCATGCACTTGCACATTCTCAATGTCACTGGGCCTAGTAAGATCGTTGTTTTTGTTCTCCCTTGTTCCCCTTCCTTGCCCTGAAACGCGTGTGTATGAGCACGATACAAATAAAATATCAATATCAATTAGGAGCACTGGGATGGGATGGAGGACCGAGGGCACGCCATGGAGCCGGCGGTGGCTGCAGGGGCCTCGGCCTACCATGCCTAGACAGGGCTAGACAGGGTGGACCAGAGCCCTTTGATGGGGATCCTTAGAAGGGGGCCAGCGTCGCCTGCCGGTTCCCGTTGCCTGCTGGGCAGGGGAGTTGCTAGGTCTGGAAAAGACTCTGGGCTAAGCTGATGTCGTAACTGTTGGTACTGGGGGCTAGCTAGTCTTTTGGCTGTAGCTCCTGAGATTCTATCCAGGGCTACAACCAAAAGATCAGGGGCTATAGCCCCCTTAGCCCCCACCCCTAGCAATGCCCCTGCTGCTGGGTCTTGAAGTGGCAGTGGGCAATCTGAAGGAGGTCGGTGGATGCCTTGCAGCAAAGCAGGAAGCCCGCCGGCCATGATGGAAGAGGCCTGGGCTAATGCTGGTGGATGCAGCCACGAGCCCACAAAGCCCGTTCAGTAGGTGTTGCTCATGTAAGAACTATAAGAACATACTCAAGTTTGCTTTGCCCAGACTGGATGTACAATGCAGGCCAGTCTAGACACGTGATGACATTTATCGTCAGGCCTGGCTGAAGAGGTATGGGGGCCAATCTGCAGTGGGAACCGCACAGGACAGCTGTCCAGCAAGCCGAGGTCTACATCGGTGAATGTGCTCATGCATTTCAGATTTTCAATGCATTTAAAACATAATCATTTCTAGAGATTCACAAATGTGGAGACGGATTAAATATTGTTCATGGGATCACACAGTTGTTGTGATTTGAAATCAGTCTGTGATTTTTTTTGTTCACGCACTTTACCAGTACTAGCTCTGGTTTGTACGAATAATTGTGTTCTTTGCAAAATAATAAACCCTTTAATTCACTGCCTCCCTCTTATGCTTTATTTTAAACAGTCACAGACCATGGATCCTGCCTTCCCCCTGCATTTGATCACTTTCTCCAAGTAAATAAACAGTGGCAGAAAGAGCACACTTGGCCAGCGTAATAAAAATAGCTCAGCTGACCCTGCAAGGGATAAGGTTACAAGGATAACAAAAATATATGTTGGCTTAGGCAGTTTAGCCCCTGTTGTGGGGAGGGCTTCTTCCTTCTCCGTGGCAGCCAGTGTTAAGTGCCCAGCCCCGCGGCCGGGAGTGCGCACGGGCTGGCGTGATTATAGTAGGCCGCACGGCCTGTGTGGTAGCTCCAGCCGGAGCTCAAAGAATATGCTGCACACTTAGCGAGGGTATGCCCCGGAACTGCCTCCCTGTGCTCGGGGGCGGGGCTTTTATTAAGACACCCTGCATCACCGCGTAGCGGGACGCAGGGCGGATGCAAAATTCCTCCTTTATTTTAACAAAACAACAATAACACTAAACGGTAGCATAAGATCACAACAACCTAACCAATATTCAGGAGACCACCCAGTCTCTACCGTCCATACACTATGGGCCAAATTGCCACACATAGTCATTTAGTCTGGCGAGTGGTTTTGTAGCAGTTCTCAGACCGTACCGCCCTACTCGGGGGTTAACCCCCACTGTCCCACTGGGTGGCTCACATTAGCTGTCCGGGTCCCCCAGATTCAGCTCGCTCTCCGGTTCCCAGGATCGGTCCTCCACCCCTGCCTCATCCTGGATGGACATGGGCTCTTCTTCGCTGGGCTGACCTCCTTTGTCTTCCAGGTGGCAGTCGCCATCGGTCCACAGATTCCGTGGCACCGCCTTAAACCATAACGCATTTCTCATCACCTGGCGGCGTCCTCTTGTCACCGTCACCATAGTGCATTGCCTGCTACTCACGGTCCATGGGATTTCTTCATATCTGGTGTCCAGTTTAAACTTTGTTGGATTTCGCAGCATGACCACTTGGTCACCCACTTGGTGATTGGATGGCCTCGCCCTCCTCTTGGCACTCATATGGGCGTTGGCGCGGCTTCTCCTTCTTTCGGTGTGCTCTTCGTTGACCTCATCCGGGGTCCTGCTAGGATGATGCGGAATGGAGGATTTGATGACTGTTCCAAACATGAGGTCCGCCGGTGGTATGCCTGTCGTGCTGTGAGGGGTTACACGGTAGTTCCTTAAGAAACGGTAAAGGTCAATCTTCCACGGGCTGGCATTCACCTTGGCCACTCTTAACACTTTGTTAATGGTACTCATGAAACGTTCAACATCCCCGTTTGCCTGGGGCCACCTCGGCATGATGTGATGAATTTTATATTGAGTTCTTGCAGGTACTGTTTAAATTCCTCCCCTGTAAAAGGGGGTCCATTGTCACTTTTAATGGAGGTTGGCAAACCATGGGTTGCAAACATTTTCTCTATGGCAGGGATGACGACCTACGCTGCTGTGGATTCAACTATTTCGACCTCTGGGTAGCGGGAGTGATCATCAATTGCCACCAAGAGGTAGAGGCCTTCCCGTAGCTTACAGAAGTCAATGCTAATGGCCTCCCATCGATCACGGCCACGTTCTGCTGACAGGATTGGTTCTGGTTCCGGTGGGGCCCCAGTTATCTGGCAGGGCAGGCACGTGCTTATGAGTGTCTCGACCCGGTCATCAATTTGTGGGAACCATACCCTGTGCCTGATCCGGGCTTTTGTCTGTGCCATCCCTTGGTGTCCCCCGTGGGCCAATGCCACTATCCTGTCTTGTATGCCCAATGGGATAACAATGCGATTTCCCCTTAGCAGCAGTCCACTCTCAGTGATCGACAGATCCTGTCGGACGGTGAACATGCCAGACAGAAACGTCTTTGCCTCCATCGTTCTGTTGTGCGTGTGCTTCATGAACGTCTTCCAATCACCTGAAATGATAGCGTCCTTCACCAGGTCACAACAAGGATCCCGGTGTGTCTCCGACTCAATGTCCTCGATGCTGACGGCTTTTGGCCTCATGGCGCGTATCACTTGGCATATATGCTCTTCGGTCTCTTCGGCCACTTGGACTTCTTGTGGGGTTGCTGCTCTAGGATGCTTTGAGAGAAAATCTGCCGGGTTTCCAGTGCCCGGCTGATAGACCAGTTCGAAATTGTACTGCTGCAGGTGGAGCAGCCATTTGGTGATCCTTGCTGGCGGATGTGACGACGTACCCATGAAGATGGGTAGTAAGGGGTTATGATCAGTGATCGCCGTGAATCGGCATCCATACAAGTATAGATGAAAATGCTGACACCCCCAGAGCACGGCGATGGCCTCTTTTTCAATATGAGAGTATCTCTGCTCTGTCACTGTGAGTGCTCTTGAGGCATATGCGATGGGTCTTTTCTCCCCTTCTTTAGTTACTTGCATTAAGATGGCTCCGAGTCCTACCAGGCTCGCATCGACAAACAGTTCTGTAGGGAGTTCGGTGTTGTAGTACGCCATCTTTGTGTCGACAGACAGGAACTCCTTGATGTTCTCGAAGGCCTCCTGGCACTCCTGTCCCCACTCCCATTTTGTGTTAACTTTGGTCAGGTCACGTAGGGGCTCCGAAAGAGTAGCCAAGTTTCGGATGAATCTGCCGCAGTAGGTGGCCATGCCAAGAAAACTGCGTACCTCAGTGGGAGTCGTTGGCGGGCTTGCGGCTTGTATGTCTGCGACCTTCTGGGGATCAGGGGAGATGCCAGTACCGCTGAACTTGTAGCCAAAAAATGTAATTTCAGGTCTGAGAACTTCGCACTTCTCCCTGTGTATGGTTAAACCAGCATCTTCTAGCCTGCTCAGTAATGCCTGGAGTCTTTTGAGGTGTTCTTCCCTGTCAGGCGCATGAATTAGAATGTCATCACTCACCTTCAGGACGCCAGGTATGCCTCTAATGACCTCTTGAATGGTTTGTTGAAAGACTTCGGCCGCTGATGATATCCGGAAGCTCAGGCGCTTGTACCTTCGCAGACCTAGATGCGTTGAAAACGTCGTAATATATCGAGAGTCCCTATGAAGTTTGAGCTGATGGTACCCCAGCTTCAGATCGACTTTGGAGAACACACACGACCCCGTGAGGTCGGCCACAATTTCATCGATCGTCGGTGTGATGTGGCATTCCCTTTTAATAGCCGTGTTCGGGAGGCGCATGTCGATGCAAATCTGGACTTTTCCGGGCTGTTTTGGCTTTCTTGTTACCACCATTGGGGAGACCCTTGGTGTGAGCCCTGTGGCCTCCTCTATGATGCCGGCGTCTGCTTTAAGTTCATTCTCCACTAGTTCCGGCATGTGGAAAGGTGTTCTCCTATGCCTTACTGCTCTGGGTTGTACCGACTCATCGATATGCAGTTTGATGGTTTTGCTTTTCAAACAACCTATTCCGTCTTGCAGCTTGGGGTGTTGGCTTAGAATGTTTTCCACCTCTGTGACCTCATCAACATGGCAGATGAATTTGACCACACCCAAATCTTCCGCAGCATCGCCACTCAGAAGGCTTTCAATTCCTGCTTTTACGACATAGACCTTCGACCATAGCATGTTTTCACCATGGCCCAGAGTAGTGCGGAACCTGCCAACGACTGGTAGAGGCTTCCGGCTGCCGTATGCAAACAACAGCGTGTCTGTGCTCTTCAGATCTGGTTGTGGGTTTAGAGTCTGAAATATGCTTGTGGGCATAACGTTCACTGAGGCACCTGTGTCGATGGTCATCAGAAGTTGCTGGTTTTGGATGGTGACCACGCACTTTCGCCTTAGTCGTTTTCCGTACCGGGGTCACGTTGTATGCCTGAGACATGATCACCCTCTTCCTCCGTTGAGGAGTTGGCAGCTGCGACCCTCCTTGCGCTGGCCTGCTTTTTCTTCTTGGTTGCGTTCTTTTCTTAAAGGTTCTGTGAGGGCTGTGTCATCGTGCTTGCTGACCTGCATACCTTCGCATAGTGGTCCTCCCTGCCGCATGCTCCGCAAGTAATACCTTGCGCAGGGCAGTTTCGTCAGCCATGTCGCGGTCCACCACACCAACCGCATTCTGTGGGCCCCGGGCCGCGTGGTTGCCACCTGTTGTGAGCATAGCCCCCACTGACCTCGTCTCTTGTAAATTGTCTGTTGGTGATCTGGGACACCATGGCTGTGGTGAGAGCGGGTTGCAATTTGTGTAGCGTGGCCTCCATGTTGGCAGCCCTGGTGTGTGCCAGTTCCCTTTGTTGTCCTAATTCAAGGATCCGTTGCAGGGGGATGCCTTTCTCACTAAGTACCAGCCGCCTTAGCTTTTCTGAGTGGAGGCCATTAATGATTTGCCTCCGGATCTCTTTCTCCACATTTGTAAATTCGTAGGACATGGCTAACTTTCTTAATCGTGTGTGGTAGGCATCAAGAGTTTCATCCACTGCCTGAACGGTGGTGCAAAAAATAAATGTCTCATAGTCCGAGTTTAATTGTGGGAGGAAATGTGCCGTTAAAGCCTCTTTTGCACTCACATATGCATCTTGCCCGTCGTCAACGTTTAGGGAATTAAAGATGCGTAGTACCTCATCGCCCACACTGAGCAGCAGGTGTGCCTTCATCTTTCTGGCCGTCGTTGCGTCCTTGCATTCCATCGCCATTTCAAACTTTTGTATCCATAGCTGCCATCTGGGCCTGCTCGATGATGGATCTGTGAAAGGGTCAAAAGGTTGGACCAGTGCCGATGAACCTCCTTGTCGGCGAGGCTGTGGTGATCCATTGACAAGTTTGCCGCGATTCTTGACGGCGTGCTGGGCCCAGGAGTGGATGTTCCGGCCGCCATGTTGTCATGTACACGTACCGTCTAGGTGTGAGTCCTTCAGAGATGTGCCACGGCACTGTGGTAGTCAAAGGTCCAGCACACCTCAGCTGTTCCCCTCAGATAATGAAGGTGCAACTTGTTGTGGGCCTTACTTGGAGTTTGCTGCAGCTTCCAGACTCTGGGGAGGTGTATGTTGGACAGGTGGCTCCACGTCGTGGCTGTGGCAATTCGGAGCGTTGTAATGTATTTTTGGTGAATGGATGGCACCAACGGAGAATAACCGGAGAAAACATTTTTTTTCCTTTTTTTTTGGGCGGGGGGGTCACGTGCGCAGTCCCCCCCCCACCGGGTGTCCAAAAATTTGCGTGCGATGGTTGCAGGCCATCCGCGTGCTGTTGTGCGCCGAGCGCGTGTCGTTATCAGCTCCACCTCATCGCCATTGTTAAGTGCCCAGCCCCGCGGCCGGGAGCGCGCGTGGGCTGGCGTGATTATAGTAGGCCGCACGGCCTGTGTCGTAGCTCCAGCCAGAGCTCAAAGAATACGCTGCACACTTAGCGAGGGTATGCCCCGGAACTGCCTCCCTGTGCTCGGGGGCGGGGCTTTTATTAAGATGCCCTGCGTCACCGCATAGCGGAACGCAGGGCGGATGAAACAGCCAGGTAGAGCAGCTTGCATAATGGTGGCACGCAAACAGTGTGAATGCACTCTAGGCAAAAATCACTAGTATGTGGGCAACCTTTAATAAAGAGGTGATTTGTGTTGTGTAGTGTCTCCAATATTTGAGTTCGTGTGTCTTTTGCAGAGAAAGCCACAGCTGTTTATTGTGTGCTTTAATTTTCTTTGCTGTTTTGGAGATGAGAAACTGATTTTGTCATGTGTAAATCGGGCATCTCAAGTTGAGCCCCTGGTAATGTGCATGTGGCACATTTCTGCAGTTCTGCATATTTTCTGAAACAACGCAGAACATTCTACTGTGCACACGAGTGCTGCTGCTGCAAACAGCAGGCCAGAAATACAAATAGTATGATTTGACTAATTGGCTTTGCTTGTCAACCACCATACATACATTCTCAGCCATTTATTTTTAGCTACTTCAATATTTTCCTTGTATCATGACATTAATAATCTGTAGGGCAATGGCTATTGCAATGCACTTTCAATCCAGATTTGTTTGGTAAGGTTGTATCCCTTGTAGCTAATATTGGCCCAAAGGTTCTCTGCAGTTCCAGCAGGACTTTCAGACATGGTCAATGTTCCAAGTCCTGTGCTGTTAGCAGTGTGAGCACCCTCCAAAAGGATATTGTCGTTACCGACTCACTACATATGGCTGGCGGATTGTTAGTTTCATTCCCTGCACAGTCTTGCTAGGTTCAGTTATCAGAGTGGCTAACACCTCGTACCTGTTGGAAACAGGAATCTTACTGGTAGGAGCGCTGGCATTTTGATTGTGCACATGGATGCAACGCTCTGGTTCATAAATTACATACATCTTGTGATAACTGCCAGCCTTTGGCTCCAGAATCAGAGTGAGTCTTTTTTATTGTCACATTTTTTCTGATGCGAGCCTCAGTGGGAATATGATCATTTCTGCCTCTTTTGCTGTTCTATTCTAGGTGTTTCAGTGCACAGTTAACAAAGGCCTGGCAATTACTAGTGTATATTGTTTCATTGTTGGCAACTTAACTGGCATACATGCAGTTCATTTTTACGCAATTGGAATTGTTTCGGGATGTTAGTATTTGCATTTCGATGGAGTAATTGGAAGGGTAGGGGGACAGGATTCTTGCAGCAGTTCTGAAGTGTGTGGTTTCAGAAATGGAGAGGGCTAAATTCTTTTAACATTAAAGCTGCACTAGAATAGTCTCATTAGAATGTGTAAAGAAGTTGGATACACCCACATAAGTACGTTGGCCTCTCCCAGCATTGGACGGGTTAGCTGCCAAACTCCGCAACCCCCCGAATATAGCCATATGCAAACCTGATACTGCTTAACTTGATTTTTAAGGATTAACTGGCACAGATAACCAAAATACCAAGCATAAGATAGAGATAGAATGTTCTTTTTTTATTGGGTGCCCAGGAACATGGAGAAGGAGACATCTCTAGAAAATAATGTGTGGAGGTGGCTTAAATAAGACTAGGGTGCCTACCGGGTTAGGTGCTGGAAGCAGGCGTGATGCAGCACCCCCTGGATTTATGAGAAAGGTCAAAAAGGGGTAGACAAAATGCTTCATTTTGAAGCATTTCTTTTCTTGAAACGTTTGTCCTGTTATAGGCAGAGTGCAAAATTTGCACTTACCACTGGCTAGTGATAATTGACTCTTGGTGAGTAGAAAATAGTGTGCTGTCTGTAAGTATAGACTTTTTTATAGTTGGCTAGTAGCTTGCAACTTAAAATGTTGCACCCTCGGGATTCAGTGACTATTCCAAGATTTCTGCAGCATTTAAAATCACTGCTGGCTCTTCCTGCACTCCTCCAATCGGCTCTGCCTATCACATCATACTGCCCAATACTTTGTGTTGTCAGCAATCATGTCAGCACAGTGAACGTGTTTGACAGGTGCACTACTGGCGTGCCTAGGGTGCACAAGAAGCAGGCACATCTGCGTGCAGTCTTGCAAGGTACGGCTGTCCAGCACGTTATGCTGTTCCTCTATTAGAAGAAGCTTCAGCCCTTGTAGATTCTACCTTAGTCCATTCATCTACTTAGACAGTGTTTTCAATAAGCCATGAGACAATTTAAATAGGTGTTTACCATTTATTTTAAAATGATGTGCAAAAAGAGGCAATTGGGCTTCAAGTCTAGGTATGGGCCCTATACCTCTTCCATCAACCTTGAAGGTAGCTGTCACCTCCATGCCTAGTCTCCCTATTCCAAAATGTCTTATTGCCATAAAGAATCACTGTAGCAAAGGTACCCTTTTGCCTAATCCACCATATGCTAGGGAGTGTCTAAAGCCCATAGCCTTATATCTCTGGCTCCCTCAGCGACATCTTGGCATGCCTTCCTTCCAGATGAGTCTTTCCATCTTTTTTACACACTCCTTTAACTATGCCCATCTCCAATCTACTTCACCCTCTTCTTCCTCTTAACTCACTATCCCTACAATCCATCTCCAATCACCCTCCCCCTTCTCATTTCCCCAGAGTATGAAATTGCTGGGAGCTATTTAGTTTGTGCCTCAACCTAGTTAGCTTAAAACCAACAGTTACCAGCAGTTACGTTTGGCCCCCCAGGCCAACTGCTGCATTACAAACATGCATGTGTGACATTACATTTCAGTTTTTGATAATGTACATTAAGAAGAATTAAGACACATCCAGAGCACATTTAAATATAATGGAACATACAAAATGGGCAAAGAATGAAAGTGTGCATGTTGTGCCCCATTGCCCTACTTGTTAACGCCATCCTGATTCTATACGCTCCATTCAAGATCTCACTCCACCACACAATGCCTCTGCCTCTACTCTCTTCCACCCTCCTGCCTCTCACTTATCTCTCTCCGTCTCTACTCTCTCCTTCTAGCCTACCCTTTCACCCCTCCTATCTCTACTTGCCCTTTACTATCCTGATCTAACCTCTCCCTATCTCTCACCTTTCATTTTCTCTTTCTTACCCTCTCATTCAAGCACATACAAACAACCAAACTGGTACCAACTACTCAGTCTCAAAACCTTATTGTCTCTCCATGTAAACAAACCAAAACCCTCCTCCAAGTCCTACACATGCTTCTGTGGTCTTTTGGTCCTACTTCAACTCCCGCCAACCTCGCCTAAGCATCTTTCACTGCCAGCTGACACTCCTGGATTGGTATAGCCCTCCCTTCCCTGTCTAGATACTTCCTTGTGCTTCCATTGGACACATGGCTCACTTGTTTTCCCTGGTCATTCACTAGCTGATCTACTGTCATCTCCTCCCATCCCCTTCCCTTCTGTGCTCGGACGTCCCCTGGAAGTCTTCATGAGGGACTTTATCTGCATCCCTTTTCAATCTCCATTTTTCTACTGCCATCCTTGGTGACTCACTTTACAAACAATGTTTGTGGAGTGCTCCTGAGTCTGCCCTATTCCTGTGCAGTCTCTTGCTAGTTCAAGTTCCACAGCAGCTCTGTGCTTAGTGCATTGAGTGTTAGGTCTCCCATTCTGCTCCTGAATGGGAAAGGTTAGTTAATTTCCATTAGCCCAACCAGTTTGCTCCTCCTGATCTGAACCTAGTCTTATCCATAGGGCCAGAAACAGGAGGAACCCAGACACATTGTGGTGCATGCCCAGGGGGGTCAGGGCCTAAGCCCCCCAACTGTTTCACCCCTCCTCTGGGATAGGATTGGCTCTGGCATACGCCTTGATAAACCTATGACAGGTTGGGAGGGGTCAACACCCTGACCTGGCCACATAGTGAAAAGATCCTCCAAATAATTAAAGATAAATTAGAAACCCGCCTAAACACCTAACCTAGTTAGGTGGTACTAGCAATAGTGAACATAAATCAAAGGTGGATGAAGCTGTTTTTCTCCTGGAAAATAAGCCGAGAGCAAAAGGAGGGTCACCGCCAATGTGATGCAGAATATTTTTGTAGGCATGAGAGATGTTTTTTCTGTGTGGATGGCTAAGTAAGCTTGGGACCCGGATTACCATGGGATTAAATGAAGTGGGGTGCTTCATCGCAGATGTGTAAATTCAGTATGAGAACTGTACAATTAATTTATTCATTTTTAACTCCACAGGTTCCAAATTGCATACATGTATTGACCATAAAGGAGATGAGTGTTGCAAATCCAAGCTCCCATCAGATAAGTGCAATTTCCAGATAACACCTTTCCTCACTTAAATTACTACTTTCGAATGTCCTATGCAGCTGCACAGTGAAAAGCTTTTCTTTATTTGTGTTTGCTATAGGTTAAATAGAAGACCAGCCAACAAATGACTCTCTTGTTGACCCTGACATCTTTGGTATGTTTAAAATAATGTGTCTTTTCCCCTTTGCAAATACAGTGGGCATTACAATTAAACTTGGATTTAGGTACTAAACTTAGCATCCCTTGTCTTCCATCCATACAACCCCATGTAATTCTACCACTGTTCTGCACACTGATAAACACCCATCCACACATTCACCCCTGCTGTGGCAGGAGAAGTACATTGGTGCTATGGGGCTGTTTTTGTATCTGCATGTGCAATTTTTGGTTTGTGTACATTATTTGTTAATTTCTGTGCCATTATTGGGTCATGTATGTATTATCTGTATTTTGCGATATGAAGCAGTTTGAGTGTTTACGTCTCTATTTCCACATTCAAATTATTTGCTGCCATCATTGGTAATAATGGTGCTTGATTGGTATTTGTGTTGGCTCTGCCCATGATGCTGCAGTTTGGTGTGCCACCAGGAACAAAGTGGTGTGAGGCCAACTGCAAAATGTGTGGCCTGAGCCTTGCATAGAGTTTATCTTAGCAACTGGTGAAGATTTGTATATGTGTATGGGTCACATGTAATGTAACAAGAGTGCTGGAGGGATTGTGCACCAGATAATCCAGTATTAGCAGAATGCAATCATGATTTAAGATGAAGCAAGATGGCTGCTTGCTACACAGCTCTGCTCTGGGGCACAAGAATCCAGCAAAAACTACCATTATTCGTTCCAACAGCCGTCCCAAAATAATGTACCTGATAATCGGAATGGGTATCCAAGGCGATGTGGCAATCTAGAACCCCTGATGTCCTTCCTGTGTGGGGCTCTGCTCGATTGGCTGCCAGAACAACGTGAATCCTGGTAAGCGGCGGGGCATCAAGAGTACTGTGCCAGAGTGACCAAGAAGGCTTGGGGGTTGGTGCCTGAGCCTTGTGCGGCAGCGCAGGTGGAATAAAGAGCAGTGCTCAGATCCTTGGTAGAAGGCAGTGACCACCGGAGGAACAGGGGAAGGGAGCGGCTTAGGGCGAGAGCATAGGAGAGACTGGACGCGGGGCGGGCGCCACAGGGGTTTCCATGCCGCTCACAATCGGTGTTCTTGGCTTGCCTATATGAGCAGATGAGTGCCCTACCTCAGGGTAAGCACTGGTACCAATTGAAGCTGTTCCAGCCTGCATCGGGAAAGAGTGGCAAGCGGGGTGACCACTCAGTAGTGAGCTCCTTGGAGCAGTCACACCCGATTTATTTTAAATAGTGGCTGCAGTACCATAACTGCCTGACTGGTCAACGGTGCCTTAAGCAAGATTTTGAGAAGGATGGCATATGCAGGACAACGTGGTGAGTGAGCGCAACGCCAGGGAGCTCACAGTGGATGTACAGGGAAGAGAGGCGCATCAGAGTGAGTAGCCACTGACTGTTATAGCAGTCTGGAACCTGAGCAAGACGCGGGAGATCAGAGCTGAAAGTGGGATGGCCATGGGGAGTACATAGTGCACAGTACAGCATCTAATACATACAGTGTTCAGGGGAAGCTGAGACTGATGACCCTGGCCTCCCATGCAACCAAAAATCAAGACAGGGGGACACTGGGGGTGGGGGATGTCGTGGAGTAAAGAGGCTCCATGGATAACTACCCTTACCCTTAACATCCGGGAAAGTTACTTCGGAGCAAATTGAACATCTGCACAAGAGGCTCAAGTACCTGAGTGGGAATCATCAAATGTTCTGGGTGTTGTGGTATTTTTTGAAGTGTTCCGACAACAAAGAGTAGTTGTTACATTGTCATTTTTCCAGCAATGCGGCCATCCACCTGAACAAGAGTCCCCTACCTGAAGAAGCATCAGCAGGCAACTGAGTAGTTCAATATTGAGGCCTAATGTCAGGGCCTTTGTAACACTTGCTGGAAACGAATAAGACTGCAGCGACACCATAGCAAACAAACATACCATTGATGCTTTGCCCCCATCTGCTGCACGAGCAGCATGACGACCCTGCTGCCTTTGACTCTTGCACCACACATCCCCCTTCCATCAGGTGATGCAGCAGATCACTCCACCCTTGTGTTTCTGCCTTGAGGTCCCTCTTCTCTGGCCTGGACTTTCCTTTCATGCACCTGATCTGTCTGCGCCTGTCTTGCTGCTAGGCCGCCTGGTGAGTTAATTGTGCATTGTGCAGTTTCTCCCTCTCTCTCTGCCCTCTCCCTCTGTGGTGCTCTCCATATCTCCCATTTACTATAACTGCTACTTCATCACCTAACCTACCTCTTTTCAGATGCCTGGAAGGAAAAAGTTCAAGAAAGATCTCCTGGTCTCCAATACAGGCCTGCCCATCTCTGATGCCTACGTCAGCTCTTCTTCCAGGCAGACTGTCACTGACATCCTCTTTGTCGCTCCATCTCCAGACCTTAGCACTCTTCACCCATTATTGGTGTACTCGGATGGGAAATACTCTTGACACACTTTCTATCGTCGAGGTACATCATTAATGTATACCAGAATGGCACTTGTCATAGCACAGGGCTCTCAACCCAACCTCCTCCTTCTTGATAGGTGTCTTCCATCTCTCATCAACTTCTTCCTTTCTCCTGCCACTCCTCCCTCTGCCACCCCCCCTGACACTTTTGCCACTACCGATGGGTGTACCGCATCCCTGTACCCCTTCTCAGAAGTCCGTCGAAGATGGCAACCAGTTTTACTTAGCTACTCTCAACACTCGCTATGCTGTGGAACATTCCTCTGATATCTGTCACCTCCTTGAAGACTTTGACCTTGACGTCCTCACTCTCACTGAGATGTGTTTCACTGCCAGCTCTGTCACTTCTTTTGACACACTCCTCCCTGAGGCCTACAAGATCTTCTCTAAGCCCAGGCCTAACCGGGCTGGAGGCGGAGTGGCCCTGATCTTCCCTGAATGATTCCCTGCTACGATCATACCCACTCAGTCCTATTCTTCCTTCAAATTCCTCCTCTGCAGGCTTGCTGTCTCTTCTGACCTCTCACTGACTCTCTCCACCATCTACAGGACGCCGGGTCCAGTCTCCCACTTCCTTTCAGAGTGGTCTGACCTCACCTCTTCTCTCCTGGCCTCTACCTCCAAGCTTCTCTTCCTCAGAGACTTTAATATTCACCTTGACTCTCTTGATGCAGCCACTGGACTCTTCCGCAGCCTCTGTGACTCTTTCCCTCACCATTCTACCTACCCTCCGGTCTGACCCACTCAACCGGACACACCTTGGAAGAAGGGTGAGGATTTGCACCTTTTATGATTCCGACCTAGCCTCTCTCAAACGCAAGTGCAGAGTTGCTGGCTTCAAGCACATCCACTGTCAGATTGGCCTGCTGCCTGCTGCAAAGGCAATACAGACTCTCCATCCATCCATTCAAAGAAGAGGGCCCATATCCAAGCCTGCATCTCTGGGGACACCAACAACACGGTTGAACTGTTCAAAATATGCAAGGAAATCACCAATCATACTGCCATCTCCACTTCTCCTCTGCCATCCGAGGCCCTCTGCACTGTACAGGCCTCCGACTTCACAACCAAAACTCAGGATATCCTGTGCTCACTCTCCTCTACTCCCCTCACTTTCCCTCACGTGCTCTCAGGCCTCCTTTGGCCCCCCTTTCTCTTTCCCACCTACTCTCCACCTTCTCGCCAATAGCACCGGATTAGGTCTCTAAACAAGTCCTCTCTATGAAAGTCTCTTCCGAACAGGTGCTCCTCTGCTCCCCCAAAGCTATCAAGGACAACATTGCCTCCCTTACTCCAGCCTTGGCTGAGTTATGCAGTCATTCCTTTGCCACTGGCTCCTTCCCACTACCCCTCAAGCACTCACTTGTGCACCCTCTCCTTAAAAAGCCTTCTGCCGACCCTTGCTGCCCTGCTAATTACTGCCCTATCCCCATTACCACCTTCCTGGGCAAACTCTTGGAGAAGTTGGTCATCTCCCAGCTAATCCAGCACACTGAATAAGTTGGTTGTCTCCACGACCGCCAGTCTGACTTCAGAGCAGTCGGCGGCACGGAAACTGCTCTCCTGAACACCTATGAAGAATTGCTCTCAAATCTCAATTCCAACTCTCCCTCCGTTCTCATCCTTCTCGATCTTTCCTATGCCTTTGACATGGTCAATCATGCCACCCTTATAAATTGGCTCTGTGATACCCTTGGCATCAAAGACCTGGCAATGGACTGGTTGACCTCCTTCTTATCTGACCCTCCCAGGTTCAACTGGGCCCTTTCCTCTCCTCCACCACACTCTCCTCCTGCGGTGTGCCTTAGGACTCTATCCTCTCACCGTGGCTCTTCAACATCTACCTTGTCCCTCTGGCCCACTTGATCTCCGCCTTCTCTCTTCACTTCCAGTGTTTTGCGGATGACACACAGCTCTCCTTCAAGGTTCACTCCACTTCCTCCTCTTCTTCCTCTCTCATTCCTGACTGTCCGATTGCTATTCAGGTATGGTGCGCTGCAAACGATCTCTGCCTTAATGCCAGTAAGACTGATATCCTTCTCATTGGGACCCCTGCTCCCTCCTTCCCTCCTACTCTCTGGCCACCCTGCATGGGTCTCCTCCCCTCACCCTCTTGTGAGGCTAAAACCATGGCATCATCTTCGACTCTTCTCTCACTTTTTCTCGTCACATCGCAGACCTTAAGGCCCACTTTCAGCTGCACCTCCTCAGGGTCATTCTCCCTTTCCTCACCTTTTCCTAGAAACTCAATGTCTCCAGAGCTCTAGTGCTCTCTAAACTGGACTACTGAAACAGCCTATTCCTCAATCTACCTTTATCCTCCCTTACCACCTTCAACTAAACCAGAATAGGACTGTGAGACTTATCCTTGGCCCCAAGCCCATGGACCACATCTCTCCAGCCCTAAAATCTCCCCACTGGCTCCCTGTGGCTGCGAGGATCAAGTTCAAGACCCTCTGCATCATCCACTGGCCTTTCTGTGACATGTGACCAAACTACATCCAAATCTCTCTCCCTAAATACCTCTGTGTTACAGCCCTTCCATTTTCTAGCTCCAATTATCTGCAGATCACATGCTTTTCTAAGCAGAGGGCAGGGGGTAAATCTCTCTCTTCGGTAGGAGCCTCCCTGTGGAATAGCCTCCCTGCCCCTCTCTTGCTTGAGCCAGATCTCCTTAAGTTCCAGAAGCTTTGCAATACCCTCCTTTTCCCTTGTTCTTTTCCTCTCCCCCCTGTTAATTCCCCCTCTGCCTCGTTGACTGTCTGCATGGTCCCTTCTGAGTCCTACAGGGCACCAGGCCCTCCTTGCTTAGTCTTTCCAAGCACTCTGGTCTTCCTAACCTGCACTTGCTATTCCGGGCCCCCTTCCCCTCACTAGCCTGATGGGGTGTGCATCAAGCCCGGTCCACCCCCATCCTTGCGATTATTATGTGGTCCTCACTCCCTGCATCCCCTGGCACTTGCCCACCTGGCCTCCCCTTGGCACTTGCCTAGCCCAATGGCCCCTATTATTCCCCTCCTCCCCCTGTACTTGTATGCCACCACTCTACCCAGTTCTTCCCACCCACCGTAGAATTTTCCCTTTCCCCATACTTGCAACCCTCCCCACTCTCCTCCCCCTTCACCCCTTGTTACTGCACTTGCACAATCCAAATGACACAAGGCTTAGTAGGACCGCTTTTGTTGTTTTCTTCCCTGTCCCATCCTACCTCCCACACACTTTTGGGTCTTGTGGCACCTTGAAACACCATTTGATGTATAGGCACTATATAAATAAGCAATACATAAATACAATATGTATTTTGCATTGTGGAAAGTGCAAAGCTTTGAGCCATATGAAAAATATTGGCACCATGTGCACGGCTGACCATTTTGTTTTCTTTTGTCCTCTTCAAATGGAATGCAGCAAGTGAAATTGCTGGGAGCTATTTATCTCATGCTTGTAGATTCAAAGAGCTAGTTAGCTTGACAACAAGCAATAACAGGAGCTACAGTTTTACTCCCTAGTCTAACCGGCGCCATTCAAATATACCCATGAGAAAATAACCAGTTCTGGCAATGTGTATAAAGGAGCATTATGACACATATAAGACATTTAAGAGTAAAATGCAGCATATTAATAATAAAACATAGTGTATAGCTTAAAATAGAAATCACACAAAACAATCGCAACATAACAAAAAGAAAACCATTATCAAACACAATTCCAATCACATTACAATGAGGCATATATAATGGACAATAGTTTGGATCGTAAATGAAAGTTACATTTGTGGCATGCCGTGCACTAGCTGGTAGTTCTCTAGATAGGTTTCCTGTATACTAGATGATGCCAGATACCTTGGAGCTGCTCCTAGTTTCTCCTGCACATCAAATCTTTATTTTGATTAGTAGGAATATGTCCCCACTCACAATTGCATAACCTCACTGCTGGTAATAACAGGTAGAAGATAATCAGATGACTTGAGTTACAAGCCAGATTGCCTTTAAACCAGTCTGTGTTCCAAGAGT